>NC_141534.1:162782500-163145000 GCF_021556685.1 Rattus norvegicus | reverse complement strand
ATTAAAAAATCAATCATCTTTGTATAGTATTCCACTCTCTGGCTACGGGACTCTGTCAGCCCATTCCTTACTTTTTCTCCAACTAATAAATACCATGGCAGTGAACATTTTTATTCTTAAAACTTCTCTGCCTGTCTCTGAATATTTTCTTTGGCTAGATTCCTAGAATTGGAATACTGGACTAAAGGGAGTAAGTGTTTCTAAGACTACCGACAGTTACTGCCAAATTGCTTTCCTAAAAGGGTATATTAATTTGCATTTCCACCAGCAGGGAAGGAGAGTACCTGTCTCCCATCATCCTCTCCAGGATCCAGCATTGTCTTAAAAATAATCTTGGCTAATAAGAAAAGTGATAAATGATAGCACGGGTCTTCAAAGAGGCACAGGATGCTAATCTTACAACGCATACGTGCCACAGCCAGGATCTGAATTGATCCTTTGGTGTCTTGAGTGGGCTCCCTAACTGATACCCCGAAGTTCTGGGCCACAGACTGGGCCACTCAGTGCTCCTAGTGTGACAGCCAGTTTGGAGAAGTTTTATATTTGAGTTCTGTGATGGCAAAAACACTTGTGTCATTCTTTAATTACCCCATCATTTAACCCGGTTCTTCCGCCGAGTACTTCCCACAACAATGGAAGCATTCTATGACTGCAAATGTGTACTATGGAAGTCACATCCACATGTGGCTTTTGAACCCTTGAAAACTGCCTTCAGTGACTGAGGAAATGAGGGTCTTAATTACACGGCATTTCAGTGAAATTTAACTTCAGGTGTGACTAGTGGCCGCCGAGTTACAGAGTGTGACTCTATGCTATCTCTTGTACTGCGGTATGTATCACTGAGGGAAGAATCCAGTCTCTCAACTCCACCTGCCACTACCATATTTCCATCAGGGCAAGAGTTGGCCTTTTACCCCCTCAACTCTGTGTGTCCATTTATTCTCTCAAATGGAGGGCTAATGCTACTTATCAGTCATGTGGGGTGATGTAGGGATCAGCTAATTAATGTTTGCAAAGAGCTGCATTACTAACTGGTTCTCAGAATAATTGCACCTTAATAAAACGTTTAAACAACCAGTTCTCATCCAGAGGCCAACGAAGGGCTGGGTTTATTTAGTTAAATGCTGGTTTCCCTGACTCATCCTGAACTGGGTCCTTTCACTGTGGACCTTCTCAAAACAAACCCCCTTCTTTGGGACCATGCTACCAATAAGCAGATACCGGGATGGGCCTATCACTGTAGAGCTGATATCACGAGTTTGACGAGTAAATTAATAATACAAACAAGATTGGGGAGGGTGGATATTTAACCAACTTGAACAAATTGCTTTTAAGCTCTTAAGCACTTTAATTGCTTACATGATAATGATGCAAATTTGTAAATGTCTTGATCTACTCCCAAAGTTGGCCCAGAAGAAAAAAAAATACAAAACAAAAGGAGAAACTCTTCGAAAGGCAAGCACTTCATTAAGTGCTGAATTTTGAGTATTTGTTGTTCTATACGGGTTTAAGGCTGCCATTCTAAGAACAGAGGGATTAAGAGTTTAAGAGACCTACTATCAAATGTTAGTCCCAGGCACGTGGAGTTGGGCAAACAGCTCCTCCCTCCCAAGCTCCCTCATCTGGGACAGGCTCTAACGGCACTTGAAAGGTCTTCCCTTGGTTCATGTCTCTGTTTCTCACCCCTTCACAGTGCAGAAGGGTTCACCATACCCTTCCAGCTATATCTGTGAAAATGAGGATTCTCAAGACCCAGGAGAGACTGGTACACTCTCTGATGCAAGCCCCCAAATCTAGGACAGCTAGGATTTCTTGGTGTTTAGGGATCACTATTGCCATGTTCTAAAAGAACATCAGAAAAGATGATGCTTGGAAATGCATTCCTCAGTAGGGACTGTGGACACAAAGCCTAAAATCCAGCAACAAACTGGTTAGAAATGCAGGTTCTTGAGTCCTCCGGCCCACTCAACCAGAATCCGCTTCTAAACAGGACTTTATGTATACACACATATTCAACTCCAAGCAACACTGGTTTCTAGCACCTCAAGCCTACTCTCCTCTCCAAAGGCAATTTCAAAGAGAGGAAAACTGACTCTTAGGAATTAGTGGGGTATATACAAAGCCCCAACCCTTTTGTCTGTTTTTCAAAGGGTTTGAAGACCAAAATTTCAGAAACCGACAGTTAGCTCACAGCAAGAAAAAAAAAATCAGAGAAAAAAAATAGACTTTTTCAGAGGGGAAAAAAAACCTGTTTGATTGTTGTTTTGAGACAAGTTCTTCCTATAGAGCCCTAGCTAGCCTTGAATTCACGAGGTAGCCCAGGCCTTGAACTCTTGGCCTCCAAGTACTGCCATTTCACGTATATGCCTCCAGACTCAGCAGAAACATTTTTTTTTCCGAAGCCTGACTTCCAGAGGATGCTAATGGTTAAGTGACAGCACTTGATACACTCTGATGCTCTAGCTCCCTCACCACGAGCCCGCACAGGACAAACGGAGGAAAGAAATGGGCAGTGGCCCCTGCTCTAGACTGCTTCACTTGGGGCCTATTTCCACCTGTATTCCAAACAAAAGGAAAGTTGGGATTTGATGTTCAGACAAGACAGATGACAGACACATTCTCTCACTTCCCTAGGTGAAATCAGTGTGATAGGCATCAAAGGCAGCATCTAAACCTTGTCTGAAGTCAGAGGCAGTGACCAGCAGAGCCACTCCATGTACGATGAGAAGCTGTCATTCAACAACCCTTAGGTGACCTTTTTACTGGATCTAAGGGAACTCCAGATGTATCCTGCTGAGGATAAGGACACCTTAGAAATGGGAGGCTTCTCCTATTGGTTCTACAGAATTATCTGTCACATGACAAGTCATCTAACCACGGGGAATAAATCTTTTCTGGGTCACAGAAAGGCAACCGGGGAAGGAGCAAGCCTGACAAATGCACCCTCTGATTGAACTGGATCACGGACTGAGGGGACAAGATACCCAACTGTTTTTGCTTTTCAAGCAGCAAGTAGGTTCAGCAAGTGATTTATTTACTGTTGTCCTGGGACAATGAAGAGAACAAGGAATTGATTTTCAGTGCCATGACAGTAGCAGGTGGGGCCACGGCACGCTTCTATGACAACGTGCTCCCTGTCCACTGTCTCTTCCTAAGACCTCCTAGGTCAATAGAAGGCCTCTGAGCCAAGGAGAAGGAAGAAAGTGGAAAGTGTGGATCTACCCTCTCAGCGAGTGCTGGATGATCGGCTCACTTATCCCAGGAACTGTTTGTCATTTATCCTGAAGCCAACCCCACCCACAAGGCTGAGGATCGTATTTACATATTTTAACTCCACTGCTGGCTGAAGCCTCAGGGAGAGTGATTCCAAGACAGCCAGGGAAGAAAAATATTCTTGGAGAAAAAAAAAAGAAGAAGAAAAAGGATTTTCCTATCCGTTCAGCAAAACAGTTCAGAGTCACTCGGATTCCTTTTTGGAGGTTTGCTTGTCGCCCCTCCCCTCCCCCACCCCTTCAGTTCCCAAGCTCAGAGGGGACTGGAAAGTAAACAGATTCTGGTTAAAAGGATGTAGACAACACAGTTTATCCTACTGCTTCTCAAGTGTGACAGAGCCTTGGTACAGCACATGTCTTTGACTCTACAGCCCTACTCTCTAGGAATCTGTCTTGAGGAAACGCTTAAGTTCTGTGACATGGACCAAGTTGACTGCCGCCATTCTGTTACAGGAAAACACCGAACGTAAACAAGAAATTAAGAAGTGTGGACTCACCAAATAAAAGCCTGTTGGATCAAAACATCTGGGCTGTATAGTGCCATTGAAACTGTGGGCAGAGGAAGTTAAAACAGGATAGGTCTATGTGCTTTATCACTGAATATAAACAAGCATTCAGAATATGATAAATATCATCTCACGTTTTCCGTACTCAAGAAGTCTCGAGTGCAGCCTCAACAGCAATTAAACTTATTTTGATTTTGTTTTTGTCTCTGTTGTCTGAATCGCTTCGATGATAGCATTTTACCGAGGTAATCTGAGCAAATAGGGAAAAAGGTTGATAAAGTAATAAATACATAAACCCACAAGGTTATGTGTATATGTATGTGCCATATATGTGTTGTGCAAACATGCAATACACATGTGCATATTTGTATTTGCAAGCTTCATTAAATGCTTGCCTGTGGAAAGGTGTTAGGTTTGGGAATCTGCTTTGCTTGACTGCCTGGGATCTTGGGTATGTTACTTTCAAAGTGGCTCCTGTCAGGGCAAAGTGGATGGAGTGATTCTGCTCTCAGTTACAATAAACTTGTGTGATAAACTGTGTAAGGAGTCAGGTAAAAATTGGCCCCTTGGACCTAAATTTGACTTTGATTTACCCAGCTAGGCTTTTCGAAGAATCAAACCTGCAAGGGGGTGATGTAAACCCCATTGTCTCCTTGTTTGTCACTGTTTAGATAGACGGATGGATGTGGGAGAATATTCTGGGATGGGAGCATCTGAAGGCTGGGCCTGGGTGGAGCAGCTGTCAGAATAGGAGCATCAGGGAGCTAAGGACTTGGTTGAGCATTTGCATGACTGTTTACCCAGTCTCCTTTTCCTCCAACTCCATCCCAGTTAGAGTGTAAATGATCTTCTACCACGGAGCCCAGAAAATTGTCCAGAAATTCTTGGCTTAAATTCCTGACCACCTTTTTTTCCCAGAGTTGCAACTTCTGATCTGAAAATACCAGGTTATATAATATGCCAATCTGCACAAGGATGGAATTCTGTCAGAAAAAGGGACCCGACGAAGCACAAATTCTAACAAAGCTGGAAATGACTTTTCTAAGAAAAGAGAAGATATTTTTGTTTCAAGCACTTGAAGCTGGTTTTAAATAGACTTTGGATGCAATGTTGCTGGTTCTTTGGGCGCTGTTGATTTATTTCCTCACTGTCTAACCTGACCCAACAAATGCACAACATTGAAGAAAGCTGAAAGAAGCTGGACAGAATGATCATTGGTGACATTTGCCAGAGGTTTTATGGGTGCCAGCGCTTGCTTACAGAATGGTAAAATAGAAGGCATTATCACATTTTGCAAGAGAGAGAAGTAATCCTCCCCAAATAACCTGCTTAAGACCACAGTCACAGTCCCCCCAAACTGTAAGTCTCATCACCATTAACAAGCTCCAGGAAAGGCTGAAGGGATTATACTAAAAAGAATTAAACTCTATTGAAAGAGTCCTCTAACCCAGTGCCCACCCTTTCTGCTGGAACATCTATCTCACTGCTTACCATTCCGGATTCAATTTGCTGTACTCTCAGGGTTCCTCCCTAGGCTGAGCACTGGTTGTGACCCCCCACCCCATCCTGGGGCAAAGACTGATTCTTTCCCCCACAGGGTGGCTTCATGGCTTAGCGACCAGAGACTACTTCCATCCAGAGATGATGACTAGATTAAAAGCAGGACTGGCAACCCAAGAACAGGAGACTCTCTAGCGAATGGAATCTCTCCATCCCTGACACCTTCTCCACTCCAGAACATAGTAATTTCACAAACTACCCTGCCTCCTGCCCCCACGCACTTCAATGCCTATTCCAGGAGGAAAAGCCACTACAGGATCAGCTACAGCTGCATCTCCTACTCCAACATTCACAGAGCCTACCCTTGAGGAGCGGACAGCGGCACAGACCCAGTCCCACTAGGAGAAAGGGTTTCCTTGCCAACCTCACCAGAGAAAACAGATTCCTTTACAGTAGTCTTACAGCTTCTAGAAATAGGGAAATTCGGCTTTCAGGCTACAGTCTGGCCTGGTCAGAAACCCCCACCCCCATTCCTCTTTAACACACACACACACACACACACACACACACACACACACACACACACACACGAGAGAGAGAGAGAGAGAGAGAGAGAGAGAGAGAGAGAGAGCAGAGACAGAGAGAGACAGAGACAGAGACAGAGAGAGACTTGCTCCCACTACCACCACCTGTGAAAAAAAAAACCTTCTTAACTTCAGCATTTAAAGAAGCAGGGCAAGTATAGCTGCAGGCCGCCAGGAGCGCACCCAGTGCCTTAAAGCAAGTGGCCAGGCATTGGAAGGGAGGGATAAGTGCTAGGGACTCCAACTGAGAAGCGCTTCTAGCCAGAACTTGGCGGCTACAGCTCGGGTTTCGGTGGTCAAGCCCCGCCTACTCTGTCGCCGCTCCAGCGCCGAGCTGGGTTCAGGCCATCAAAAGCCCAAGGCCGAGGGCGCCCAGCCCAGGTTGGCGAAAAGCTGGAGGGGGCCGCAGCCAACCCTGGAAACCCCATCCGGGAGGCTTCTAGAGGCTGATGGAGAGGCGAGTCAGTCACGTGGTGCCAGCAGCAGGGCTGAGAAGCTAAGTGTTGGGCCCCAAGAGCTGGGAAACAGGTTGCCGCCAAGCCCATCCCCTCCCCCAAACCAACCGGCCGGGAACCGATTCCCGCCGTGCCCTGGGAGCGAACCGGCCTCCTCCGGGGTGCACTCCTTCCCCAGTCCCAGCGGCTGGGCCAGAGCGGCTACGGCAACCCGTGCGAAGGCGCCTTCAGCAAGGTCAAGACGCGGCTGGTCGGCACCTGGGGATTTTTCCCTGCCCAGCACAGGCTTTGCAATCGCATTGTTAAGGATCATGGCAGAGGCAGGAAATCCGAACAGCCCCACAGGTCTGCGCGGGGGAGGATTTATTTTACAGCGCCGAACACACTCAGACAGACCCGGGATTTCAGGGGGGGGAGGGGATGCGGAGTTTCAGGACGCCGGAATGTGGCAAAAACAAAACCCTCCCCACCCATGCACGCTATCATCTGACTTGGTGGGAGGGAGTTCAGGGACACCAAGCTCCAGACTTCAGCGTTCCTCGGGGTTCTTTCTGCCAGAGCTGGGATAGCTTTTCCCTCTACAGGCGAAAAACAAGATTTAAAAAACACTCCACTACCGTGGTTCTCTACCAAAGCCCATCAACGTGCGACAGGCTGCGGCAGCGAATGGAGGCAGCGAGATCGGAGGGTGGGGGGGGGGGAGGGGGTAGGAATGAGCGCAGTTGAAACCAAACTGTTATCAGTCCTGGAGGGAGGCGAGGGAACAGAAGCCACATCGGGCACCCATTCCCATCTCATCCGCATTAGGTATATAAGTTGTTGCTGCCCCCCTCCCCCCCCCCGTAGAGGCCAACACTCTACTTCCTGACCCACCACAACCACCCCAAACCTGGGCCTGGATGCCTGGGGCCCCTAGACATTTCTAAAAGGGACCGGAGGCAGGTTTCTAAACAGGTTGAAGGACGCAGGATTTAAAGACAGGGAGGGGGCCAAGAAAGAGTCTTGGGGCCTAGAACACCGATTCTCCTAAAACTACGTTCCCTGGACGGCCTTCCAGCATTCCCAACACCTCCAACACCTGAATCTCAGGGCTCCACGGACTCAAAGGAATCCGAGTTCTGACCCGCTCCTCTTCACAGATTAATCTTGGATCTCAACCCACTCAGTCCCTGCTTCCGTAAGCGGTTCCTTGGGGATAGAGCTTTAGCACTCAAAGCCCATCTCAGAGTGGGCGCCTCGGGTACAAGGTGCCCAATTTTCCATTCCCCAAGTGGGTCTCCCAGGTACTTACAGTCCCCAAGCAGTAAAACTTTCAGGGTTGTCTTTCAAGAACCGGGTGCTTGCAATACAGATCTGGGAGATCACTGAGGCAGCTTATATAATTGCCCGCGATACTGTTCAGCAGATATCCTCCGTGCACGGCCGCACAGCTCAGCACATGGACACCCTCTGGCCCCGGCGCTGGGGATCGCAAGCACGCCCCACCATCGCCTTCTACAAAGCAGCAGGGTGATCTCCGGGGCTAATAAAACGCCAATCCTGCGCTCAGATTCCCGCAAAACCCGGGCTGACTCTGCGTCCTTATAGCTGCGTTGGTGGCTTACGGTTAACTGCATGTGTACAAACCTTCTCTCCAGGGTTGTGTTCTATGTGTGTGGGGTGGGGTGGGCGGTGTGTGTGTGTGGGGGGGGCGACTGAGTAGGGGACTGGTGCAGGTCTGAGGAGATATCTACGTCTAACCCGAGCAAAACTCTCACCCACACAGACCCAAGTGCAGAAATCGTCTTAACGTCTCCCGCTGAAAGGGATACCAAATTCCAAAGTTAAGAGACCACGCAATTGAATTTCCAGTACTTTCCAACCTGGCCTAGGCGAGGGGGTAGGGAATAGAAGAGGAGGGCAGCGGCCAGAGAAACCCACCTACGGACCCGCCAAGAAGCACTGACCATTCAAACCACCCTTTCCACCCCCCCCCCCCAATAGTTATTGGGATATTCCTGGGTTACGTGTGGACACACACACACACTCCGAGACACCACCTTCTTCCGCTCCTCCAATGCAAAGACTGCATTTTTAAGTCACTAGGAAAATGACTAAGGAGACCAAAGATCACATTTCAATACACAGCATATTTCCCGAAGCTGGAGGTGCAAGTAGTCACACACTCACAGCCCTGCACCCCTAGAGAGTCCACCCGGCGCCTGCAGTCCTCAACTCGTTCCGAGATAAACCGAACGAGAAACGACGCGCCCGGCGAGGATAGGCAGGAACCAGACGGGTAGCAGAGGGCGTGTGACTTGGGAGTCGCGTCCCCGGGTTCCCGGCTCCAACCGCAGCGCACACCCGGGCCGCTGCAGCCCGCTCTCGCCCCGCAGGGCAGGCTGCAGCGCGGGAGCCCGGCGCCGCCTCGTGGGCTCCTCCAGCGCCCGCCGGGAGTCTGGGGCGGGCGAGTCTGCAGAGGGGCTGCGGGAGACTGGGCCGTGGCAGGGAAGGGGATCCCGGAGTAGCACACGAACCTGAATCGAGCTAACCTCCATCCCACCCGCGGTCCAGAGTCTGGGGCCGGCTCCCACCTCTCTCCCAACACTGGTTCCCAGGCTCCAGTCCGCGGCGGACTCCCGGGGCTGCGGTGGCGGAGGCTCTGGGCTCCAGGCTCCTTTGCCTTGTGGGCAACCAGGACGCCCGGCTCTCCTCTTCCTCCCTCCCTCCCCAGTACGGAGCAGGGAAGCAGGCTAGCATCTCCCGGAGCCCTCAGCAAGCTGCTTGAGCTGCCCGGACCTGCGAGTGCAGAGAGGGGCGACAGAGCTGGCGAACCTCCGCCGTGGTCCCCAAGGCGCTTTTTCCGTAGAGCTGATCACGCCGCCTTACCGTGGCTGCAGGCTGCTACCGCCGGGGAAGCGGGGACGAGGACGGCGGAGAGGCGAGGCACCGTGCCGCTGACTCCGCCGCTCTCCGAGTTGGATAGAGGCGCCCAAGACCGAGCAGGTCTGGGTTCTGAGCTCAGCTCCGGCGAGACCAACAATAGCTCCCGCGGGGAGCGGAGCCCCAGCGAGCCTCCAGCCGCGCGCGCACGCCGGGCTCCGGCTCCCGGCCGCTCCCGGCCGGCGTTCCTACCAGCACTGCTGCCCCACATGTAACAGCTGCAATCCCGAGGCTTCTGGGGGGTTGGGGCGGGGGTGCGCGCGCGGGTGTGTGTGTGTGTGTGTGTGTGTGTGTGTGTGTGTGTGTGTGTGTGTGTGTGTGTGTGTGTGTGTTTAATAGCTTCCCTCCTCTTCTTCCCCTCCCTGCCTGCTCGCCTGCCTGCCTTCGTCCCCCACCCTCGTTCTCTTACACACAGGGCGAGCTAGCGAACGAGACACACTCGCGCACACACGCACACACGCAGGTTACATGAATGGGAGGCGGGAGCCAATCCTAGGATGCCGGCCGAGTCGAGCTTGGAACAGGGCTGCACCACGGCGCCGGGGGGCGCCACACAGGTGATGCGCCCTCTTCTCTGGTGGCCACTCCGCCTCCTATCCGCTCACCCATCTCTGTTGTGTGCCATGCCTTCCCTTATCTCCGTCCTCCCTTTCTCTGAGCTGCTTTCTCCATTTCCTCGTCTCATTTTCTTTCTGGAATTCTCACAGCGCTTCGGTATTTTTCTCCGATTCCTTTTTGACCCTCCCTGCTCGCTTTTCACAGTCTTTAGAAAACTTTCTCCTTCCCTGCCCCTACTTTTCCCTACTTCCTCCCCTCTTGTCTTTTGTTTTCATCCCCTCTCCACGAGCTGTGTGTTAATATGTTGTATAGCCCGGCCACCCCCAACCCCCCATCACACCTCTCTTGGAGTCATTGGCCTCACTCCTGGCCTAACCCCTTGAAATGCTTATCCACACCTCCAACACTTTTCTCTGGTTGGTTTTGCCAGTTGCAGCTGCAGCTCGCCCAGAGGTAAATAACAGTTTCCTCCTTGGGCATGCAAGGTGCCTTAAAGAAAGGCCTTCCTTCCTCGGACAACTTCCCCAAAACCATGGTAACAGCTACTGATTCGCGATGGCAATCATTGGGGGAAAGGAGGGACGACAGGGAATACAGTCCAAGAAATGTCTGTCCTTCATGAGTCTGGATCGTATTCGCCAGCACATTACCAAAGGAAGGACATTTGTCTGTGATGGAGAGACGGCTTGAACTAAGACAGTTTTTGGAGAAACTAAAGGGTTTCCCTCTGGAAGCCTGCTTCCTGCGCCTTTCGCCCAGCCTCAATTTCTCACCTGTAAAACAGGTTCTAGGGGCTGGGGATTTAGCTCAGTGGTAGAGCACTTACCTAGGAAGCGCAAGGCCCTGGGTTCGGTCCCCAGCTCCGAAAAAAAGAACCAAAAAAAAAAAAAAAAAAAAAAAAAAAAAAAAAAAAAAGGTTCTAGACACCTCATTAGAGAGAACGAGGGACAGAGAGCACCCAGGTGTATAGAAAGTAGTCAGAAGTGGTTTCCTTCTCCCATTTTCTCCTACCTTTATAAAAAGTGTTTCAGAATGGATAGATGATGGGTAATGATTCCAAGCCAGTGTAGAAGGAAAGTTAGGCTAGTTAAACAACAAGACGCTACTCTGTCTTCTGGAGACCCTGTGCTGATTACAAAGCCATCCAAGTTTATATATAAACTTGGGGTACTGGGTGCCTCTTAGTATATCTTCACTTCAGCATGCAAAAAGGCAAAAATGGGGACAGTGTGGGCAGACTGCCTTTTCAGTCCAATCTATTTTTGAAATCCTCATGATGAGTGAACACTGACCAGTGACAAAGCCTTTGGGACTAATTAAAATGTCAAGCCTTTGGGTGGCATTTATCAGCTATGTGTCCTCACTACAGACCTCAAATACTGACTACCATCACTAATGGCAGTCACATTCTGTCCTTCAACAAGTATCTGTTGACCATTTAGTCTTTGGCAGGTGTGTAATGGGCTCTGACTGCTTAGGTATAAAGCCCATCATTTCTGCCTTCTGGACATCAGTGTCCTAGACAGGTCTCATAAATACATAGTGAGAAAAAAAGAACATACAGGCACACACAGAGACACACATGCACAGAGAGGAGAGAGAGAGAGAGAGAGAGAGAGAGAGAGAGAGAGAGAGAGAATCATTTCTTCAGGGCCACTTAACAGACTGTAACAACATGAGGTCCATGGTGGGGATAATAAATGATACTTGAGAGTGTAGACTTTGGAAATTACCTTCAGCGTCTGCACCTTCTTCAAGTGGTAAGAAAACAGACTTGCAGTTGAAAGCAGTGGGTGTTGATGAGAAATAAGATATTCAAACAGGCAAAAAAAAAGATATTCAAACAGTCTCAAAGTATTTCCATACAAGATGCAGATCATTTCGAAGGAGACAATAATAATAGCTTTAGACCAGAAAATTCTGCCATGCTCCACCCTCATTAAAACATTAAAGTCAACATCTTAGGAACAGTGGCAGGCATCATGTACCCTCCGGTGTGGTGCACAGCAAAGGACATAATGCCATTTCTCTGCCAGAAGTAAGTAACCGGAATCTAATCATTGAGATGTATCAGACAACTCCAAACCAAGGGTCCTCCATGTTACTGCTGCATACTATTGAAGGACAGCAGAGTCCTGACACAGGGCTCCAGGGTAGTCTCAGATTAAGGAACAGCTTAGTTGTTAGGACGATGTGTGACATGTGAGCCTGACTAGAGCATTAGTGGGGAAATTGGCAAAGGTTAAAGAAAATTTATATCATATAATGATACGCCCATGTTAATTTCTAGTTTGGGTGGTGAGAGAGGAGATCCCCTACCCCATTTAAATAAACATGCTGCTGAAATATGTAGGAGTGCAAAAAGGAAAGAAGTGGTAGGGCCAATCCTCGCCTTTGAAGAGAGACACAGCAAAGGTGTGATGCCTGGAAGGTGCAGTGTGAGCCTGGTCTGTCCATCCTGGCTGGTCCATCCTTGTCCCCTGACAAGGGGAAACTTCCTGCAGGGCAGCCTGGAGTGTGAAGGGAGAGGGACTGTGTTCTCAGCCCAGAACAGTACAGGACATTGGTAAATGCATGAGGGGCAGAAGCACAAGGCCACGACTAGATCAAGTTTAGAGCAGTAGGCATGGTTGGAAGATGAAGGGGTCTGAAGGAAGCATGGGAGAAAGGTATTGAAGGCTCGTAACTTGGGAGGGATGGGATCTTGAGTATAGTTGAAACAAATGATTTGGAAGCAGGAGAAATGGGGGGAAAGGAGTATTGAGAAGACAAAAGATAGGGACAAGTAAGGTAGTTGTCATGAAGAGGAGAAGGAGAGATTTGAAAGCAAGTAGGTTTGTACAGTGAGCGTGTTTGGGTGGGCACCTAGGAGGGAATGGGCTAGAAGTCAAAGGTAACAATTGGTTCTCAGTTTGGTTATCCTGGTGGAGGATGGGACAACTCCTTGCAGTGTGGAGTGAGTTCAAAGGGAAGTAGAGAGGTTTTACAGGGGAAATGAGGCCTGTTGTTGTCATGTGATAGTATAGCTCTGTTTCTAACTGCATGTGCTTTTGGTCCTGTGGGACTCTGCTAGGCCACAGAAAACAAATGACATAAAAAGAAAAGAAAAGAAAACTACTCATCGTATTATATGAAAGGCTGGGACACTGTCATGTAGAAGAGACTTACATCAGTTATAATAATGAAGGCAGAGATAAAAAGATAAAAGACAGCCTAAAAGATCAAATGTGGAAAGTGAGATGGGAACAGCCTTCGATAGACTATTATACATCTACTCTCAAAGTATATTTTGTCTAGTTTTTCATCCCATTAAGATATCGTTATTTTGTAAACAATTTAAAACCGAATTCAAAATTGATAGTTATAGTTTTGAAATCCTCTAGCAAAAATATTTAGGGAACAAAAAGGAAAGAAAAATGGCTGGACCCTCCCCCATCCATTTTGTCTCTTTTCAGTGTGCCCTCCCCACTCCCCTGAAGAGCTAAGTGCCTTCCACGCTTTATCATCCAGAGTGAAATACCAAGGCATTTAACAAATCAGGAGAAATTATCAGCTGGGCTGGAGAGGGGAGAGGGCGATTGTGTGGAGGCAGATGCGTTATTAGAGCTGTTGGGAGCTGTATATATTAAAGATATTTGCATTGCCCTTATTGATTCTGTAATATGTTACAAGGGAAGGAAAACATAGAGTGGGGCCAAGAACGTGTGAGTCTTTAAAGGGCAAGTTTTAATTAGGACACATATTTATTTGGAAAAAAAAAAAACCAAAAAACCAACAACTTCTGCTTGGCGACCAGCAGTTACTACAGGAGGGTTACTGGATGTGAGAATTCCAGGCAAGGGATCACAGAGGGGGAATGGCCAATGTTTCATGCCTGCTGTCTGTCTGATACTTCATCAAATACCAGGCTGGTTACATAGGATTTAAATACCCACTGATAGGCTCCAGCAGACTTTCGCAATTCGAGGGTAAGGAAAGGGCCAGAGCAGGTCCCCAGGCTTTGGGGAGCTCAAGGAAAGCAGCAAGCTCCCCAGAACAGCTCCCCCTTGAGTGTCCACCCCACTGAGATATTTAGCATAAAGTCCAGGATGTTCCCTAACTTGAATAACCAGAGCACAGCAAGCAGAGTCCTTCCACCTTTCCCCAGCCTCCAGATTCACTCAATTCCTCACCCACCCTGAGGGGAGCCTGTGACAGAGAAGGGGGCGCCACCTAGAAATGGTCACAGACTATGCTGTGCTGAACACTGAACAGAAGTGAAAGGCTCAGGAGAACCGGAAAGGTTCCTGGAAGTCCTTGGGTGTGGCCTGGAGCTTCCCGGATGTGCCATCTATGGGATCCTCTTGCTATCCTAGGAAAGGGCAGGAGTCAGTGAACCCACGGCACCTCTGGTTCCGCAGCGTGAGGACAGTCAGTGTCAGGAGACCCCCCAGACAAGGAGCCTTTTCTAGCTCAACCACGTTTGTAAAAGGCAAGAGGAAAAGTGATGACTACTCTCTGGCAAGCTGACTCAGTCAGTTTCTATGCTGTCTGCCTATCTAACCCGTGAGCTGTCTTTCAAACTGATGGGAAGAGAAGCTGTATTTGGGAATAAAGGACGACTTAAATTGACTGCAAGTAATGGGTACACGCCCTAGAATCATCACAAATACTCTTTTAGGGAAATGGTTGGATCTTGTCCTCCCCCTCTACTCCTTATGCCTAAATGTGCATCGGCCTGTCTGACATTTACAGATCCTTAGCAAAAAAATCCCTTCACTGAATTAAGACAGGGATGTTAATACGAAGAACCAGCAGGGCCTGGATACTTCTGAGAACCAGGAAAGAGGGCTACCTCATTTTGGTTGTAGCTCATGGGATCGCGACATGGTCACTATTTCCACAACAAAGATGAGAAAACAGACACAGCGAAGTCAAGCAAGCCCTGGTAAAATGGCTCAGCAGGTAAAGGAGCTTGCCTGGCAACCTGAGACTAAGCCTCAGGTTCCACAGAGAAGGAACAAACTAATTCTCATGCATTGTCACTTGTTCTGGCTAGTGAGATGTCGACTTGATGCAAGCTGTATGAGAGGAGGGATCCTCGACTGAGAAAACACTTCCATAAGATCTGGAGGCAGGCAGACTGCATTTTCTTCATTAGCAGTAGATGGGCGAGGGCCCGCCCCTTTGTGGGTGGGGCCATCCCTGGGCGGGTTGTTCTGGGTTCTCTAAGAAAGCACGCTGAAGGAGCCATGGAAACAAGTCAATATGCAGCTTTGCTCCATGGCCTCTGCACGAGCTCCTGTCTCCTGTCTCCTCGAGTTCCTGCCCTGACTTCTTCAGTGATGCACAGTGATGTGGAAGTGTAAGTCTAACAAACCCCTTTCTCCGTAAGATGTTTTTCATCGTGGTGTGTTTATTACAGCAATAAGAACTCTCACTAAGACATCCTTTGATGCACACCCATGTCCTGGCATGTCATGCATATGCATCTGATGCACACATAGGCAATACATACATGTAATTTACAAGTAAAGCAGAGAAGTTAAGTAAGATGTTGATGGTCCTATTCTAAGAGTGTTCTAATAAATACCAAAGGTGGTTTCCAGCTTGGAGAGACTATACCTGACTGTATTGGTTAGGTGGACAGAACTATTGACTTTAGTGTTGAAGTGGGTGAATGGTTTATTTAGGCTCGTTGAGGGTAAGTTAACACATTGCTTTTGATGATACCAGCCAGTCTGTGTCCTTCATGGCAAATCTCACAATGGAGTTGCAACTGCTGGTTTATACATGTGTCTTGTTCGAAAGGTGTAAGACGTCAAGTTGCCTGAGTGAAATGACCACACTATGTCTTAGCTACCATTGTGCTTCATAGAACCCAGCACAATGCCTGGCACAAAGTAGGTGTTAAATAAATATTTGTGAAATGAGTAGATGAAGGTGAGATCTTGCTGCTCTGGAGCAGGAAAGACCTGTGAGCCTCCGTACATGTACTCTGGTGAAAGCTGGGGATTTTCCACTAATTCACTCCATTTTCATGCCAACACTATACTATCTGCCCTTGAGGGCATGCGGTTCGGGCAGCGGGTCTGAGCTTCAGATGAGCACGTAATGATTCCGATGTCAGATTGTGCCCTTCCACTGACATTTGCTCCCAGATAGCAGGGAAAACACTGGTCAGAAAATAGCAGCATCTGGCGTGGTCAAAGGTGACTAGCTGGCAAAATTTTGTAGCAGAAGGAAGCATTCCTTCTGAGTAGCCACCTTCTCCCCTTCCCCACCGCCCCCCACATGCAGTGGTTCTACATCAGCTGACCTTGCCTGTGGTTCCTGGGGCTCTCCTCAATAGGAATCCTGACGCTTTTTCATTTCTTCAGCCTGCTCGATGCCATGGAATATTCCCCACAAAGGATGCTACTTATCCAAGGACTCCATACTGCCATGTTCCCTCTCACTGCATCTTACCACTGCCTTAACAGGCATCCTTGCCACCTACACAGGCCTGATTTGTGTAGCTAGGGTTGCTAGTCTGCAAAATCAGCTCCATCCCCTACTTCCAGAATTCTGTGGCCTTTATGAGAACTACATTGGTCCAGGGCCTGAGGCAGAGATAACCAAGGAGGGAACTAACAGCAAACACAAAGGCTTGAAGAATGGCTTCCACTCAAGTTTCAGAGCCATTATGGTGTGAGCCACTACACCACACAGGCCAGGCACCGCACAAGTGTTCACACATTAGGTTCTTGCAGGTCCTCTCACCACTTCCAAGTCGCCATCATCCAATATTTCCTGGCCTAATGTATACATACAATAATAGGACCTAACACACCTATTCTAAACACTTCCCTTGTGCACAGTATCCTCATCCTTTCATAGATGCATGCTATTGCAGCATATCCATATGTGACACTTTGTGACCATGACTATAGGGATCACAGCAACTGTGATAATGTTCACTTCAGTAAATGTCAAGTAAATCGCATAAGGTAAAGCAAACAGTGTTTGCCCCCAAATGTTAAATAGGTAAAGTATATTATCGTTTTCATATCTGTTGACTGTTAAGCAACCCAAAAGAAGAAAAGAGTTTTGGTCACTTCAGAAAAATCAAGTGGTTACTACACTTGATCTTAGCCAAAAGGCTGTGAAAAAATGGGGTTCAGAGCTAAACGAAGAATTCTCAGCTGAGGAATATTGAATGGCTGTGAAGCACCTAAAGAAATGTTCAACATCCTTAGTCACCAGGGAAATGCAAATCAAAACGACCCTGAGATTCCACCTCACACCAGTCAGAATGACTAAGATCAAAAACTCAGATGACAACGGAAGCTGGTGAGGATGTGGAGAAAGAGGAACACTCCTCCATTGTTGGTGGGATTGCAAGTTGGTACAACCACTCTGGAAATCAGTCTGGAGGTTCCTCAGAAAATTGGACATTGAACTACCTGAGGACCCAGCTATACCTCTCCTGGGCATATGTAGCAGAGGATGGCATTGTTGGGCATCAGTAGGAGGAGAGGTCCTTTGTCCTGTGAAGGCTTGATTGCCCAGTGTAAGGGAATGCCAGAGCGGTGAAGTGGGAGTGGGTGGGAGGGAGAGCATCCTCATAGAAGCATGGGGAGGGGGGATGGGAGAGGAGGGAACCAGGAACGGGGATAACATTTGAAATGTAAATACATAAAATCTCCACTAAAAGAAAAAGAAAAAAATGGCCCAATTACTTGCTGAAGTAACTTGGGGGAAACTGTTTTGTTTGTTTCTTTGTTTGTTTGTTTGTTTTTTTAAAGGTTTTAAATATTTGTTTATTTTTTATTTCTGGGCATGTGTACATATGGACCAAGTTGTACCTGTAGAGGTCGGAGAACTATATTTAATGAATTTGTGAAGGACTTGAGATGAGTGTTCTTGTGACTTTTCTTTAATGCATTAGAGAGAATTCCACGCAAAGGGAATGTGGGTAAATTGACTAGCCAGTCACCTAGCTGCAATGATTATTAACTCACAACCAGCCTCGTTCTGGACTCCCTTCTATGTTATTTGAATAAAAATTCTAGAAACTACTTCCTTTAGCCCACTAATATTTTAGTAGCCATTACTATAATATATGGGATATCTTAACCATGCCTAACAATAATAGGTTTTACATTAAAAAACAACAGGAATTCATCAATAGTGTCAAAGTATCCCGTAGCTATCAAAATCCTCCAGTTTCACAAGTCTTCTTTCCCAGTCTGTTTGTTTGTGGAACCATCCAAGGGAATCCCACATGCTGCAACTGACTGAGCCTGGGTTCCTTTTGAGCTACAGGCTTCCTGCCATCTAGCTCTCTTCTCTTGCAAATTAGTTGTTACTGATTTATCCCAGACAGTGTCCTATAATCTGGTTACTGATTATACTCTACGGGGGTGTTTTTAACATATTCTTTTTTCTTTCCTGTAAACTTGCAGTTCATTCTAGAGGCTTGGTCCAGTGGAGAGTTAATATTTTGGCAGGCCCACTTTATAGATGGCGGAGTATGCCTCCATCTGTCTTTGTGATGTGAACAGCCTTTGGTGCTCATTGACCAGATTCATCATTCCACCGCAGGTTGTGAAGAGGTGATCGTCCATCATACCCTCTTCACTTTCTAGCAGAATACTTCCATAGAGAGAAATGACCTCTCGTCAACTCCTTGGTTGTCTTAAAAAGGTGGGGTACATTTCTGATATTTTTTCCTTTCAGTTGCCAGATTTCCAAAACAGTAGTTGGCTCTTTAGCATCTCCCCAAAGTAGGCAAAGTGTGTGTGTGTGTGTGTGTGTGTGTGTGTGTGTGTGAGAGAGAGAGAGAGAGAGAGAGAGAGAGAGAGGGAGAGAGAGAGAGAGAGAGAGAGAGAGAGAGGGAGAGAGAGAGAGGGAGAGACAGAGACAGAGACAGAGACAGAGACAGAGACAGAGACAGAGGGGGAGGTATGGGTTAGTAGTAATAATTCTTGATAGGGAAATTAAGCATAAAGTTTAGATTCTTTCTTTTTCCCTTTCATTATTTACAAAATGTCCACAACGAGCCCATTTTAATTTTGGTATGAGGAAAAAAATTACTAAGAAACCCCGAAAATAAACCAGATGGTATAAATTACAATATTATAAACTACTCATCTTACGCATGGGTAGAATAATGATAATCTACGACATCCTCTGAGTGCTGTATTATTTACAAAATATTCATTATCTTTCATGATCACTGCAGTCTTGTGAGATAGGCAGGAGAGGAATATTGTTTCATAAGTCAGAAAACTCGCCGACATGTGATGGTGCATGTCTTTAATGGCAGCGCTTGAAGACAGAGACAGTTGGATCTTCGTGAGTTCAAGGCAAACAAGAAGAAAAGAAATCTGAGGTTTAAAGGTAACACAGATCACAAACTCATGCTAGAAGTCTGTGCTGCCCACTTGTTGGGTAGTGTCCCTGCCCCTATGTAAAACTAGTTCTCAGTGGTCATCACTGTATGGTTTGACTGTAGGGAAAGCTCTATGTTACTCTTTTCTTTTCTCTCTTGGTTATGATGCTGTCTCAGAACTTCTTTCAGCCTGGGACCCAAATACTCACATAGATGCCAGAATTCTTAAAGTACGTAAGTAACCTGTTTTTTACCAGTGTGTGTATGAACATTGGGATTCCAGATATATCTGAACATTGAAAAGAAATTTGATTAAAAAAATGGTATTCAAATTCAGTATATGTGTACGCAGCACGAGGAACTCGGGAGTTCCGTTACACCTCCAGCTAGCTGCCAGCACTAGGGAGGGATCTTCTGCCCTGTCTTTCTCTAGCTGCTCCTTTCTGCCTGGTAATCCTGACCAGCACAACAGACAATGGCTTGGTGTTGCTGTGTTCACAGAATCTGCATGTGGATGGGCATGGCTGTGAAACCAGTACACCTCTACTCAGACTCGCACAATGGGCTGGGAAGTTGGGATCAGGACTGGAGGATGGGAAAGATCCTACCTCCCAGCAGTGTTGGGATCTAAACTAATAAGGACCAATGAAAACAAAACACAAACCAAAAGGAAGGCTTTAAACTTTCGTTTTCTTTTTTTTAATCAAAGTGATTCATGAGTACAGTTTTTAAAATCAAATATTCTGCATGCACCTGGTGCAAAATGGAAGTCCCTTCCCTATAACTCACCAGCTAACCCTGCTCGATGTCCCCTCTCTCTGAGGGCAACAATTTCTGTTCCAGCTGTCTCTAACAACGTTTATTTCCACATTTCTAAATAACTCACCTCCTTTGCAACGTCTTGATTGCCTTCTAGTTTTGAAAGTTCTAATATACTTTATATCGTTGTTTTTATTACTATGAGTTTGTTAAAATTATTCTCAGTTAAGTCATAGCATATGCTATAATGTATATATGGCTTTCTTGTATTTAGTTTTGTTTCCCTCCTGTTGTGTCTTTTTTTTGTGTGGCTGTTCAACATTTTGGCGATCGATACGACGTGATTCCCCATCTTTTTACCAAGCGATAAACCTCCTGATATATCCATGGATTCTTTATTCATTTCTCTCTCTCTCTCTCTCTCTCTCTCTCTCTCTCTCTCTCTCTCTCTCTCTCTCTCTCTCTCTCTCCCCACACACACCTCTCTCCTAGAAGAATTCCATTTTCCATGGTCCCCACTGCCACAGTGTGAGCTGGTGTCCTCTGGCCTGCAGCCGGGCGCGGAGTCACGTTGGATCTCTAGTTAGTGATTGCATTCAGACGTCTGTGACTGCGTATCCTCTTCTCTTTGTTCTACTCTTCATGCAACAGTACATGGAAACCTGTATACAGAAAGCTTGATTTGACTGGTCCTAGGACTCTGGACTGAAATATTTTTTCTGTCATTCTCATGGTGTTGATGGCTTCCTCTCTTCTTGCCTTCTATGTGTGGTTAAAGAGTTCAGTGCTGTTTGTCTCTTTGTCTGGATTCTGTCTGGTGAGTGTAACTCTCTCACCTTACTCCCTCTCTGGAAGTTTTAAGAGCACTTGAGTTTCCCATATTAAAAAATAGTGTTACCATTACTTACTGTTCTCTTCCTTCCTCTCTCTGAGTGTGTGTGTGTGTGTGTGTGTGTGTGTGCGCGCGCGTGTGTGTGTACATTCACAGTGACTGGATGGAGTCCAGGATATAGCCTGCTAGCATCAGCTCAACCATCAACCATGTGGTCCCAGGAATTGATCTCAGGTAACCAGGCTTGGAGCCATCTCTCCTGCCCCGTTTCCTGGATTTCCATTTTACAAGTCAAGTGATGCTTGCAGCGGGCCTTATTCCATCAACTTTGCTAGGTCGTTGCTGTTCTTTGTTTGTTTGTTTGTTTTTAACCTTTAGAAAATCTAAAATTTGCTTTGATTGTTTCCTTGGTAATATTTTTCTTCTTTGTTTCCAAAATTTAACATATCCAAATACTACGACTTATAGACGGTTTCTCATTTTAAAATCTTCTTTTTCTTATTTTCCACATCCTTGTCTTTCTGCTCTACTTTTGGGAAATTTTTGTCAGTTTTGCCTACTAACCCTTCTGTTGACATTTTCAAGTCTGCTGTTATGTTTTTAATTGTCAGGAGCCTGTTTTGGTTGCTTGACTGCTTCTCTTTAAATGGCCTCCTTACCTCATGCAGGCGACATCTCTAAGGATGCTAACAGTGTATCTTCTGAACAGTCCTGTTGATGATACTCCATGTTCTTTGAGGTTTATCTATTCTTTGACTATTTCATACACATATATGGTGTATGGTGACAACCTTCAACACCAATTCTATCTTACCCACCCCCACTCACTCTGGAACCCTCTCCTTATCAACACACACTCTCTTTTGTTTTTCCTTTAAATAACCCACTGATTTTTTAATTAGAGTTGTTTGCATATGTATCTGTATGGTATAAATGTGGCTTTTTTCTTTTTGCACTAAATTTGAGGTTAGTAAGAAAAAAGGTTTTAATACAGATTTATGGAAAGAGAGAGAATGAGAGCAGTCTATCTGTTCACTAATTAATAACTGTGCTCATATTTCGATGGTCTAGGTGTATACATACATGCACAATCAACAACAACAGTGTTGTGGTTTGCCCTGACGTTATCTGTATTTTGATGCTAATTCCACTGCCCCAAGGACAGCTGCCTAGTCACTACTCAGGAATCAGGTGACTTCACCAGAACCTTCTCCCCATTGAATTTGTAAAATACAGGTGAGGGGCAGGTACAGGATAGAAGGAGGCCTGTCATTGGAGGAGAAGGAAGGATGGGCAGGAGAGAAGTTTGAAGGGAGAGAAGGAGACTAGAACAGAGAGGAAGAGACTGGAGGGAGCAGGCAGGACAATATGGCAGTGATGTTAAGATTCTGCTCTGTGTATTTACAGGTTGTTATCAATGTTCCTAAGGGATAGATGGTACCAGGCTTTGTATGTTTAAGTGGGCAATTATATCTTATCAATTGGATCTAAGATTACTGTGTTGTGTGTTCTTTTATGTAACGGTTTGAGTGTAGGAAAGTGTGCAGCGGCAGGAGACACTGGGTTGCCGAGGAATTGGGATGTGTTTCCACCAAGATACCTAGCAGATATCTTGGGGCACCGCAGTGCAGGACCTAGCAGGGGTAAAAGACAAATTACCTTTTGTATTTTTTATATTTTTACAACAACACAACAGAAACAACAAAAGGCAATTGGGCAGTCTAAGCTGACAAGTAATATTTGCTGCTTTGCTATAGGTGGGCTTTGCTATAGGAGGTTCTGGCCAGGTAATTTCCTTGGTAACTCTATAACAGGCTTCTTGGATTCTCTAGAAAGTAGTATTTTAGCATCTTCCAAGGAGGAGGACACTGGCTTCTGAGGGTTTTCAAACACCTAGCACGGGGGAGAAGTGCAGAGCTGGTCTGAGCACTCTAAACAGACGAATGAATTTACTTTTGTTCCTTTTCTCAGCACATTGTAACTTCCTTTATTAGACAGATTTCCCAGGAATCCGGAGTGTCTCCAGCACTGTGGTAAGCAGCTCGGCACCCAGGAGAGTGGAATAGAGGTTAAGCTGGAGACAGTCAAATCAGGCTTTCCACTTTATACTCTTCCCAGGCCAGTTCTGTTAGAAGTGCCTCAAGCTTCCCATCTCCAAGGATCCCTGGAGTTCTGCAGTGGCAGTCAGATGCCCACAGGCCTTACAGAAAGCTCAGGATCCACAATAGCAGGTCTGCTGAGTCAGATGTTTCTTGTTCACCAGTTGTAGTTCTAAAATGCTATTCCCTTCTTGGCTATTTCGATCCCTTTGTAGTTGTGTTGTGCGTCTCTTTCTTGTGGAGTAGTGTTGGTAGTTATTATTGAATAAACAAGAGTTAAAGATGCAGGAGATTAAGGCAGATACTTCTCTCAACTATTCCCGGAATCTTGAGCCCCTTCTCTGAGTGGCCCTGTGGCTCTGTCATAGACTATTCCCAGGCTATGAGTTAGTTGGGGGTCCTGAGTGTCCTCAACATTGCAGTACAGATAATTATGTCTGTCTTATAGTTGTGAGAATGACCAGGGTGATGTCTTGCCTGTATTCTTTGAAGAACATCTGTAAATGCCAGTCACATACATTTGCAAAACTACAATTTCTGGCTATATTGGAGCCAAAGTTTACTGGGTCATTGAAAAAGATGATGAAGCCTTTGTGGAACAAGAGGATCCTCCTTTATAAATGTTTTAATGAAAAGTCATGAATTATAAAAGGTGATGGTGATGGCTATGACAAGAGTTGATAGTTAACAGAACTTATCATACATATGTCAAGGGGCTTCTATTGTTATCTCAACTGAGCATCCAGGCATCTGTGCATGTGTACTTTTACTATTTTGTTTCAGAAAGGAACAGGCTGACATGTAGAGAGTTGAGTCTTTAGGTTAATATCACACCATAAAGACATGGCAGGTCGCAAGGTCAGAGTGCTTAGTCCACCCCAGCGTGAGTACTCCTACAGCCAAGATCAGTACTTTTCAAACTTTAATGTTGTCACAAGTCACTGAGGATCTTGTTATTGTACAAATTCTGGTTCAGCAGACTTGGTGGTGGGGCTATAGCCTGCATAGCCAACTAGCTCCCAGGAGATGCCTATAATGCTACCACAAGGACCACATTTTGAATAGCGATCTCTATGGATGCCCCATTGCATGGGATCTTGTTTCCCTAAGGCACCAATGAGACCATAGAACCATGATGTATTCACTGTCTATTTCCTGTGTGCGTACACAGGACTGTGGACACTCCTGCCTTCACCATGCCTTTGCTCAGGAGTCCTTGGCACAGTTCTACCACTTTCCTATCGCTGCTCTGAGGGCAAGCTTTTCACTGCTTGCTGTCACCTTTGGAGTGAGCTAAGGGTATCCTCATCATTCACTGTTCACACTGATTCTAGTGCCTTCTCTGAATACAGCCCTCTGGCATTCTAAGCAGGTATGCTGGAGCATACAAGACCTTCAGGTGTAGGGCTGGAGAGATGGTTCAGTGGATAAAGGGGCTTGTTGTCAAGGCTGATGACTCGTTTGATTCCTGGCCCACACATGGCAGACAGAAAGAAGCAACTCCCATCAGCTGTCTTCTGATTTCCACATGTGTGCAGTGGCAAGCACACACACATACACACACACACACACACACACACACACACACATACAAACACCCCGTAATAATTAAAACAAATCTATCAAAGCATGGAACTGTTTCCCTGTAGTGCTCATAGAAATGTGCACAAGGCTCTCCCACTCAGGGGTCACCTAAACCTCATGCAGCCCTTTCTGTACCCTAGTTCTCAGAAGTCCCCATGAGAGGCAGTTCTGTCAGCTGCTACTTACAGCCTATAACCTGGAAATATGTAATCCTTGCTCTCTGGTATCTTTGTCTTGTGTTGGCCACTCTCCTAGAATTCACCATTCTGAAAGCAAGTTCAGCTCTTACGTCTCTCTTGCTTTCTCTTTGTTCTCTTCCCTGCTCTTTCCTTCTTCGCTCCCTTCTCTCCACCCCTCCCCCTTTCCCCCATGTCCTCTACTCTCTCATTAAACCTTTCCATGTGGGAAAAAAAAAGAAAGCAAGTTCAACTCGAGCTGACCTCCAGGTTAGTGAAGCAGGTGACTTCTGTGACCTTAGCAGCTATTTGAGGTTACGTATCAATGATTGAGTCTCTGCCATGGCTCTCTGTGGCTGGATTTTTCACTTGGTTTCTCAAGGATCATACTCAGGTCTCGAGGCTTGTGTGGGAAGCATTTTATTGACTGAACCATCTTCCTAGTCTCCACTTATTTTATTTTTAATATATCTGAAGGAAAGGAAGTCAGTCTGTTCAAGAGACTTCTACACTCCTATGTTTATTGCCTCACTATGCACAAGGAG
This sequence comes from Rattus norvegicus, assembly GCF_021556685.1. NCBI lineage: Eukaryota > Metazoa > Chordata > Mammalia > Rodentia > Muridae > Rattus > Rattus norvegicus. The sequence continues at coordinate 163,119,853 of NC_141534.1, read as the reverse complement.
ATTGCAGCCATCTTTCGTAAGGGCTGTGTGCCCTCCACATTGGCCCAGCCCTCCTGAGTCCACATTGGGCATTTCGTTTTGTTTTCCCATTTAAGTTCTGCAAGTATTTGTGGTTCTGATCTCTGGCTAGCAGTCACACAGATGAACTGTGTGAGTATCAGGTAAGTGTTTAGCCTTTCTAAGACCCAGTGTCCAAATTATTCAGTGGGTGATATAAATGCTCAGCTATTGCACAGGCGGCATTAATGGGCTGGAGTATCATCCAGCAGCCTTCTGGGAAAGGAGAGTATTTCAGTCTTGCAAATCACACATAATTTCTTCTTTTCCTTCCTCTTCCTCCCCAACTTCTAAGATAGCGTTTCGTATATCCTAGGAAGGCCTTGTGCTCCCCAAGTAGACAAGGATAGCCCTGAACTTCTGATCCACCTCTCTCTACTTCCCTTTCTAGGAATCCCAGCTCAGGGCTTCGAGAGTGTTAGGTAATCATTCTACCAGGTGAAGTACCTCCCAAATTTACACATTATTCTTATATTTATTATCCTTAATTTTAAAAGTAATTTTTTAAAAAGTGTACATTCTTAACTCTTGGGGTGTATAAAGACAGGCCACAGACTAATTAGGTTCTGGCCAAAGTTTACCAACCCTGAACCAGAGCTTATGAAGTCCTTATGATAATACCTGGGAACGAGTGAGTATCAACAAAGGTTCCTTCTCCACACGGCAACATCAGGCCTCTCCCTCTCTCTGTTTTGGAAATGAGTGGATGCCACAGTGGCCATCAGACCCTGACTGACATTCAGATTATCCCTAGACAATACGGGCAGGGAGGTAGGCGTGCAGCATTTTGTCTGTTGAGACATGTCCTTCTGAGTGAAAACCCATATGGTGTATCTGGAGCTCCAAGACAGCATGACAAGTGTGGCGTAACTAAGTCACCACCATGAAATCAAAACCATTGTTTCAACCATTTGCTAAATCATATCTCCACTCCAGTCCCTCTGTCTATACCACCAGCAAACAATCCAGTCTGGATGGGGAGTTGGAGGCCCTCTGAAATCTGATGAGAGGTTCTTTATGCTCATAGCTCTCCTCCTGTTTTCGTTATTTAATTCCCCTCTTCCCCTCCCCCAGCAGCTTGTGCTGCATTATTTATTATTTAACTCGAATGCTGGGGACGTAGCTCCAGATGAAAGGCACGTGGCAAAATAAGATTGCATTGTGTTATGTGACTCTCATGCATGCAGCTTGGCATAATTAAAGGAAGAGAGACACGATATTGTTCTCCTATTCAAAGAATATGAGGCTGTGTCTAAAGAAATGTCAGTTACTTCCTATGTTGTTCACAGAACCGGAGGAGACGCATTTCCATACAAGAGCCAAAGAGTACATCAAATGATTGTCCGATAGACGCACGCACTTTCCTTTCTCCCTTTCGTTACCAAGAAAGGGAACAAAATTATATAAGGGGTGTGAATTGTGCATATGTCAACTTAAATTTTCTTGATCCAGGCACACAGTAGGTGCATTACTCTTGTGGGGACTCACTACTTTTATGTTCTTTTAATGAACACTCTTTAGATACTATGATGGTTCATGTTCAAGGTGTACTTGACAAAATCTAGAATAATCTGGGAAATGGACCTGGAGGCATGCCTGGGGTGGATTATCTTGGTTCTGATCATTGGTGGGAACCCATTTTAATCGTGGGCAGGGAATGGGTGGGGAAGTCCTGGGCTGGACAGGATCAGAAAAGCTAGCTGAGCACACAGTCCCTCCTCTCTGTAAACATAGTGTGGCCAACTACTTCACGCTCCAGCTGCCTTGACTTCTTGGACAGTGTGATAGTCTATATATGTTTGGTCCAGGGAGTGGCACTGTTAGGAGGTGTAGCCCTGTTGGAATAGGTGTGTCACTGTGGGGATGGGCTTTGATACCCTAGTCCTAGTTGCCTGGAAATCAATTATCTGTTATCAGCCTTCACATGAAGGTGTAGATTTCTCAGCTCCTCTTGCACCAGGCCTGCCTGGAAGCTGCCACGTTCCTCCCTTGATGATAATGGACTGAAACTCTGAACCTGTAATCGGCCCCAATTAAATGTTTTCCTTATAAGAGTTGCCTTGGCCATGATGTCTGTTCACAGTAGTAAAACCCTAACTAAGATAGACCTAGTGGACTGTATCTTGAACCGTGAGCCAAAATAAGCTCCTCCTACCTTAAGTTGCTCTTTTCATGGCATTTTATCACAGTATCAGGAAAGTAACTGAGACAGGAATCTACTATAGGGTCAAATGCTATGCTAAGTGCTGGAATGAACGGATGAATAAATGAAGGGTCCTGAAATCCAAGAATTGATGAGCTAGAGAAGAAAGCAGATGAATTAAACACAATCTTCCAGCATAAATGACTAATTTGTTCAATAACAGCAGGAGCCAGTGTTCAGCAGGAACTTGAGTGTTGTTTTAAGTGCTTTTCATATGATGAATCCTTTATATCCTCTCAGGCAGTTCTAGGAGCTATGCACTAGTATAGATCTCCACAGATGGGGAAACTGAGGCCAGGCACAGAATAAACTCTGAAGACCTTAAACTGTATCCAGGGAAATGAATACAGAAAAGTGTCATTGGGTTTGGGGTGAGGAATCAAATTCTCTCTGCAGGCAAAGGAGCAGGACATTTCACATGGAGAAAGTGAATCTACCTTACATATACCAAGATGAATCTGTAATGGACCCAGAGAAGGACACTTTCTTTAAAAAAAAAAAGATTTTACTCATATAGGGTGTGTGCACCTGCACATGCCCAGGGGCGCATGTGCGCACAGTTCAGAGTTCACGTGGAGGTCAGAAGACAACGTGCAGGAATCTGTTCTCTCCTTTCATCAAATGTGTCCCAAGCATTGGACTTGGGTTATCAGGCTAGGTGGCAGGCACCTTTAACACTCAACCATCTTGCCAGGCCAAGAAGAATGTGTCAAACCCCACTCCTATACTTGCCCATTCTCAAGCAAGGCAGCATTACAAATACTTGTTTATTCAACATTAGTCTCCCCTGTAGTTCTGGAGACCTCAGGGTGCCAGCAGGGTTGACTGCCATATGCCTAATGTCTAGCACATGCTTAAAGAATAAATTTTGAAATGAATGAAGAAATCTGGTCAAGGCAGAAGAGTGGATAGTGATTAAGCCAATGGTGGCTGCCACGGACAAAGGTTAAGGCTCAGTTCCATTTTATACCCATATTAGCATTTTAAAAACTCTCATTTCACACTGCTCTCTTGCAGACATGCCCATGGTATTCTTAAAAGGCTTTAAAAGCACAGTATTGTCAAAACTCCCATTACTGCATGTTTCGGTAACATTCTGCACATAGATCTACGGCAATTACTTTGTGCACGGAATTCTAAGTTGAATTCTGCACTTTACCCAAGATAGCCATTAATTAGATGAAATGATGTTACTGTTGCGTGCAATGTGTTTTAAAGTGCAAAGCCATGTGTGACAAGAAGTGAACTTTATTCTTTTCTCTTGCAGAAGAAAACCATTCGGACTGCCATTGCAGAAGCACTCAGGCAATCAGGCCGTTCTGGTGAAGCAGGCAACCCTGTCCTGAGAAGGGAAATGCTTTCACTTTGCTACTTAGATGAGCAGAGATATCTAAAGCTGGGGGTAAGATTATCTGCCAAGAACTTTAGGAAAGATCTGGGAACAGTTTGGAGATTTGAGTTTTATTATTGTTACTATTATTCTTTGGTCCTGGGATCTTGCCTATGCTAGGTAAACTCCATTCCCAGCCTTTTTAAAAATAATTTTTATTTGCAGATGGAGTCCTCCTTTATAAGTTGCCTAGGCTAGACTAAAACTTATTACGTAGCCCTTTGTAGTCCCCCTGCCTCAGCTTCCCAAGTAGCTGCCATTGCGGATACCTACCACCATGGCTGGTTTTAGATGTCTTTGCACATATTCAATTGAAAGTATCATCAATTTGGAAGACCCGGAAGGCTCTTCTAGCTCTTAAAGTTGTTAAAGGAGGGGGGCTGGGCATGGTAGTTTTTATCCCCACCCATAAAACTTTTCCATTAGGAAATTGTATTAAATATGGTTCAGATGTTTAATATAAATGTATGAGTTCCTCATGGAATTGTTTCTCAATATGAGGCCACTGATGGCTTTTTGCCTACAATCATATATAATGTGTATTTTTATAATACCTATCAGGAACAAGCAGGAAAGCCTGACATCCCCACACAGTGTCCTTTAGATCTCTAGTGAAGACTACACTCAAAAGAGAAGATGCGAAACTCCAGTGTCCTTGGATAGCACTGAACCTGAGGTTGGTAAGTGGATTTACACAGGAGAACATGGAATGACAAGCTTGGTGTCAGCCTGACCTAAGTTCTGCTTTTGGCTGTACAACTTAGCAGCTTTGTGTCTCTGGGCAAATCGCAAGGCTTGATGAGAAACACATTCCCTGCCTCCCCCTCCCCGCTCTGACTTCATTTCCAAACCAGAGTGGAGAAGAAATGGCCAACTCGGTGACATGTTCCTTTAGAGATACGACTACACAAGTAATAACTTGCCTAACTGAATCGGACGGAGACTTCCATTTGAAAAGAGCCCGTCACAAACTCTGCCAAAGGTTTGAGGCAATGGGAAATGTGAGAATCGTTCTCTTGCTGGATTTTTTTTCATTCCACAAATATTTATGGTGTATTTACAACGTGCCAACCACTATGCCAACCCCAGAGTATACCCTGGAGCTCAAACGCAGATATGGTTTGTTTTTTGGAGTGGTTTGCAAGATTCTTCCATGCAAACCATCTAAGTGAGAGGAATTCAGTGCTGTTGGAGACCCTACACTACAGATGACAAATCTGAAGCTAAGAACTAGCAAATTTGGGGGAGTCTTGCCAAAAGTCAGCTTCAGACAATACTCAAGGAGCATCGTCCCAGAAGCCTTCTAATTGCTGCACCGGCATCACCAACCTCAGTTTAGAGTTAGGGGACAAACGATTGCTTACTCAATTGCATGTCAACTTGGCAATATGGACACATTAATTATTGTCTTTGTATTTTACTGATGCTGTTGAAACACAGAGGGATTTGGTGGCCCGCTGTAGCTCAGGGCCACCCAACTATATAGAGCAGAGTAGAAGCTAGATTTCTGGCCCCTTGCGTGATTCATTGGCAGGTAATATCATCCATGCTCCCTGCTTTGATGTTTCTGAATGCGGGAACTTTGAGCCCTATGGTCTTAAATTATTTCCATGACCTATGCAAATTATAACTACATTCCCATTAACAGGCCATTCTGTAGCAAAATTTCAACACACCGAGAGCAAAGTCTTGCAAGCTTGGAGCGTTATTTATGGACAGTTATGAGGACTGCTATTCCATCCTCTACATGTGGCACAGCTAAGTGCTTACTCATATATGCAAGCTGGCTACTCAGCCCCATTTTTCTTTATTTCCCCTCAGCAAGAATGGAGAAAGCAGCTTTGAGCATATGGAAGCATTTCTACATTGCTAGATTTTTTTTCTGGGTGAGGTGGGGTGGGAGGGTGGAAGCCTAATTTGCAACTCTGTGTCAGAAGAAATATATATTTCCAAGAGATGCTGATTAGACAAGATTCTACATGGCAAAAGTTGTCTCCAGTAAAGCATGATTAAGAATTCTACTCTGCCACCATTTGTGAAGTAAGTACTCCTTACTCTGGGGAACATTTGCCAAGACACAAACTCTGGACGGCCCTGGGCCTTTATGGTTCACCATGGTTGGCTCTGCTGTGTGCCCACTGGGCCTGTGTAGGTGCAGAGGTGAAGGCTTCCCTCAAGTGTCTGTGGCCACACTACGTTTCATTTTTATCGCAGGCGGTGCCTGTAGACATGTTCATGTTGAGGGGTAGTACACACATGTTGGGAAGGCAGAGACCTACATCCAGTTTCTTACTCCATTACTCTCCACCTTTATTTTCTGAGACAGGGCTCTCTTCATTGAACCTGAAGAATGCCAATTCAGCTACATTTACTGGCCAGCTAGCTCCAGGGAGTTTTCTGCCCCGACTCCTGGCTCCCACCCTCAGAGTCGGGGTTGCAGACAGGCGCTGTCCTGCTTGGCTTTTTTAAGTGGAAACTAGGGAACTAGACTCATGTCCTGATAGTTGTGTATCAGGCACCTTACCCTCTGACCCATCTCCTCAACCTTCTGTTTTGTAAGCAGTGTCTTACACAGCTTAGGGTCTGGCCTTGAGTTTGCTATGTAGCTGAGAAGCTCTTCCCGACTCTCCCTTCCCAGTGTTGTGACTACAAGTATGCAATACCTGGCTTAAGTGTGTTAGTGAAGGGACCCAGAGCTTCATGTATGCTCAACAAACACGCTAAAAACTGAGCTATATCCGTAGTCCATCACACTGGAGATTTTTATAAGTAAATTAAGTGACTAAACATGTAAGCATGATCTATGTTAATTACCCATTTAAACGTAGTATGCCTGACATAACAATTTCATGAGCAAACCTATACATAATACATTATTCTAGTCTCTAGCGAACAAAACGCTGCTCAACTGCCAAGGGCATGGCAGACAATATGACGCAGACTTCTGGTATTCTACGAAGTATGTGTTTGTCTCTGTACTACCCAATGCATTCCCCCTTCTGTGGGGTCCATCTCTGTAAGTCACTGCTCATCTACTTTGGACAAAGACACATGAGCTGTTCCTCATTTGCCATTTAGTAATGCGTACAGAACGGAAGAAACCAGGGCACCTGCATAATATGGAAAGACTCGGGGTAATTCTGTGCCAGAGGGGTCCATGCACACTAGAGGTTTCCTCCCAACTATATTGTTTTAATGGTACTTGAAGAGAAAACAGTGGTGGCAGCCCTCCTGTTTCTCAAAGATTCACAAAGGAAGGGTCTTTGACCCTCCCTTTTCTTCCTCCTACTATTCCTAGCTGTGTATCACTGGGATTTGTTATTACACCCGCTTTCTTATGTAAGAAAACTGAAGGGAGAAAGGGAGGAGAGAGCAGAGCGGAGTGGATGGAAGAGGAGGAGGAGAGGGGGAGGGGAGGAAGAGGAGGAGGAGAAGGGGGAGGGGGAGGAAGAGGAAGAGAAGGGGGAGGGAGAGGAGGAAGAGGAGGAGAAGGGGGAGGAGGAAGGGAAAGAGAAGGGGGAGGGGGAGGAGGAAGAGGGAAGGAGAAGGGGGAGGGGGAGGGGGAGGAACAGGAGGAGGAGGAGAAGGGGGGAGGAAGAGGAGGAGAAGGGAGGAGGGGGAAGAGGAAGAGAAGGGGGAGGGGGAGGAGGAAGAGGGAAGGAGAAGGGGGAGGGGGAGGGGGGAACAGGAGGAGGAGGAGAAGGGGGAGGAAGAGGAAGAGAAGGGGGGAGGGGGAAGAGGAAGAGAAGGGGGAGGAGGAAGAGGGAAGGAGAAGGGGGAGGGGGAGGAACAGGAGGAGGAGGAGAAGGGGGGAGGAAGAGGAGGAGAAGGGAGGAGGGGGAAGAGGAAGAGAAGGGGGAGGAGGAGGAGGAGGAGAAGGGAGGAGGAGGAACAGGAGGAGGAGGAGAAGGGAGGAGGAGGAGAAGGGGGAGGAGGAGGAGGAAGAGGAAGAGGAGGGGGAGGAGAAGGGAGGAGGAGGAAGAGGAAGAGAAGGTAGGAGGGGGAGGAGAAGGGGGAGGGGGAGGAGGAAGAGGAAGAGGAGGGGGAGGAGAAGGGAGGAGGAAGAGGAAGAGGAAGAGAAGGTAGGAGGGGGAGGAGAAGGGAGGAGGAGGAGAAGGAAGGAGGAGGATAAGGAGGAGGAGGAGGAGGAGAGTTTATGTTTCCGTGGGTCTCAGAGTGAGAGGAGAAAGTGTGCAGGCACCCAGAGACTCTTCTTGAAGCTAGTGATTGGAAGTACGAGGAGCACGTGCCTCCACCACCTCCATCTCTGGTACCCTGGGGACCCTGAACCATCACAGCTCTGTACATCTAGACAAGAGCCTAAAGGATCTTTTGTTCTTGATTTTGAAAATTTACCACCTTTCTCATGTGCCACTTAAGTCAGCTTCACAAATACCTAAGAACTCTAACACCATCACATAAGGCATTCAGAAAGAGGCAGGAGGGTTAAATAATTTCTCACGTCTGACATTGCCACTGGAAAGTTCACAGTTTTATACCTTTCTCCCAATGCAGTTGAACTGGAATAGCAAAGTTGGTGGCTTTGGCACCCTTTCCTTCTCCTGTTCCATCCTACAAGCCTTCTCTCCTGCCAAGGAGCCTGGCCCAGTGCCTGGTGCTTAGTAGGTGCTCAGTAAAGAGTTACAGCTTTGCTTTCGTTCTTTAAGTCTCCTTCATGCATCACATGTCAAAGGTTATTCAACGTTGGCTAAAGAATTACTAATTATGCACGCCTCCCTAACAAAGTTACTATAGTGAAATACCAAGCAAGTATTATCCCACATGGCCATCAATACTCGGGTAATATGCAAATCAGAGAACCATAGGGCCAGTTCCAGGAAACTCTGAAGCATTCTCAATGTGAAGGGCGCTGCATACTGTGTGTAAAGATAGACCTGATTTTTCCAAGACATTTGGGGTTCTTACAATTTTACTTTTTAAAATAAGGGAAGTCATTGAATGTGCAGCAAGACATGAGTACATTATTAGGCCTTATCTGTGTATGTATGTATGTATGTATGTATGTATGTATGTATGTATGTGTGCTGTGTGCACATGTGATGTCAATGGCACAAGTGGGTTATGCATATGTGTGGCAAGTGCATGAAGTCATGCAAGCTTATGTGAAATTCAGAGGAGGACATCGATGTCTCTCTCTAGTGCTTTCTACCTTATGTCCGAGACAGCGTGTCTCACTAAACTGGAAGGTGATATTTAGCCAGGTGGGATGACCTGGGGGCTCCTGGAATCCGCCCATTGCTGCCTATCAAAGCTGAGGTAACAGGCCCAGACACTCAACCATGCTCAGCTCTGAAAAAAATCTGGGGTCTGGGGATTTGAGCTCAGATCCTCTGGCTTCCACAATGAGTGCATTTATTCAGTGAACCACACCTCTAGCCCCCCTTTAAAATATACTCTATCATCAATTTGAAGAAAGCAAATCTTTTTTATTTCAGGTTAAAATGGAATCTTCACATTTTGATGGGGGGAAACAAGTTTCGTTTTGTTTTGTTTTGTTTGTTTTTGTTTTGGGGTATTTATTTATTTATTTATTTATTTATTTATTTATTTATTTTTGGCACAAAAGAAGCATGTAGAGGAAGTGGGAAACGTAACAACCTTCAGTTGTTTGAACCCCAAGGACACTGCACAGCAAGTCGGTTTTGGAGTGTTTGTACTATGTGTGGTGCAGTGTGCTCTGTACAACAGTGGCTCTCAACCTCTAGGTCACAACCCTTTGGCAAACCTCTATGTCCAAAAATGTTTATTTTACATTTCACAACAGTAGCAAAATTACAGTTATGAAGTAGCAACGAAAGTGATTTTATGATGGAGGGTCACCACAATATGAGGAACTATATATATATTAAAGAGTCACAGCATTAGAAAGGTCTACAAGATCTTTTTATACCTCTTATACCCATTTTATAGGTAAGGGAACTGAGGCTTAAAGCGACACAGCCAGAAACTGTTGTGCAGTCTACTTCTGATTGTGGCGTATCTTGGCATCCTGAGTGGGGTTTCTAGACCACCTCCCTCCCCACCCCCATGGATAGAATCTACAGTGTGTAATCTTCTGAGCTGAAAGCCACTGCCTTAGAATGACAAGGGAAAATGGACTTCATCAGATGTGACCCAAAGCAAAGATCTAATTCAAAATCATTTAGCTTCCTCTCTGCCACCTGAGACCACAGCCATATCTCTCCAGCAGCCTGGCTCACTGGAGGAAGAGTCACAGACACAGTCTGGCCGACTGACTTTTCAGGATCAGCATTTTCAGAGGCCCTGCTGTTAATACCTTGTTAGCTATTAACACTTAAAACCACACTTGCTACTCAAACACGCAGACCGATATTCACAATTCCCAATCCCCAGGTTTTAGCAGGTCCTAGTTGGAACTTTTACCTGCGTTTTTGTCTCTAGACCGCTGAGCACTCTGGGAAGTCAGTGCTCTGTGAGTCCTTATGACTTAAGAGGCAGAAAGAACCTCTTGTTGAAATTCGTGTGTCTCATCTTGGGCCCCGGCTCAGAGTCTAATTTTTATATTAAAAAGACAAAAAGACGTAAAAATGCTGACGGGGGATCTCATTTCTGAATGCAGGCACACTTCTAAGGATCACAAAGGGAAGAAAACATCACAGTATGAGAGAGCAGTGGTCGGATCACAGAAAACAGATTTCTGCACACCCCAAAATTCATTAAAAAATGAAAGGCAAGTAGCAAGAAGGAAATGTTCTTAATAGACCCAACAAAGGCCTGATATCCTTAATAGGGATGAATCTTTCATGAATCGAAAAAAAAAAAGAAATCAGCAGAAAAAATGGGCAAGGGCCATGAACAGAAAATTAAGTGTAGACAATCTGCAGTAAACATGAAAAGGAGTTTCATCTCAGGAATAATCAAAGAAATGTAAATGAAAATAATATGGAAAGAACCAGTGTTTGCATGCTCTGCGTCAAAGGTGAAAGACAAATTCCAGTGTTTGTAAGCATGTGGGATCCGGTCTTCCCATCCTCAGTTTTATGCCCACAGACTCTCATGGCAGTTCAGCCTTGTGCTTCTTTGTCTCTAAAACGTTTCCAAGTGTCGATGTTCTCTGACCCATGAATTTCAATTTTTATACCAAGAAAGTCATTAAAAAATAAAAGTTTGGGGGCTGGGGATTTAGCTCAGTGGTAGAGCGCTTACCTAGGAAGCACAAGGCCCTGGGTTCGGTCCCCAGCTCCGAAAAAAAGAACCAAAAAAAAAAAGTTTGAGTTATGTTTATCACAGCATCCTTTCTATTAACAAAACCTGGTTCAGAGGAAGCTAAATTCCTGGAGAGAGCGTCAGTTGAGTAAACTACAGTGAGTGCATTTCTGCCCAGGCACAGAGACATTATAACGAATGGTAGGGACGACATTAGAAAGGGCTCAGTACACAAGGCACATAGGCATAATATAATCTCGATTGCTTGAAAAAAATCCAGTAAACATTGCATACACCAAAGTGAAGGAAACTCACAAGTGCGTCATGGCAGTTCCTGGTGGTGGAAACAAGGTATGATGGAAATAGGAAAATGTAGCAGCCTATGCTGGGGAACTCTCTTAAGTGAACCAGCAATGATAGCAAGCTGTGTCAGACCTAGGCCTGAACCAAGAGCTGAAGCTAGACAAACCCATCAGAGCATCCCTGACTACTGGCAACACACAGCAGTCAGCTGCTGAGTGCACATCTGTTTTCTTTTGTGCTGCTGGGGACTGAACCTAGAGTCTTATACGGACTGTAGCTGCGAGGCAAACTCTCTATCATTAAATTGCACCCATCGAGCCCTTGCAAAATGTGGCACGACCTTGTGAGACTTGCCACCACACACAGGAGCCATCTGCTCTCAAAGAGATGACGTGCACTTGGTGACTATGTGACTCAAGTTAGAAACAGATTCTTTTCTGGAAGAGCGTCATCACTTAATATAATAATTTGAAAAACATGGACACTTTTGCTTAAATGCAATGCACACACATATATCACAAAAAATTGAGAAAGTATGGAAAAACAAAGAAGAAAGAAAATTTTAGTTTCGCTATGCAAAAGTAGCCACAATTCATGTTGTGTTGTATTTCTACCTGTAACAATGGTGTATCTTAAGTGGTTTGGTGTTCTTTTGGATTTTGTTATAATTGATATGTTTTTCTGAAAAAAACAAAAACAAAAATGCTTTTACTTTAGTCTATTGCTTCTCCCTCCCCCATTAGAGAATCTAATCATAAGTTAAAGGAAATGCCATTTAAATGTATGTGTGTGTGTACATGTACATAGATAGAAAGATAAACAGATAGATAGAAAGGTAGATAGAAAGGTATAGAAAGGTAGATGATAGATGATAGATAGATAGAAGATTGATAGAAGATAGATAGAAGATAGATGGATGATAATAGATAACTTACAGTTATTCGTGGCCATACAGAGAGGAATGGGCCCATTTTGGAGAGTCATAAAGCCACAGAACAAAATTGGCAAGCAAATAGAGCTGTGTGTACACTGCAAAATATGGAGCACACTTGTATTTTCGTTCTGAACTTTGGTCTGTCTACTCTACGAGATTTAGGAACGTGGAAAACTCTCCTTTTGAAATTGAGGCTCTACTGTACATTAACCAATCCTCATTCTCAGGCTCGAGGGCAGGGCAAAGCATGCAGGCATCTTACCACACTCCTTCCCACCACAGAAACTCGAAGGAAGCTGAGCATGTTTAGGTGTTTATTATTTATTTATTTCTAGATAGGGTCTCACTAAAGGTCTAGCCCTGACTACATAGATCAGGCTGGCCTTGAACCCACAGAGGTCCACCCACCTTTGTGGCTCAAGAGCTGGTATTAAAGAAGTATGCCATACTGTACCCCTGGATCACGTCTCTATTTTTAAGGGACATGTGTTTTTCCTTTCATGCCTGAAAATACTGTGTAAAAATTCTTTGGGTCTATGATTACAATTGGCCACAGTCACGGCCAGTAACGTCTTGTCAACCAAGTACATTTCTCTCTCAAATTCCATGTTCTACAGCAAGGAAATTCTGTTACTAACACAACCTGTAACGCTGGGACTGTGGTTATGCCACAGCTGAGTGCCTGAGCATCTTCTAACACCTGAATGAAATGAAGATACTATTTCCAGCCATCTTTACCTCATTGCCTAGAAAAGAATGAGCTATCCTACACATACATGCATACATATAAATGAAAGAAGACACATAAGGAAGAACATCCTGGGGAAAATCAGTGCCCGTGTATCAGGAACAGATGTGTGTTTTGTCGCTTCTTTGATCTTTCTGCTTTCAACTCATGGATTCCAAGTAATAATTGCTGGTGTAACAACTGATACCATTGTGTGACACCTGAAGCATGCTGTGCATGTGTCACAATTCTCCATTAGTTCTTGGGCTTTAGCCTACCTCATAAATGATGACGTGGATGCGTAATATAGGAGACCACCTGAACCCACGGCTGTGCTGAGCTTTGCTCTGGTTATCTTTTGCACGTAGTCCTTGGACTGGACTTAGGTACTTGCAAAGATCATTTGGTCTTTGAGAAACACGTGAAATTTGTTATTTACTTTCCAACAATTCCCCTGAATAGAAACAGCAGGACACTTTGTTAAATACATCGTTTTCCTTCACCTTTCGGTGTAGCAACAGCAACGGGTGTGTATCTGCTGTGAGAAATACCGAGATCAACTTATATGACACGCATTCCTGCATTTAATTGTCTGCACAATTTTATCAAAGGGGGAAATAAAAACAACCAAGCAAGCAAGCAAGTAAAAACCTAGTTTGAAATTGAAACCAAGGCACAGTAAAAGGTGAGTGCCCCGAGTAACATACAGCTCGTACGAGATATAAAGAACATGTGAAGGGGTGGAGAGATGACTCTGAGATCGACTTATCGGTACTTGGCTCTCTCTTTCCATCTTGCAGGTCCCGGAGATTAAGCGTGCTGCTAAGCTTGATAACCTGAAGTTTAATCTCCTGGACCTATACGGTGGAAGGGGAGAGCCAGATACGGATAAGTTGCTGCTCTCAGACCTCCACAGGAATGCCGTGGCTCTGCAGCCTTGCCCCACTAAATGCATAAATGTAAGAGAAAATAAAACTTACAGTTCGTCTACTCAGCTGTCTGTCCTCACTAATCAGTGTAGCCTCTGCACTGTAGCATCGCATGTGCCCGCAGTGGCTTGAGAGCGTGCACACGTGCACATGGGGCAGTGCAAGTAATAAAATTAATTTAAAAGAGGAATTTTTAAAGCTGGGCACGGTGTGATATACCTGTTCTCCCTGTCCTCGAGAAGCTGAGTCAGAAGGATCCCAACGAACTCAACACTGGTCCATAGAGAGAACGAGACTAGCTTGAGTGACACTGTGAGAACCTGTTTCCAAACACACGAAGAGGCTTCTAGTTGCAAAGTATCCACACAAAGGGACGGCAAGCCCAGAGAGGTGGCACATGGGTGAGAAACAGAGATGTGAGTCTCAATTAAATATCTTGAAAATATTGATAATATTACCTAGTGAAAGACTTGTAGTCACAGGTGGGACTCTTGTTGGTAGCTTGTTAAATTTCAACTCCGACATTCTAAGAGCTCTCTGTCCTGTTTCTTTGGCATCATCCCCAGTCAGTCAAAGACCCTCCGTCATAAAGCAAGGTCAAGTACTTACCAAGAGGGTAAAGGACACGTCTACTCCTACACTTTCACTTTATTCCACGTGCCAAGCCTAGTGCTGCGTAATACCAGCATCATGCCATACACTTCTACCCACAGGAGGTGGCTCCTGAAACCCAGAAGTGATGTGGGACTCCATTGTCACTTAAGTTTTGAATTCTGGTCTTTCCTTCCTGTCACATGCTTCCCCTAGGGTTATCCCCATCTGTAATGTTACAGGGATCCTGAATTAGAATGGAGAAACAGAAGTAAGAAGAGACCTAAGCTTTAAGACACCCGTGTACAGCTATGTGCAGTTGATGAGATGCAGTGCTAGCCCCCCAGCCCAGCCTTCGTCACCCTGTCACTTCATGTCACTAGACATACACCAGGAAGAGGGAGGACAGTAGTAAACAGAGGTTTGACCTTTCCATCCAGTCCCCTAGCTGCACGTTGAGACCTTGCCATCCCCTTGGAGTTTGCTAGAATTGGCTAGAGAACAGTCCTTGACTCAAACAACTGAGAAATATACTTAACACCACATTGATTTTCCATATAATTTTATAAGCACAAACATTCTCTTTCATTTCCTGACAAACAGCTATATTCCCCAAAGTGTCCAATAAAAATCAGTAATTTGCACATCACTGTCTTTCTCAGAGGCTACTGCTTGGAGTTAGTCATCAAGGCCAAGGTCCTGCCTTTCCCACCCCCTCCCTAAACAAAGCAAACCCTTCTGATGCTTGGTGGCCTGCTTTATAGACTTCCTGATGCCTGGGAAGTGTGCTTACTCTCCAAGCAGAGAGCAAAGTCACCACTCTCCACACAGCTCTGCCCCACAACTCTGCCACCACAGGATCTGCTCAGGTTCGATCTGCTCCCCGTAGACATGAGGGAGAGTAACTCCTGATTGCATGTAGAATGATTAATCCAACGACTGACAAGTGCCCGAGGCTAAATGGGCACCCAGTCCTCGGTGGCAGGGATTACTCAAAACTTGCATCATAGAACAAGCAATGACAGGACTGAAGACTGGAAGCAGGCAGTTTTTCATCCCAGGAATCTACATGCCCTCTCATCCAGGACCAGGAACACATAGGGTCTTCCTCCTCCCACTTTGTGATTTCTAACTTCAGCCATACCCTTTTCCCCAGCCAGCCCCTCCCCATCCAAGCTGCAGCCAGGTTGCTATAGGGGGCAGGGACAGCAGAGAAACATAAAAGTATAGTTTCTTACCGAGAAATCAGGTCTTCTCAGGTCCTGGGTATGCACAGTTCTCAGGAGACACGACACCAGGGTTGCCAGGGGAACCTGAAATACTAGTTTGCCACAATCCTGCAGGAATTACGTCCCAGGGGTGAGTAGGGAAGTGTCAGTCATTCAAAACTGCTGAAGCTCAGAGTCTGAGGGAGAGAAAAGGAAGCAAAGGGAAAGAATGTCTCTCAGTGGCCAGGCGGCAAGCAGAGGAGTCCAGCTTCGGGGCTCTACCCACCCCCACCTGGTGTTGGTTGTCAGGGAGCGTGTGTTCTTGCTTCATGTTTTGTGCTGGTGTTTTCATTTCTTTTTCCCTGAGCCCTGGCACTGGGGAGCGTGGAATGGCTCAACCTGTTGTAATCAAACATGTGGGTTGCTGCTTGTTGCAAAGATATTGCAGCAGCCTCTTCATTACAAGAGGCTGTTCTTGGATGCAAAGAATCAATTTCCTTGCCTGTGGGTGCCTGCTTGTGCTCCAGGACATGGATGGAGCAGAGTTCTTGCTGAGATTGGGGACTGAGACAGTGGGCACAGGGTTTCTGGTCATGTGCTGTGTTCTCTGTAGCTGTGCTCCTGGTTTCCACTGTCTTGACTGGAGCACCGCTCTTAAGAGATGAATTCTCTGCGTGCAGATGGGATTCAACCTCAGACTTGAAGCTACAGCTTTAAGGCTGACTCCTGGAAACTCAGTGGTCCCAGTATCTTAGGCTTTCTTATCACAGGACACACTCTCGATGGGACTGTCCTAGGGAAACAGGGGAGGCATTCATGTCCCCAATTTGTTGGCTCCTTCCTTCCTTCCTTCCTTCCTTCCTTCCTTCCTTCCTTCCTTCCTTCCTTCCTTCTTTCCTTCCTTCCTGCATGTGTGAATTCATCAGTTTATCCTGCATTCACCATTCATCCTTATACCAATTACTTTGTCTATTATTAATTTACCTATTCCCTTTCATGTTCATCCACCCATTCAGTATTCACATACATTTTCGTTCACTCACTGATTGACATGTTCATTTGCATTATTATTTGTCAAGATTCATTTATCACTTCCTGCTCTCTATTCATTTTTTTATGTATGAAGCATTTACTTTTATTTTCTATACCCAACATCCATCTATCCATCCATCCATTCATCCATCCATCCATCCATCCAAACATCCAGTAAATCATTTTAAATTCACTGATTCATAGATTTGTTGTCTGAGGTATAAATGTTCATCTATATGCACAAATTCATGCAATTCTTTATGTGTTGAAGATACATCCTAAGTCCTACTATACGCTGAGAAAATAACAGCACACTTGTTGGTAGCCCTGAAAACATATGTATGAGTAACATTATAGGAATTATATGAACAGGCTAGATTTAGGAACACACACACACACACTCACACTCACAATTAAGGAAAAAAGAGGTCATAAATTTGAACCCGAGCAGAGCAGGGAAAGGTATATGGGAGGGTTTGGAAGGAGGAAATGGGAAAGCAAATTAAAATTGCAATTAAAGTATGATTTCAAATGTCAACAATGCAATGCAATGCAATAGCAAAAGAATGAAAGTCTGAAGAGAACAGGTGACAGCAGACACAGCTTCAAGTAACCAGACTTCAACATGAGGAGGAAGATGATGGATCCCAGGGACAAAGAGGATGTGAGGACAATTTGTAGTGAGATCCGAGGGACCTCCTCTGTTCCCCAGGGAAAGAGTGTTAGACTTGGATTTAACCTTACAGAGCCTCAGCCTTGAATCTAGTATGCTTTAGCCAGTGTAGCTTTGCACTTGTTAACCCAATCTCGGAATCTGTCTCATCTGTAAAATGGGCATGAACTGGCCTGAGGCCATGGCCCAGGTGGTAGAGTGCTTATCTAGCACACACAATGCTCTGACCCAAGTGAATGGGTAGTGGTAGGGGAGCTCATGCTCATAATAGCTGTAGAACTCTGGAGTTGGAGGTCATCCTTGGCTGTGAGTTTGAGTCCTGCTAGGGGAACATGAGACCTTGTCTCAAATGAAATGAAATGAAATGAAATGAAATAAAATAAAATAGGGAATCTGCCCACTCTCACCTCCGAGTGGCTGGAGAGACTAAATGGGGTCACTGATGTCAAAAACCTGTCAGATTAAAAGAAGTGCTCTGTAAATGTTTGTCTTCTCCCTCCTTCCTCTTCGGATTTCTTTCCTATACCAGTCATCAAGTTTCCTTTTCCCTTCTCTGAAGGCGGTAAGGAGAGAGGCTGAAGGTACTGCTCCCAGGGAGTTGCTCCAGGGGCTAGAGGAGCCAGAAGTTAATCTCCCAAAGGTTTCTAGCTCTTGGGGGGGCCCTGGAGAAATGCCCAGGGAAGCTGTCAAATAGTCTTTCAGATGTAAAATCTGCCAAGTGAATCAGCCAGAGAAATCAATTACCATAGGATTTGCAGGAACCCTCTGCACTGGGTGAAAGGGGAAGGTGGATTGTTTTAGGGAATGAGGGAGATCAGGACTTGGCAGCCACTTAGGGAGGGAGGGGCAGGTGGAGGTGTATGGTCTGAGAGAGAGGAGAGGGAGCCCCATATTTTGAGAAGTCTGTGCTCCCATGTAGGCCATGCAGAGATGTTCCGTGCGTGCCTTCTCACTTGTTTCTTGCTGTGGCCTCATGAGCCAGATATGTTATAAGCCAGGAAACTGAGGGGGCCTGAAGCCTGTCCGAGATTATGCAATTAATAAGTGGTAGGCACAGTGTTTGAATGCAGGCCTGTGTGAGGCCAGAAATTCTGCTTTGATCTGTCAGGGTGCAGAGCCTCACAAAGGTTGCCCATTGTCTGTGGTAATTTTTTTTTAAGGTCTATTCATTGGGAGATGTATGAAGGATCATTGTCTTAAGTTTTTGCTGTATTTTGAAACTCTTACTTGAAATGCGAACAGAAGTACAGAAAGTCTTCAAAAGAACGTGTACAAATGGGGAGCCTAGGGAAATAACTTTTGGTAAAGTGCGCGCTGTGCAAGCCTGAAGAACTGAGTTCAGATCCCCAGTACTCACATATATGCTCAGCAGGGTGGTGCACACCTCTAACCTTCTGCTGGGATAGGTGGAAACCTGGAGACCCCTGAACTTTGCTAATAGGGCTGTCTAGCCAAGTGGTGAGCTCCAGGCCCAGTGAAAGAGCTTGTTTCAAAGACACACGGTGGAGAGCAGCAAAAAATGAAACCCATCATTGACCTCTGGTTTCCTCATGGACAAGTACACATGTGCACACGGACTCTCTTTCTCTCTCTCTCCCTCTCTCTCTCTCTCTCTCTCTCTCTCTCTCTCTCTCTCACACACACACACACACACACACACACACACATACACACACAGAATTTAATTTGGGGGAATATATATATATATATATACATATATATTATGTTTATAGTATATATTGCTTCCTCTTCATTTTAAAATACTTTGGCAATGAGGACATAAAAATATGTCACCAAACACCAATGGCTCCCTTTGTGCTACACAGCAGGGACTATAGGCCATGGCCATCTTCACAGGACTAATTTCACAGTCTGTGCTTGCAAATGAGAACTTAAGAATGTGGCAGGATCAGTCCTCATATTCCAGATACATGACTACAGGCACGATGGGAAATAAAGGAGCAGCAGGCTAGCTAGAATGAACAAGGCCAACGACCGGGACTGAAGGGTATCCCTTACTTCCTAGGCCCTGTACCTGGTGACATCACTGTGCTTTGATGTCACTGAGCCTTAGGAGGTAGACGAGTTAAAATGAGAACCTTTGGATGGATCCTAACCCAATCTGGTGACTGTACAAATAACAGAGATGAAGACGCAGAAGGGTACAGCGGCTGTTGTAGGGAGTCACAGCTCTGAAGAATCAGTAAGAGGACAGCCATTTGCAAGCCAAGTCAGCAGCATGCTTTAGAGGAGATCAACCCTACTGGCATTTTAACCTCGGATTGAAGGCCTTTAAACAGTGAGGAAAATGTCTGTTGTATAGGATACCCAGGTTCTGTTGCTGACTTAGTTGCTCTTCATTGGCTAAAAAAGTGGGGCAGGGATGGGGTGGTAGGGCAAGGATGGAGCAGGGATTTGTTAGAGACTGGATCAGTGGCCTTGCACTCAGCAGGAAAGGGCTTCAGCATTTTCACCACCATCCTGATGCGGCTGAGTCAACAGTGTAGGCACGCCCTAGACTGAGGAGGATGTGAGAAGGGTGACAGCCTGTGCTCAGGAGAAACATTCTGAAGGACTCAGAGTGGCACTAGGAGAAAGACAAATGTCTGAGGTGTGACCATTTGCCTCCCCCTCCCCTACACTCGACAAAGGGTGGCCTAGAGCCTCCGTTTTCTATGGCAGTAAGCAGGAAGAGTTCCCAACAAATGTGGCTGACTGCACGCTGCTTTTATATCCTGAAAACTCTACTAAAGCTGCAGGGGGAATGTTGTTTCTAAGGTGTAATCCGATGGTGACGGGAAAGGGTGCAAACATGGCAACAACTGTCAGTAGGTGGCAAGAGAGAACATGGGGGCCAAAGCTAGAGTCCGTATAAGTGTCACCATTGAACTTACAAATGGCACAGGAATTGACAACTTCAATTGTAGCTGTGTTGATATTTCTTCTCTAACAAGAACTTTTGATTAACTTTTATTTCCTCCTTATGGCTCTTGACACATTAAAGGGTGTTTTTAAAAAGGAAAGAAGTTCCAAGAATTAGTTGTGAGGGTTAAGCAATAAATATAAACACATTTTTTTACCTCTTTTTTTTTTAAAAAAAAGAGAGGAATGAGCTCCCTCTTACATAACCAGATAAAGAGACACCAGCTGCCATCCAAGTAAATGCTCAAACATGGAACGAACAATAGCAGGTTCAATTAGGGCCCCCTCCACCCTATGGGCTAACAGAATGATTGATATTGATGACCATGCAATGAATAGCAATGTTGCTAGGCCTGGGGGCTAGGTGTGATCACCCTCTGTATATATATAATCTACACATACAAACACACAGTGTGTGCAAATATACATGTGAAGCCTTTCATAGACTGTACTGACATTTTGTTTATTAAAATAATATTGCATATGGTTCTACGTTATAGGTAACCAGGAAGTCATTCATTTAACAGGAGCTACTGGGGTACCAATGACAGTGTGAAGGGCTCTAGCTTGAGGTTGGAGACATAGGAGGAGACAAACTCTGAACTCAAGGTATGCTCAGTATAAGGTAACAGTGAGAACAGACCTGGAAATCAAAGGAAAACAACTACGTTTGAAGCTACAAAAGGAAAGAACAAACCAGACACAAGGAAGCCCAGAGGAGGAAACTTTCTTAGATAAAAGCCCCTTTTTTTTTGTCTTTTGTTTTTTTGTTTTTTGTGGTTTTTTTTTTTTAAGGAAGAAAGGGAGAGAGAGAAAACTCATTTGAACCCAGTATTTGATAAAAAGTAACATCTAACTCTCATTGTTGCCAGAGAGTTCTTTTCAAAATGAGACTTGACCATGGCTTCTGTAGCTCTTTCCCGGGGAAATGCTCAGGTGCAAGGGGGGAAGAACCCCTCCTTCTAACAGTTTACCAATAGACTAAGCAGATGCTTGACAGTACCTTGAGGTGACTGGGAACTTGGATGCAGCTTCCTGTCCCCTCCTCTCTGTAAGTGTGTGTATTCTGTGAAGTATTGCTCATGGAAGGCTCACTCTTGGAACATGACAGGGGGGGCGAAGAGTAAGAAGAGAGACTCCTGTTTGGAGTCCGGTGGTGAGGGTTCAAGTTCTGACTTCAAGTTTTCTTAACTGTGTGACCTTGAACAAGTTATTGAACCTCCCCAATTTCAGTTTGCTAATCTACAGACTGAGAATCATGATGATAATCATAACAATAATAACAACAACAGTGATAATATCTACTAGGAAGGATGGAGGTGAGAATTTCAAGTTCATGGGACATGACTTTGCCTTATGTACTAAATATTTAACAAATTTGGATATCATTTTTATAATTTTCACCAAAGCCAACAAAAAATGCCTAGATTTCCTCTATTGCTCAAGGCACTGTCTCCCACTGGCCACTTAGTATGTTTCCCCAATGACCATCAAATGAATGACTTGGGATGATTTTCACATTTCAGTTGAAAAGATCAAAGATGGGTCCCACTGAGGAACCTAGAACCAATGTATCTCATGCATTGACAACTCAGAGAGAAGAAGGCTCTACCTGGCTAAAAAGAGACTGCCTTTTTAATTTAACCATGGGCTATAGTAGAAAAGATAATTCTTTAATTTTTTGGGCATGTTTTAACTACAGTACCTTTTTTTTTTTCCAGAGCTGGGGACCGAACCCAGGGCCTTGCGCTTCCTAGGCAAGCGCTCTACCACTGAGCTAAATCCCCAACCCCTACAGTACCTTTTTTGCAGGGGGGAAATTAATGACCAAGAGGTGTTGGCAGGTTGGCTGCACAGAGAACACACATCTATGATCTAGGTGATAACGTATTCAAATACTTGATATTTGTATTTGAGAAATCAGATTTGGGAGAACAATGCTGCCCACATTGCTAGAAGACAGTGCAAAGAACATTTGTATTTATCCTAGTTTGAGAGAGGGTGGTCATGATTGTAGTCTAATGTGGTGGTTTTGAGGCATTGCTAGAGTTAGAAACAGTCTGTGGATTGTTGGAGAAGAAGGCAGAAATGTCTAACTGGTCTAGTTCCTTGCCTACCCTCTCATGGAGTTGTCTCTTGTGGCATGTAATTCCCTTCTGAGTGTCAAGTGAATCCTATTTATACAATAATGAGATCTTTGACACCCACCCTTCTCACTGCAAGGACCCCCTTTTCTTTTCTTTTCCATCTTTATTAAATTGGGTATTTCTTATTTACATTCAAATGTTATTCCCTTTCCCGGTTTCCAGGCCAACCTCCCCTTAGCCCCTCCCCCTTCCCTTCTATATTGGTGTTCCCTTCCCCATCCATCCCCATTACTGACCTCCCCCTAACAATCCCGTTCACTGGGGGTCCAGCCTTGGCAGGACCAAGGGCTTCCCCTTCCACTGGTGCCCCTACTAGGTTATTCATTGCTACCTATAAATTTGGAGCCCAGGGTCAGTCCATGTATAGTCTTTGGGTAGTGGCTTAGTCCCTGGAAGCTCTGCCTGGTTGGCATTGTTGTTCATATGGGGTCTCAAGCCCCAAGGACCCCCTTTTCAAACGCCCCTTTATTCTCTGCAAGACTGCCTATTTACAAAAATAAGATTGGGAAGCTTATTAACAAGCTTGTGCAATGGGTACCGGAAGCAGACATGGTATCTGGGAGGCAAATTAGCCTTTGGAGGGCACTTCTATCCCAACAGCAGAGACAATCCCAGCAGTAATTCAGACTGTACTAACTAACTCCAGCCATTAATTATGAGTTTACTATGCACCAGGCACTCTGCATATGCAGCAACCTTCTAATTGACTAGTAGGGGCTACCAATTATTTTTCCATTGCAAAGATCCAGAAACTGAGGTTAGGGGAGGCTAGAAAGCTTATCTAAGATTACATGGCTGGTAAGGGTCGGACTTGCTGATCTCAGATTTATCTGACTTCGTAGCTCAAATTCATACCTAGTAAACTCAGTGGGGCTCTTCTTTCTGACAGAACGATGTCATTATGCCTGGGGGTGTAGCTTAGTGGTATAGTGCTTGCCTACCACAAAAGTCATGAATTCAGTGCCAAGAGAAGGGAAGCTGAAGAATGTCCCTTGTCTATGGCTTGAATTGTGAAACTAGAGACAGTATGGGATTTTGCATAGAGTTATCATTGTCTCCAAAATTCCCCTAAAGCTGTACATCAAATTTGAAAGCAAATATAGAAAAAATATCATCAGGACTGATCTAATACACCTTGCTAGAAGTATTACCCCATTTAAAATACTTAGATTACATATGTCTTTTCTGTATTCTCTATGTACCCCTTCCTTTTCTATACTGAATGATTTTAGTTGCAATTACTTAAATTAGTTTCCTTTTTCTGCTATAACAAATTAGCACCCATTTAAAGATGCCAAAGAACAGACATTTATCATCTTATAGATGCAGAGTGTGTAAGTCCAAAATAGGCCCCGCTTGGCTAAAACTGAGTTTTCAGCAAGGGCTGTACTCTGTAGGAACTGCTCAGGCAAATGAACCCATTTCCTTGTGCTTGCAGAGTGGTTTTACAGTTCTTGGCCGTGGCTGCCTTCTCAAGGTCTCAGTGTTAGGACCCAGATGTCTTTGGGTTCCCTTTTCTGCTTAGCATATGGCAGTGAGATACCATGGTATTAAAACTGCATGAAATATCAAAATTCTTAGGTACGCATATGCTTAGGATAAAGTATTAGTGCTGCTTTGTTGGGGTCTGAAGACATAGTACAATGTTGACCGTAGGTGCTCAATAACTGCTTATTGAATGGAAGAATCACTGAGTAAACAAACATTTTTTTCCTCCTTTGACTTGTTGGGATTTCCGTGTTTGAATGAATTTCAAGACCACAGAGAGTGTTCTATGTGCTATTTAGCTTTCACTCTGGCTAACATTAGGGTTTATAAACATGTTCTTTCTCTAGGCCACTTAGCCTCTGCTTTGTTTAGTTTCTTCCATGTGTGATGTGATAGGTATTGCTTGCTGTTATACCAAAACACTGGGCCAAAGCCTCTCAGAGGAGGCAAAGGTTGATTTGGCCTGCACTTCTAAATCATAGACCATCCTTGAAGGAGGTCAGTGCAGAGACTTGGCAGAGACATGGGAGCTGTGAGGAGCACAGAGATCATGGAGGAATGCTGCTTACTTGTTTCCTTGGCCAGCCCTTCATACAGCCCTGCCCTGCCTGCTTGTGGATGGCACAATCCACAGTAGGCTAAGCCCTCCCTCATCAATTAGCAAACGAGAGAAAGCTCCACAGATGTGGGCCTGAGCTAATGTAACCTGAGCAGTTCTTCAGCTGAAGTTCCTCCTTCCTGAGAGACAATGTGTCCAGTTGTCATTGGATATGACAAAGGACCATCAAGGACCTGTCCTGTCTGCTAAAACTTTTCTGGAATGGGATGGATGCCCAACGCTCCCAATTCAGAGGTGAGGCTGCAGACCCACGAATCCTGGATTGCTGAGAGGAGGTGTTCACGGATCCCAGCCTTTCAATTGAAATGCGTGAGGCCATCAGTGAGCTTTGACCTTCAGTCTTACTTCAAATGGCCAGGTGATACCATTCCTTCCTCTGCTAGGCTTTCCTAAGAGCATGGACATTTAAGAAATCTAAAGGGAAGAGATCACCACTGGTGGCTTCTTGATCAGAGGAGCAAAGAGGAGGGATGGGCCATGAGTGGTATCTTCGTTAAGGTGACTATTGCTGCGATGAAGCACCATGACAAAAGCAACCTGGGAAAGAAAGGGCTCATTCAGTTCATACTTTCGTATCACAATTCACCATCAAGGAAGTCAGGACAGGAACTCAAGTAGGGCAGAAACCTGGAGGCAGGAGCCAATACAGATGCCATGAATGGGCGCTGCTTACTGGCTTACTCATTGTATTACTCAGGGTTCTCTAGAATCACAGAACTTATGGAATGCCTATCTATCTATCTATCTATCTATCTATCTATCTGTCTGTCTGTCTGTCTGTCTGTCTGTCTGTCTGTCTGTCTGTCTATCTATCAAAATTATTAGAATGACTTACAGGCTACAGTTTAATTAACACAACAATGGCTCGATGTGAATGGAAAGTCCAAGAAGCTAGTATCTAGAACTTTCTCAGTCCCACAGGCTGGATGTTTCAGATGGTCTCCTGTATAAGAAGTAGGCTCCATGGATGTGCTGGCAAAGTGAATGCAAACATGCAAACCTTCCTTCTTCCACTGTCCTTATATAGGCCTCCAGAAGAAGGTATGGCCCAGGTTAAAGGTATGCCTCAAAATTTGGACTGGAGGAGTGTGTCGGTCCAGATCAAAAGTGTATGTAATCTCACATCAAGGTACAGATGGAAAGCTTATGTCTTCCAGCATCAGGATCCAGATCACTGGAGCGCCTTCCATTTGTGGATCATAGTTCCTTCCAGATAGAGTCAAGTTGACAACCAAGAACATGTATCAAACTCATCATAGCTTGCTCAGTCTGCTTTTATATTTTACTTTTTAAGATTTAGTTATTTATTTATGTCGAACATTTGCAGGGATGAAGAAGGGAGTCATAAGTACTCAACCGCAGGGTATGCTCCCTGTCCCCAGCATCCAGGAATTTCCCTGCAAATCTGCCCTGTAAAAGGCAGCAGGTTGGTCTGGCCTGATGCACCTGGAATGGGTAGGGGCCCAGGGGTATGAGTCAGGCAGTACTGGCTCACATCCTCTTTCTCCCTGGCCTTCCCATGGTCTAGCCTGGATACCAGCTTCCTGATGCATGCCACTGTGGTTTGGGTAAAGGTGTCCTTTTAAATGGACAGGAAATTTTATTACAATCACACAGATTTCTTTATATAGGCTCTTGGCTCCCTGTGGAGATGGCTTTAGAGTTCTGTGTGATAAGACAGGGTAGCTAGAGTCACATAGAATAGGTTGAATAAAGGTTTTGGAATTTTTCCAAGCATGCTGCTACAACATGGCAATGCTTTTCACTAGGCAGTTGGGGACCCAGAATGAAGTCTCATTCACCTCTAAGTTCCTGAGGGTCCCCAGCCTACCTCCCTTTATGTTGTTGCAAGACCTTGAGAAATGAGAGGTTTTCCAATTCTTTTCCTCAGTGCCTGTCTTCTCCAGTGATTGATCTTTCGTCTGTGGTGTTTGCTTTCTGTGTGTAGGGAGGTGTGTTGTGTGTGTGAGCATCGAGATAGCTGAGTGTGAAGGGCACAATCTTATGGGTCAAGACGATGGCTTTCCTGGCTGGGTCCTGGTGGCTTTGAGACTGTCTGGCAACACATGGGCATCACAAGCTTTCAGAACACCGTTGTCCGAGAACCAGACTGAAAACCGTCTGTCCTTTCTAAAGATTTATTTTATTTATTTATTCCATGTATGTAAGTACACTGTTGCTGTCTTCAGACACACCTGAAGGGGAAATCGGATCCCATTATGGATGGTTGTGAGCCACCATGTGGTTGCTGGGATTTGAACTCAAGACCTCTGGAAGAGCAGTCAGTGCTCTAACCACTGAGCCATCCTTCCAGCCCCCCCCCCCCCATCTGTCCTTTCAAACACAGTGGAAGATGAAAGTGCCCAAATATCTGAAGGAAACAAAAGTGAGCATCTGCTTCTCCTGGGCCTCTCTCTGAAATACCTGGGGCCATGGAAATGATGTGTCTCTGGGTGGAGAAGTGAGAAAATCACGTGGGTGTGAGATGAACCTAGGTAGACAGTATTGTCTAATCCATACAGTGAAGAAGACTTAGTCAGGTTGTGATTAGGACAAGGTCACATGACCAGAAAGAGGCAGAGATCAAGGTCAAATCCAGGTCTGCCCTTTCCTCATACCATGTGCTACATTGTCAAGGGATCGGAAGGAATTTCCAGAAGAAGGAAACTGGGCTTTCATGAGTGAGTGTGTGAGCGAGTAAGCATGCAGATTGGTCGGCAGGACAGCACTTTCCCCAAGGCTGTCTAGGAATTGGCAAGGTTTCCAGACCTGTGTGCTCTTCACTCTCTATGCCAAGGTAGAATCTTGTGGCCACCTCACAGGAGGTGGGAGGCTCTTTGTCTCCATGGGGTAGCAGGTGCTAATGCTTTATGACTCCTCCACACCCACTTCCCACCAGCCAGCCTGTGTGTGTTGTCTCAGGACAGCACACACCTGACTGGGCAAATTGTGTGTGCCACCCTGCAGGCACACAGCTGTTACTCTCCCTTTCTTTCTCTTGTACCCTCTGCATCTGTATCAGATTTCATATTAAGACATCAGCAGTGCAGCGCAGGAGGAGGCAGGATAGGAGCATGGAAACTCCACCTCTGAGAATAATGCAGGACGCAAGCACACAGCACAGCAGCCAGTGTATTTGTCACCAGGCAGCCGCGTAGGGCCATGGGCTGAATTGTGTACCTTCTAGACTCATCTGACCCTCCTCGGAAGTGGGACGCTATTTGGAAATGGGGGCTTTAGGAGGTAATTAATATTGGATCAGGCCATGAGGCTGGGACCCTTAAGATGAGATTTGTGGCTTTGTAAGAAACAGAGAGAAAGAGATAGCTTCTTATCTCTGCCCTGCAAAAGAGAAAAAGAGGCAACCGCTTGTAAATCAGGAAGAGAGCTTTTACCAAAAATCGACTAGACTGACACCTTGACCTAGGATTTCCAGCTTCGATACTTGTAAGGAGTGTGTTTCTTACTTAAGTCACCAGTCGATGTTACTTTAATATACAATGACCTCAGAGGATTAGTACACCAAGAGAAACTCATTTCATCCGAGGTATGGCATAGTTACCTCAGAAGAAAGCTGTGGGGCTAGGCACAGAGACCCCCTACTAGGAATGCTATGACTTACCTCCTAGCTCTCAGGAAATCATCCAGGCTATTCTAGGTCTCTCCAGAACCTGAGGTGCCTGGTGCTCAAGATCTTGGCTCTATCCATACAAGTGTATTCATTTCTCTTGTTTTACATTAGAGCTGTGCTCTGAGGCCCTATTGGGAACATACTTCTCGAAGTTTCTTCAGTCATCTTGAAAGACCTCTTGGCTTCGAGTTTTGACTCCATCTCTCCCTCAGTCTGTTTTTCTAGTTTGTGCAATACAGACAATAATGGCAGGCATTTCATGGAGCTGATTAAAGAGAGATGTGAACAGCGCCAGCCATGCCAATATGAGCTGAACCTTCACATTGGATGAGAATGCTCTGTACATCTCTTTATGCTCACTGTAAAGTGCCTCTAAATCCTCCTCAGGTTTGGCCTGTGATTTCCGGTTCATAATGATGGTGACACCATGCTTGAGGCACAGGTTGACTGAGGTTGACTCCTGATCTACCCATGTGTAATCTTTTCCAATGACATTCACAGGGTGTTCTAGTGAACTTCAGAGCGATGATAAAAGTGATCATAATAATAATGACTCTAAACAGAACTTTTTGAGTGCCTACTATGTGCACATACACCCTACTAAATGCATCATCTCAACCCTCACCCACATCTTATAAGATTAGAACTAACTTATATTCATTTTTATAAAGAAAGAAACTGAAGATCTGAGAAGGAACCTGTTCAAAACTCCAAATCCAATATCTGTCAAAGACATGATTAAATTCCTCATCTATTTAATTCAGGACCCATTAACCTATTTACAGATTTCAAACTACTCCTGATAGGGGCCAGACTGGGGATTAAATTGATGCCCAGATGTGCAGGTACATCAATTGTGAACTGGAGATCTCTTATCCCACTTAACCAGGGTGGCCACACAAGCTTTGCTTCACATAGTCATGGTAGGGAAGGGGATACAGACAGAGAACCATATTCGTTTTGTTTAATACAATATAAAATAAGATATCCCAACATTAACCAAACAGCCTGTGATGCAACTCCTAACTGAGGTGTCTGCCCTTTAAAGGCACATTTGGTGAGTTGCAAACGGAGACTGTTAACTCTGCCCTTTCTCTTCCACTTAGATAGTTGTACTGGCTATTACCCAGAAAGCTTTGTTTCCATTCTCACGATCTGTGTGTGAACTATCACCATCAGTGGAAACTGGTGGAGAGCCTCATGCTAGAGACCAAGGGTGTCTCTGGGTGAGGAGAAGGGAGGGCTTCTACAAAGACACACAGAAAAGAGGAGCCAGGGAGACCTGGGCATTGCATGCATTGTGAAGTGCTGACACCAACTCTCTCTCCAAGGAGCCTTTCCCCAAGTGAACCAAGAGATCCACCTCACCCTTGCTCTGAAAGCCCCAGGCTAACTCCATTTCACAACCTCCCAGGAGAGGATCAGCCACAGGCAAAGGTCTAGTTTCCAGTACTTTCTCAATTCTTCCTATTGAGGCATTTAACCCCATGTCCCCTTGCAGAATGAGGCAGACAGTATCCATTGACAATATCCATTATTAAAATCATCCTTGTGATACAAAAGGAACCAAGGTCTCTACATGTGCACAGTGAAGACCATACACGGAGGAGCTAACACACAGTGACATTAGTTACCCTTCCACATGGAGGAGCTCATGCAGTGACATCAGTCACTATTCCACCTGGAAGAACTCACACACAATAAGATAAGTCACCTCCCAGGGTCTTCATTTTTCTTAGGTAGGGACTGAGTGCTAGAGAGGTTATGGAGCCTGCCTGTCACTAAAAAGCACAGGTCTGGACTGGCCTCTGCCTTGGATATGAACACAGTATTGCTTCTGATACTCTGCTTTGACCGGACCAGCAAATGTTCAGCCCTCAAACGGATGCTAGCGACACAGTCACCATGGTCTGACAACACGGCCAATGTAGGAAGCAGCATCAGCACTGAACCAGAGGTGAACAACAGCCCCTGAACAGCACGTCTCCCATAGCCCACATCCATTCATAACCTTCCCAAGCAGCTTGGTGAAGCCAGAGGTCACTGTGAACTAAGTAGGGAGCCACACCTCACAGCAGCTTACAAACCTCCACCCCAGGTCTCAGAGCCATTTCATGTACTATGTAGCATTCCTGGGCTACATAATTCAGATATTGCCTTAGCTGATTTTATGCTTTCTCTTCTTTCTTTTTTGCTTTCCATTTCCTGGTCCTTTCCCCCTTCCTTGTCCCATCCCCCTACACCTTTGTCCCATCCCCCCCTACTTTTTCTCCCTTGCCTTCCTCCTCTCTCTAACTTATTTTTTATTTGACCATTTCCCTCCACACAGGGTCTCTTGTAACCCAGGCTAGACTCTAATTCTTGGTCCTCCTGCCCTTACCCCTCAAGTGCTGGCACCACAGGATTGGATTGTGCTACCATCCCAAGGATACTTTCTTAATTTGTGTTATTTATCATTTTTCTCCAGTATAATTCCAAAATAAGACAGATTTTTAATGTGTGTTTAAGATATCAGTACAAGATATCTTTTCTATTTATATTTTATTATTGCCTCCAAGTTATTAGGCACTTGGCAGGGAAAGTTTTTGTTTTATTTTGAATTAAAAATGCACAAGAGTTTTTCTCATGTTCACATTTCGTGATACATTCAACATCCCTGAAACAATAGAAACAGACCCTTTAAAACTGCCTCAGGAAAAAGTGACTGAACCCAGATGTTGGTAGGCGGCTGCTTAGATATGTGTCTTTAAGAAGCAGCTGTGTGTTTGCGACCATCAGTTCACGGACTTCTTAAAGTATTATTGATTTATTCATCTGCATACATATTCTGAAACTTATGAAATGGTCTGAGGACAACTTGCAGGAATCAGTGCCTTTCTTCCACTGTGTGTGGGTCCTGGGAATCAAACTCAGGATGTCCGGATTGGTAGTAAGTGTCTTTACCTGTTTAGTCAGTGAGGGCTAATTTTAAATGTTTGACTGACACAAAGCTTGAGACCCTAAAGGTGCCAGAAAACTTGGATATTTGATTCCATGCTATTCCTGCCTTAAAGCAGCGCGAGTAGGTTTATGGAAACTAAAGGACTTATTGAAGGTCACTTAGCAAGTGGTCTTGAAGGAAATTCTCACTAAAAGTACATGATTGGGCCACATGAAATTTGAGTTCCACGGTCTAGTATAGAGCTGAAAAATGTCCCTTCTGCTCCCTCACTGCTCTCTCAAGATGGCTATAAGTCCTTAGTGACGTCTGTCCTTGGAAAAATAAGGGTCTTATAACATGTAGTCTTACTTTGGGTAAGCCTGGGGTCTGGTTTGTGGAACTTGATTAAAGGTTTTATGCAAATAAGTTTTCTGATTGGCTCCAAGTTCTCTGTTGAAAAGATCTCTTGAACTGACTAGGCATTCACAGACAAGTATGATTCTGACTCTTTCAAAGGAGATAGTTCTATGAGAATACAGCTCTGCAAAGGGTAGAAGTAAGAAGACAAGGGGAAAGTAATGCTGGGCTCTTTTATCACTACACTATGTAATCCTCCTTATCTTCAAGACCCCACTCAAATGCTGTTTATCCTAGGATGCCTTTCTTGATCTCTGTTCTTAGAGCGGCTGCCCCTTCTCTGACAGAATAGCACTCTATGCTCTGACACTGTCAAAAGCTCTCTGCCATTTGTCTAGCTCTTTGTGGGCTTATTTTATCTTTCCTTCTTGACTGAGAACCCCCAACGCCTTTGGTTTTACTTCCTTATGTATGCATTATATAGATCAGAGAAGGTAAGGGTGTCTCCTAATATAACCCTGGTATCAGGTCTGGAGGGATAGCCTCAGTGGCTGTTTCTCCAGAACGCTTATTTTGCAAGTGTGAGGACCTGAAATTCAGATATCAGCATCTAAAAAGCTAGGCATGGTCATGCATGCCTGCCTGTGACCTCACCATTGCTGGGAGCAGAGAGAAGAGGGCTACTGGGGCTTCTCTGGCTGACAGCCTCCTTCATTTCTAGTGAGAGATCCTGCCTTAAAGGAAAAGGCAGAGACTGGTTAGGCAGGATACCCAATGTCCTCCACTGGCTTTGGAACACACACACACACACACACACACACACACACACACACACACACACACACACACACACACACACAACCTCTGAAAAGCCTTCAAGTGAGCCAGGAGTCTTCCTTGTCCTGTTTTGCCCAGGCTTCCTTAGAAAAGCCTGCATCTCTGCAAAGGTGCCCCAGGCCCCCTCAACACTGTCTGTGCACCACACAGCCTCTTTATGGTGTACTACATGCCGATCTTCTCTGGTCAGAAAACAGAAGGCAGGTTCCCGGCCACCACTCTTCCTCACATTGGGAGCTTGAGCAAGTGACTGCTTCTCCCGCCTGTCTCTGTCATAAAACAGACACACCCTGGACTCTGAAGAGTCCAGCTGCAAAACAAATCTTTGCACAGAGTAATCTCAACAAATAACAGCTTTTTTTCCCCAATGACAAAAAGAACAAAATATGTTCAGCACAGTGTCCCACATATGGTGTGGCTGCAAGAGGAAGGTTTTTTTTTTTTTTGTTTTGTTTTTTTGTTTTTTGTTTTGTTTGTGTGTGTGTGTGTGTTTTTTTTGTTTTTTTTTTTTTTTTTTATCATTTCAAGTTGCCGGTGGCAATATGGAGTCAGGATTCTTTGAGCAACTGGGGTGAAGTTCTCCCTTTGCTTATGGTTAGTTGATGAAACTGGGATCCATTACTTCATTCTTCAAAGACCAGACTCCCCATTCCTAGGTGGACAATGGTACTTAATGGAAGTGTACTGGTTTAAGAAGAATGGCGTTCATTTAAGGACAGCTGTTCATTTTCTGGCATGATCTATTGGAAACTACCCCCATCCGGCCGGCAACCAAGATCTTGGTTCTTCTTTCCTTGAAACTGAGTGTGTTTGTAGGATGTCAATGGTGGGATAAAGGAGTCTATGCCACAGAAAGAGCCTCTTCTAGTACCTTACTTACACCAGCCAATAGTTCATATCTGCCGCACAGATATGTGAGTGAAGAAGCTCCTACCTTTGTATTTTTGGGTCTGAAAACTCAGACTTTGAGGAGCAGAGACCAGCCACTTCACTGCTCTTTCCAAATTCCTGACTTGCAAATTGTTTTAAGCTAGAAAAATCACAACAATATATTATATAGCAGGATTTTTAATAAAACCACGAATACAATAAATAGGCAGAAGAAACAGCAGGATCTGTGATTAGAGAAGTTCCAATAATATCCACTACCACAGACCTGGAAGACCAAGCTGCCGCCGGAGACTCCACCCCTGAGGTCATGCCCCGCCCACCACCCTCTCAGCCAATGGCGATTCAGCTCAGTCTGTGAACTGCCTTCCAGCTTCTCTGGTGGCTCTGGGGACAGAAGAGAGGCCGAGGGTGTGGAAGCTTGCTTAAGTGGCTCCTGACTCACAGCTGCAGCGGTGGGTCAGCTTTCTGCCCGCTTTTGGGTGGAGGTGGGGGTAGCGGCTGGAGATGCTTTAGTAGGAGTGGCTGCCCCGCCCGGCAGCTCCTTAATCTCTCTTCTCTGCTGCCTTTACCTACTTGCCCGACAGAGGTCAGCATACTGGACACATTCTTTGTTGCGGTTAAGCCAAGCCCTTAAGGCTTAGAATTGCTTTAAGCCTGATTAACTCCCAAGGAGACAGAAACATTTACATTTTGGGACAAGAGAATAAGATATTTAATCGCCTCTTTAAAACACATGCTCTCCTTGTTACTCAAAGCCAGGCAACTTCCCACCCCCCTTTCCTTTTTTCTCCGTGGCTGTGCCTATTTCTTTTGTTCTCAAACTAATCTCTCTCCCCTTTCTTCCTTCTCACTCTTTATTGGTCAGCCTTCTTGCTCTTTCTTTAATTTTGAAAAAAGATTTACTTATGCGTATGAGTTCTTATGTGCTTGGTGTCCCCAAAGGTCAGAAGAGGGAGTCAGATCCCCTGAAAGGGGAGTTAAGGATGACTGTGAACCACCACGAGGGTGCCAGAAGCTGAACCCAGGTTCTCTGTTAAATCAACAAGTAATCTTAACCTCTGAGCCATCTGTCTAGCCGCCTTCTTGCCCTTTCTTAACCAAATTTCTTATTCTTCTGGATCCCTTTTCTGTGGCTCTGTTGTTCCTCTCTGGGAATCTTCCAGCTTTGAGGTCTTCCACTTTCCTGTTCCTTTGCTCCTGAACAGTGAATTGCTTCAATTGTCATTGAAGCTGCCATCAGAGTGGTTCCCCAAATATTATCTAACAGAGGAGCATGGATTCTGGAACCACTGCTTCTGATCTGGCTTATTTCTGGTGGAGGCATTCAGCGATGTGTTTCAAATTCAACGAGCCAATTCATACAGTGGGAGGCCTGGTAGAAGGCACAGTGAGTTTGAGGTTCCATCACAGATGTCTCCCACTCTGTCTTTTGGACATAATCTTAGGGCAATGAGCAAGGCTGCTTGAGCCTTTTTCTGAAGGCTTGGCAAAGAGCCCTGAACTTGGGGTAAGGATCTCATCTCCCACCCAGCTGTTAGCCAGTCACTTTATCTCTGAGCCCTCTTAGTCGGCTCTTTACCCATAAAATGGCTAGCGGCCATCAACTTGCCTTTCTCAGGGGACTATTATGGTGCACATACAAGCTAATGAATGGGAAAGCATTTTTGCAAAGTATAACGTGCTGTACAAATTTAAACCCTTTTTATTATTGTTGTTATCATGATCATAATTTTTATGTTGTGCTAATGCTCAGCTTACAACTCATCAGTATTAAGAAGAAGAGCTCTGTGTGGAATGCAATCTTGCTTCCCCCTCATGAATGAATTTAGGGTGTCCTTGGGGATAAATCACTATTTCAAGGGGCTTCATCAAGTCCCCTGCTTCCTCCCCACTTTGCTCAGGTTGGCTTGCAGAGGAGTTGGAAAGCTGAGTTCATCCTGCAGGCTTGGTTCAGCAGCTTCCCAAGGTGCACTGCCTCCTTTACCCACGCGTGCTCTCTGCATTTCTGCCTCAGGTCTCCACCTGACCACCATAGACTCTATGGCCTCAATGGCACAGACTAGCTTCTTCAAGGGTCACCTTAGCTCATCTAGATGATGTGTTCTCAGGAGGTCCCTGTTCTGCCTCCTGTTCCTCTGCTCCAGCTTCCGCTATCCTCAGCCTCAGTCTCTTGGGCTCCCCCGTGTGGCAGGTCGTGGCCACACCTTCCTTATGGCCCTAGAGGAAGAGGTCCCCCATCAGAGAAAGGAGATAGTACCCTGACCATAGACTTCTTCATCCTTCCCCCGCCGCCGCTAAGACCACTCACTCTCCTGATGTCCAGTGTAGGAAGAGCAAGGGCATCTATTAATGCTGTGCTTTTGGAACCAGTCACAACCCCTGCTCTACCTTGAATGAGCAGTCTCTCCACTCTGCAAGCTTGGCTCAAACAAGAATACCTCCAAGTGAAAGGAGCTTACATGGCACTGGGAAGGGGGGGTTGTGAAGGAGTTAGGGCAGGACTGTGGGAAAGAACTCTCTGTTCTTCCCATCCTACTCCAAGACCACTGCCTGCACTGTGCCAACCCACCCAGATTTATCCTGGCCACATGCTGACGTCCCCAGTTTCTTACCACATGCCTCACTCATTCCTGCATCTCCCTCTCAGAACCTCTGGGTAGCCTCAGGGCCTCTCAAATCCACCTTTCTCTACTTCCCATGCTGATTCAGATGCGTTTTACAGATAAGAAAACAGACAGCTGGCCTGAGGTCTGGGGCTCTTGGAGTGGTAGAGCCAGCCCGAGGTCGTCAAAGTGGAAGCTTATGCAGTCACTGGGGTGGCCTCCTTCCCTCCTTTATACCTTCACCCAGTGACTCTTGACTTCTGTCCTCCTGGACCCCACGATGGAATGGGACAGAAAATCCCATAAACAAATCCTTGACACAGACCAAAGCCATCATGGCATAGGAATACATTCAGAAATCAAAAACCACGTAAGAACTAGATATTATCTTGCCCGAAGAGCTGACAGTGGTGTTAGTAGTGCTTTTGTGTATATGTGTGTATGAGTCTGTGTATGTGTGTGAGTGTGTGTGTATATGTGTATGTGTGTGTATGTGTATGAGTATGAGTGTGTTTTGTGCGTGTGTGTGTATGAGTATGAGTGTGTTTTGTGCGTGCGTGTGTGTGTGCGTGTGTGTGTGTGTGTGTGTGTGTGTAGAGGGGACTGCCATGAAGCAACACTGAAAACATCTTTCCAGAAGTCAGAAACTCCAAAGGGAAAAATACAAGTGTTTTGTGCTATTTTTCCTACAACTTTCTATGGCAGAAACTGCTAATCATTCCTGACCAATGAACCCAAATATGGCTTCAGAATCATATTCTAGTATAAATATATATGCTAATATATGTATATATGAATATATGCCAACACACATATTCAGGTATCTATCTATCTATCTTTCTATCTATCTATCATCTATCTAAACACACACACACACACACACACACACACACACACACACACACACACACACACAGGCCCAGAGAAGGTACTACCATATGCGTGTCTCTAAGGTTCAGGAGCTCCTCAGTCCCACCAGGATCTGCCATGCTGAACCATCCCCTGATCTCTCCTTCACTGGAGAACTGGGACTCACCGAATTCTTCTAGTGTGACAGTTCTGTGACACCAAAAGTAAATACTATCTTTGTCACCACTCAGATCACACCTACCAACGAGGTGGTCATGACTGTTGTCACTTTAGAGAGGAAGAAGCTGGGGTCAGAAATATCCCTTTCTTGGCAAGGTCACACAGCCAGGGAGCTGAGCAGACTCTGCATGGTAACCCAGTGTCTTACCTCAGAGCCTATTGCTTCTTTTCTTTTCTTCTCCTAAATGATTATAAAATGTTTAAGTGTTGAAAAAGGTTGAAGATGCATGCGAATGTGCTATCTCCACTCTCCAGTAAGGACATGGCGAGGAGCCTGCTTTATTTTTGCAACACGCCACCATGCCCTTCCTAACACATAAATAAAAAGGATTTAATAAAGCAGTTGAGCAATGCTCAACATTTCTCAATGAAGCAGGCTCTTAGTGGAGTTTAAAAAGAATTTTCTTTATAAATTGAAATCGTGCCTTCAGATATTTCACCTCTTGCAGCAAGGAGAGACTGTAGCTCACGGACTGGCTTGTCTGACGAGTAATTTAATGCCACCGACATAGATCTCGATTTCTCTTTTTACCTTTAATCAATTTTAACAAGCCAGATGGTCATTGCAAATGGCTCCTCTAGCATCTCCCTTTCTGCCTCCACTGTGCTGGGGGGATTTATTGGAATGTGGTTCCTGGAACAATCTCATCATTTCCCATTCTGGGCTTTCCCTGCAGCCGCCATTTAGGGCACTCCCTAACCTCCACAACTGCACCTTCTCTGGCTCCTCAAGTGGAGGGAGCTCTGTGTCTGTGCCCTGCTCTGTCCCTCAGCTCATGGCAGCTCAGAAGCACACACATGCTTTGCACTAGCTATTTATGTTGTAATTTCTCATTAGACAGCTTTGCTCATCTATAATCTATGCATCAGGAACGAGTGTAGTGGTGGAGACCACAGTTTCCCGGCGTTTTTCTTCTTTATGATCTTTAATACTTAGAGTATTGGAGCTAAGTTTCTTTCTTTCTGTATTGAACTTTATAGATATGATCACAGAGAATTACAGAATGTTACAACTTGTACTAAAGTTACACTGTTAGTTTTGAGGTTCAGGGTACATTCTGAGCACCAATCCTCTTTACTAGGATGTAGTGGATTCTCATACTTTTTAAAAAGTGGAAATTGCTTGCAGTTTTGCTAAAAATCTCAGACATCAATCCCTTTATTCTCTCTATTTATTGATCACTTACTATGTACGAGGATTTATGCTCCATTCCTGAGAGACAGCGGTGAACAGGATAAAGAAGATCCTTGTCTCTTAAGGCTTAGCTTGGAGATGGAAGATAGAAAATAAAGAAGGCTGTGGTAGGGTGAGTAATGGCTCCCAACAAAGATCTCCTCATCCTTATCCCTGAAAGCTACCTGACACTTTACAGATGTGATTAAGCTGTGTCTTTGAAATGGGGAATTAACCTGGATTACCCAGGTGAGTCCGATGCAATCGAAAGAGCCTTTAGAAAAGCGAGGCAGCAGGCTCTCAGTCTCAAAGAAGGTAGGGTCTTGGAGACAGAGGTCATATAGCTGTGACTGACAGCTCCAAAATGGGAGAGGCCACATGTCAGAGGAGGAAAGCACTCTCTTGCTAGACTGTGGGAGGGCAGAGGAAGTGGACTTCCCTGTCCCAGAAGTCTCTGCAAGGAATGCAGCCCTGCCCACCCACATCAGACTTCTCACTTGGGAAACCATTCAGAGTAAATCTCCTTGGCCTGAAGGCAGTTGGCAATTTGGGACAGCTGCGACTGGGGCTGAATGGGTAGAGCAGTTACAGATTTTGACCCAAGCTATGAATGAAGGCAAGATCACACTGAGATAACAACCCCAGAAGGCTACTCTAAGAGAAAGGATAAGAGAACACTGCCCAAGAAGGACACTCCAGGCAGAGGGAATGGCAGGTCTGAAAGACTAAAACATGAGAGCAGACAGCCATGGTGGGCAGCTGCAGCAAGAGTGGTGGGTACTGTTGAATGAGGTTGGAGATTACATTGGGCTCAGATCTCAGTGTCGTTTAGACTACAGTGAGGGGTGTGGTATTTGATTAAAAAAGTAGAGAAGCTGCTGAAGCATTTTAGAGGGTGGGTGGGTAAATTGTTACTGTATTGGTCAGACTTCCTAACATGAAGAAGACCCTTCCTTGGGACAAATAGAAAGCTTAGTGACAGTCAAGAGAAATATGTCTTCCACATGGGTGCACCTGTGACCTGTCACATTCCTAGAACAAGCCAAGCGCAGTCTTCAGTGGGAAGCAGAAGCTTCTTTTCGTGCTAACCTAGCACTCCAGTTCTTTAGGAGCAGGGCCCCAGAGAGCACAGTAAGCAGACAGAGCTGTAACCTTCGGTAGGATTTATAGCAGTGAGAGCCGACCCCTGACAAGGAGGCACTCAGCATCACTGCATTACTGAACTTGGAAGGCTCCTGCCCAGGGGTGGAACCTCCTCTGAGGCACTCTGTGGATCTCTGGATCCCATTTAAATACAGCTTTAGACTGTAAGCTATGTGAAGCAAGGCGCCATCTGCACTTTATCTCTGTAGCTCTAGGTTAGCACGTCATGGGAGCTCAATAGGCCCACGTGGAAAGCTGGGTTATGTGGAATAGAGGGACATCAATAAAATAGACTTTTCTTTTTTATTTTTCTTTTCTTTTTCCTGGAGTGTGTGTGAGGGTGGAAATCAGTTATAGGAAGAGTACTAACAGGAAAAATACAAGTATCAAAACACCTATTCATGGTTCTGTTCTGAAGATATGGCTTTATTCTCATGCAACTGATACTAGAGAGCAACATGAGCATGAGAGAAAATCCCCTGGAAAGCTCTAGGGATTTGCCTAAAATCAGCAGAGTATGTGGGAACACACCACACACACACACACATACACACACACACACACACACACACACACCCCACATATACATTCACACATACACATACTACACACACACACCCCACATATACATTCACACATACACATACATATACACATACACATACCACACACACACACACACACACACACACACACACACACACACATACACATATCATCCATCCGCCTTAGTTCATTGCACATGTTGGTTAGAATGTGACATGTCTACCACAACTTCCTGTGTTTGAATACTTGGTCTCCAGTTGGTTGCACTGTTTTGGAAGGTTGTGAACTCTTTGGGAGACAGAGACCTGCTGAAGAAAG
The DNA here is from genome assembly GCF_021556685.1 of Rattus norvegicus. Taxonomy (NCBI): domain Eukaryota; kingdom Metazoa; phylum Chordata; class Mammalia; order Rodentia; family Muridae; genus Rattus; species Rattus norvegicus. The sequence continues at coordinate 163,079,933 of NC_141534.1, read as the reverse complement.
TAGATCCCTGGCGGGCAGGCCTTGAGGATTTATAGCCAGCCTCACTGCCTATTTTCTGTGTTTTCTAACTGTGGATACAGCATGATTAGCCATCCTCTCCTTTAGGGGATGGGATGAGCTTCCTAAACCTGTAAGCCAAAATAAGCCCCCTTCCTTAAATTGCTTCTGGCTAGCTGTGGTGGTTTGAATGGGAATGGTCCCATAGACTCATGTATTTGAACAAGCCTATTGGGGTAGGGAGGGGGGCGGTATCAGGGAATAGAATGTGGTGATTTGCATATGCTTGGCCCATGAAGTGGCACTATTAGGAGGTGTAGCTGTGTTGAAGCAGGTGTGACTTTATTGGAAGTGTGTCACATGGAGGCTGGGTTTGATGTCTCATAGATAAACTCAAGCTCTGTCCAGTGTGGATATCCAGTCTCCTCCTGGCTGCCTTATGATAAGATATAGAACTCTCAGCTTCTTCTCTAACATCAAGTCGGCCTATGTGATACCGTGCTTCCCACCATGATGATAATGGACTAAACCTCAAAAACTGTAAGCCATCCTCAATTAAATGTTTTTCTTTAGAAGAGTTGCCTTGGTCATGGTTTGTCTGCACAGCAATAAAACTCTAACTAAGACACCAGGTGTTTTGTTATAGTAATGAGAAAAGTAAAAAAAAAAATTGTGCATGCTATTAACCACATCTGTGCACATCTGGCTTCCCAGCATCTGCCTGACTTCAGATAGAAGCTCTCCTGTCTCACATTTCTGCCGGCAAGTCCAAGCTGTAGGGCTTTCTCGAAATGACGTGCCAGGCTTGTTTACTACTTAGCCACTGAAAGAGTTTAAATAGTGCTACCTTTTATTATTGGGTATCTATTTGTACGTTTTCAAAATCATTTTTCACTAGAGAAATTTTACAGTGTTACGGATTAGAATGTTATGGCTCCACCTCCATTTTCTTCTAAATTCTGTACCCAGTCCTCGTGGGTGAATTTGCATAGCGCAGTGATTTTTCAGAACACATATGGGGTAAGATGCAGAACTGACTGTACTTTCTTCTGTCGGCAGCACCACAAAAACAAGAAAATACACAGAGTGATTAGCGAGAAATTGAAATCAAACCAATAAGCATGAAGGATGATTCATGATGTCCTTCTGGTGTCTAGGACACTCTTATAATTTATCCACTTTTTCCATCCACCCTTTTATTCTTTTACTTGTTCTCAAGACAACCCTCTAGTGTCTACTGTATTTTGGGTCCCATCATGAGTCAGTTGATACCGCAAAGCACCAAAGCAGTGTCTCAGAAATCTATAAGGTTGGAGGTAGGTATGGCGAACACCTATAATCCTAGTGCTTGGGAGCTGGAGGAAGGCTGAGTTCAAGGCCAGTCCAGACTGTTTAGTAAGGCTCTGTTTCTAATAAAAATCTTCAAGTTGGAAGATTATGTCCATATATTTCACCTCTGCAGGCTTTGCAGACTTACTTCCTGTTGGGTACTATGATGCCTACTCTCAATGTGTCATTGTATTTAACTCCTCCAGTGTGTAAGGGAGACAAGCAACCTAGTCCACTCAGTTTCCAGATGGGGAGACTTGGATCTGGTAGGCAGTGTTGGAGGAAGCCATCTAACCCAACCTGGACTCCCGAATTGTGTCATTGATGTCTAATGGGGAGGGACACATTGACTCTTCATCTTTGGAAGAGGATGGAGGGTGGTTTACTCCATTGGTGGCAATCTATCAAAGGACAAAATATTATTTGAAGAGCTGTCACTAGGATTTCCCAGTAGCGGGAAAACATGTGTTTAGTTAAGAAAATACTTTGGAGGCCACTTCATTTCATCGGAGGAAGATGGACGTCATGCTGATAGGACACCAAGTTGTGACATGGAGTGGAGAAGTAAAGGACAAAGTAGGGCAAGGATGTGACCTGGTAGAACAAGACAACTCAATAGCTAGGTCCTATAGCCAGACATGTCAGGGTCCCAAAGGTTAGGGGAACCCTCTGTCATTTCTCTTTGTGGTCTACTTTGCTGTACTGAAGACCTGCGCTCTACTAACCTGCTACAAAAGCATTGGCACACTTTGGGGAAGATCAAAATCCAAAGCCATGTTTCTACCTGGGGTGTTTCTGCCTGGGATGGATTAGTAAACATGAGTAGGGAGTGGACCAAGGACATGGGCATACGATGATGGACAGCTACCTCTGGTTTTCTTTGGTCATCTGTAGGAACCTATAGCCCAGTCGGGTGGATGATCATATCAAGCTGGGCACTGTGAATATTTTTAGTTTCTGAGGCTTCACAGAATCTGAGCAGGACTCAGGTGTAGATGAGGAGTATCCAGAATGGGTTCTTTTTTTTTTTTATAAAATAACTCAAAGATTAAGAAACTTCAGATGGCCTATGAATTTGATTTTTTAAGAGCAAGAGCCTTCAAGTCAGGAAAACCAGGCTTAAGTCCCACTTGGTTACTTCCCAGGTAGCCATAGATAACAGCATAGCCAGCCTTCACCTTACTTCATCCATAGCACTAGGAGAAATACTGAACGCATAGAAAACACCCAGCGCAATGCTTGGCATAGCCTTCAAGCAGTTAGCTTTGGTTGTTATGACGTCCTCTGACACCAGAGTGGGACAGAGCTACTCTGGCCTGAGAGCAAAGTGGGGAAATCAGATGTGCTGGGAAGCTTGAAGTGCAAGATGAAGGAGTGAAAAGGCCATACTTGGCAGTAAGCATGTACCCAGCAATCAAGACGAAGACTAATCACGAATTAGGGAAGAGTGCACTGTTAAAGAACTCTTCTTCATTGACGACTTGGTCCCCAACTGTTGTTGCTACTAGGAAGTTGTGGAAGTTACGGTATTTAGGTGGCAAGTATCAGAGTCAAGAAGTAGGTCACGTGGGGTGTACCCTTGAGGGATATATTGGGAGGCCAGCCCTTCTGTTTCTTTTTACTCCCTCATTGCGTGAGATGAGTAGTTTCTTGTACTATGTGTTTCCTGTGATGATGTACGTATTGCTCTCAGTTCTAAAGTCAATTGGCCAAGTGATCATGGACTAAAACTTCTGAATCCTTGAGGCAAAATATAAACTTTTCCTCCATTTAAACTGATTATTTTAGGTATTTTCTTGCAGTGATGAGAAGTTAACTGTTCATTGAGGTCTGTAGGTTCCAGCCGTACCCACTACCCTGGCCTGCATACCTTCATACAGTGTTCAACTTGTGTGTCTGAAAAGATAGGACTATCAACAACAGGATGCTGTTATATGCTCATTAATATTCCCCCACTTCTGCATGCCACCCTTTTGGCTCAAGATGGCTCTAGGTTTGAAAGAAAGCACTTTATGTCCTTTATTTTCTCCCTCTTGGCGCCAGTTACACCCTTTCTTTGTGACCTGGTTTCTCCACCCCACTCTTCCATGGCCAACCTCCTGCAGGCAGGGTCCTGGCCACTCACACAGCTGGCCAGGAGACCACTTAGCTGGAGGCTGGCTCAGGGACCTCCTTTTGGGCTGGGAAATAGCCTCCACTGAGATAAGCCACTGTTTTAATTGTCAACAGCAGTCAGGAGGCGGCAGATGCTCACTGGCCATAAAGGGCGCAAGTCCTTGCTGGGGAGCTCGGTTGGCTGCAGAGATCGTGTGTGTTATTTTTAGTGCCTGGACACAGAGGTGCCAGAAGAGAATGCCAAGCTGGAAGGCTGCCTGCCCACGGAGGGCTGGGCTCCAAGGGCCCTGCTTGTGACTTTCAACTCCAGTTCTTTGTTGTTGCTCTCTTCTTTCTCTAAGACAAGGCTTCTAGGCTTGGCTGATGGGTACAGCTCTCTCTAGGGAGCCAGAGTCAGCTGAGAGAGAGGCAGTCATCAGGGTCTAGATTGTTGAACTAAGTCTTCAACTCAAAGGCAACTCACTGCACCAGGATTCCTCAGCTCCCATGCCATGTATATTTAACAGTTGAAGAGCATGGAGTTTGGAAGTGTGAGTGATTTCCTCAAGGTTGTTTTCCAGAGGAAAACTCCCGTCTCTAGCCTTTGTTGCTTCTTTCTTGAGAATGTAAAGTGTGGATAAGAGTCTCTGCCTCCCCCTTTTGCCTTAGTTATCCCACCTGAGCGGAGTGAATCACCTTCTCTGTGTTGTACTTTCCCTTCTGTGAAGTGGGAATGGGAGAATGTCCCTCCAGAATGGGTGGTAATTAAAGATGAGCCTGTGGAGAAAGCACGGGGAACTGAGGTGACTTGCAGGAGGAACTGGGCATTTGTTGAGAAGTTGATGGTGTTATTCCAGCTGCTGGGCCATCTGCCAGCACTTGACCTGAGTCTCAGCTAATCCTCACAACAATGCAATGGAGCAGATTAGCTCATTTTCAGATAAAGAAAGGGAGTTCCAGAGAGACAACTGGAATTCTCAAGGGCACACAGAGAGGGAAGGTCGGCCAGCAGAGCATGCACTAGGAGCCTTGAACTCTACTCTTCCGTTAGAGGTCTTCATCTCCAATAGGCTGGTGTTTCCTACATGCTATATCCCTAGGAGGTCGGGTAGAAGAAACAGGGCTGTCAGAGCGATAGCATGTGTGTACGTACACATATGAAAGGCTGACAGACTGACAAGGAAGAAGAGAGAACAAGATGATGGTCAGAACCTGACTCCACAGATTCCTGCTTTCCAATCCTCTCCCTGGTGTCTAGTGTCCCTGAAACAGGTTATGTGAGGAGGCCATTCAGAGTCACTCTGGTACTTAGGGTCACTTGTCCACCCTGTCATTGCTCAATGGCCCTGTGCTGCCCACGGATTGTCCCTTTAAGAATAGTTCAATTTGATGGCTGTGTGGTCTGGACCTGGAGTTATGTCTCAGGCTTCTCTGCCTTGCTTCTCTCTTGGGTGGTCTTGTCTTCTCGTTCACTCTCAGGCACATCCTTTCCTCTCAAGTCTGACTCACACCAACATCCCTGAGCTTCCTACAGCTACTACGTGCTAGTTGCTCTTGCTGTCCCCCACAGTGACCTTCTCCCATGTGAATTTCACGTGGACTTCCCTCTTGACACTTCTTCATGAGTTTCCCCAGACAGGAAGAGCAACGAACCTAAATATCTAGCTTTCACCCATCTGAAGTTTCCAACTGACCCCTAAAATGTCCCAATGGAGAACCTGCCAGTTCCCAAAAGACACCCCATCTGGAAAGAGGTTTTTAGATCCTTTCTAAAAAAATTTATTTATCTATTCACTTTATATCCTGATTGCAGTACCCCTCCCTCACCTCCTCCCAGTCCCACCCTTATATCCCCTCACTCCTTCTCCACAGAGAAGGGGAGGTTCCCCATGGGTACCAACCCACCCTGGCACATCAAGTCAAAGCAGGGCTAGCCACATCCTCTCCCACTGAGGCCAGTCAAGGCAACCCACCTAGGTGATAGGGATCCAAAGGCAAGCAACAGAGTCAAAGACAGCCCTTGCTCCAACTGTTAGGGGACTTACATGAAAACCAAGGTGCACATCTACTACAAATGTGTAGGGGCCTAGATCCATCCTGTGCTTGCTCTTTGGTTGGTGGCTCAGTCACTGTGAGCCCCATGGACCCAGGCTAGTTGACTCTGTAGGTCTTTTTGTGGTGTCCTTGACCCCCTCCAACTCCCTCAATCTTTTATTTTTTTCATTTTTTCCCATCTTTATTAAATTGGGTATGTCTTATTTACATTTCAAATGTTATTCCTTTCCCAGTCTCCAGGCCAACATCCCCCTAACCCCTCTCTCTCCTCTTCCATATGGCTGTTCCCCTCCCAAACCTCCCCCCAACCGCCCTCCCCCAAAGAAACCTGTTCACTGGGGGTGCAGCCTTGGCAGGACCAAGGGCTTCCCCTTCCACTGGTGATCTTACTAGGTTATTCATTGCTACCTATGAGGTTGGAGTCCAGGGTCAGTCCATGTATAGTCTTTGGGTAGTGGCTTAGTCCCTGGAAGCTCTGGTTGGTTGGCACTGTCAACTCTCTCAATCTTATTCTCTGCTCTTCCACAAGACTCCATGCTCCACCTATTGTTTGGCTGTGGGTCTCTGCATCTGTTTCCATCAGCTGCCGGAAGGAACCTCTCCGAAGCTGGGGGGCATGCATCCAACATGGAGATAGGAGTGAAGGGAACACAGAGAGAAGTTCAGCAAGTATTTGTTGTGAGACTTGCCAAAGTCACTGAGAAGCTAATTTTGATATGAAAGCTTCCAGACCTGAAAGTTAATCCTAGGCAAGGTAGCCTTGACCATATATGATGGGATTGAGGCATAAATAGCATGTCAGCATGGTTTCTCTGTGCTGTAGCTATTTTAACTCATGCAGTTACCATGCCTCTAGCAGACAGGCACAGTGCTTATCCATTTTGTGGATGCAGAAACTGAGGCATGAGAAGCTAAACAACTTTCTAGGTTTCCCAAGCCAGGCAGCTGGGGTTTCTATGGAGATCTTCTGGCTCTGAAATAGATGCCTCGAGCCATACTTTGAGCACTTCCTGTGTCCCTGGCCTTGTGATAAACACCTTATGATCATTGCTTCATTTGACCCTCACAACAATCCCTTCACTATGGAGACAACAAAGAGAACCAGGCTGGCCAAGGGGTAGTTGAGATAAGGTTTGAACTCAGGGCTTTGGAGGACTTGTAAATCTCTAGCCAGGCTGTTGCAAAATAGAACAAAGAGTCCTTAGGTCAAGGAGCATCTCACAATGTATAAAATATACATGAAGAATGCTTCTTTGACTTGCTGGAAGCCTTCACTGCTGCCAACATAGATCATCTGCTTCCCCAAACTGGAAAACTGCCTAGATTAGTCCCAGGTCCTGGAGCACAGTCTCTCTCTCCCATGAATCTGCAACCAAGAAGGACTAAAATAAGATCCTATTTCTTCAGTGTCCAAAATGTGCCCCTCCTAGGGGCCATTTCTCTATCTGCACTTTCATGAATTAATGCTTTATAAAAAATATAACTGGCTATCGTAGACTCATTCATTCATTCATTCAGCCTCCCTCACTCATTCATTTTCTCAACAAATGCTTATTAAGCAGATATTATTGGGTCGGGTGATAGACTAAGGAAGTAAGCAAACCAGGCCACAAGTTAGGCTCTCTTAGAACTTATATCATGGTGAAATAAATGAGACAATGAAGAACTGGAACCTCCTCTAGTGTTTTTGAAGGTGAAGAGAGATGGGAGGGATTGGAATGGGAATGGAAGCTATTTTTACAGAAGATGCTAGAGAAGGTCAGCCAGACACTGAGCTTTGAGGAAGGCTGGAAGGAGGTAAGAGAGGCAGCCTGGATGCTTATAGGCCCAGGCAGGTCAAGCAGAGGGATGCTAAGCCTCCTATCTTCCATTCCTATCTTCACTGAGGCCCCGCTTCCGGGTAGTGGTAGAAGGGCGGAGAGAGATGCTGAAGGAATGTTTATTTATTTGATTGTTTGAGGAAAGTTTCACACTTTGCCAATGTGTTAATGGCAAACTTTTCAATAGCACTTTATAAAAGAGGAACTTAATTATGATCTAAAATATGTGTGCTGGCTCCTGAAAATTCTAGGGGTAACCTAGACCCTGGGTAGGCACTGAGGAAACTGCATTAACCTTGACTTTGAGAGATGCCCTTACCTTCCAAGACACTGATATGTCACTTAGAAAATGTTAGCTCTCCTCTATGCCCGGCTTCCTGCTGTTCTGGGAGGCTTATTCTCTTTTTCTATGGATTATGGGTGAAGACACTTGAAGGCTCTGGATTGTGCTACCAGGCCAGGCAATGATGTGTCCATGTATACATGTGCATTCACGTGTATATGTGCCCTCCTGTGGAGGCCAGAGGTCAAGGTTGGGTGTCTTCAACTACTCTCCACTTTTTTTTTATTAATTTTATATTTCTTGCATATTTTATGTATTTACATTTCAAATGTTATCCCCTTTCCGCCTTCTTCCATACCCATTCCCTTCTCCTCCTGTCTCTATGAGGATGCTCCCACTCCCACCCACCCACTCCAACCTCAATGCCCTGGCATTACTCTACACTGGGGAAATGAAACTTCACAGGACCAAGGACTTTTGCTCTTATTGATGCTGGGCAATGACATCCTCTGCTACATATGTGGCTGGAGTCATGGGGTCCCTTCATTTGTGCTCCTTGGTTGCTGGTTTAGTCTTTGGGAGCTCTAGTGGGGTCTGGGTGGTTGATATTGTTGTTCTTCCTATGGGGTTGCAAATCCCTTCAGCTCCTTCAGTCTTTTCTCTAACTCCTCTATTTTTGGGTCCCCTTGTTCAATCTAATTTTTAGCGGAAACCATCCTCATCTGTATTAGTAGGACTCTGGCAGAGCCTCTCAGGAGACACCCATATCTGGCTCCTGTCAGCAAGACTTCTTGGCATCACCAATAGTGACTGGGTTTGGTGGCTGCATATGGGATGGATCCCCAGATGGGGCAGTCTCTGGATGACCTTTTCTTCAGTTTCTGCTCCACTCTTTGTTCCTGTTATTCCTCCAGTGAGTATTTTGTTCTCCCTTCTAAGAAGGAATGAAGCATCTGCATTTTGGTCTTCCTTCTTCTTGAGCTTCATATGAACTGTGAGATTTTCCACCTTGTTTTTTTAAGACAAGGGTTATCATTAAATCTTTTGCCCATCAATTTGGCTAGATAGACCTGTGAACAAGCCCCAGGTATCCTGCTGTCTTTACCTCTAAATCTTTGGGATTGCAGGTACATAGTACCATGTCTGGTTTTCACATGGGTGCTGGGGTTCTGAGTTCAGGTTCTTATGCTTGAATATTAATCTTTATACCAATGTTATTATATACCCAGTCCTTCTCCTCCTACCATATCTGGCCTTGTTTGTAGAAAGAAAAACAAGGAGGAGTCTGTACTTGATATAGACTAGTTTTCTCAGATGTTACATCTTATTAGTAACCAAATCTACCATTTCTGTGCACTATGGACATTTCTAGCTACTCAGTGCAACAGCACCCTAACACCACAGACATTGCCATTTTCTTGAGGACACAGAATGAATAGGAGAGCTGTAGATGTTGGATGAATAGAAGACCATGCTGATGTCCAAGCATGGTGTACACACAGTGGTAAGACTGAGGCCAAGGATAAGTTCACAGAGCAAAACTCAGGCATAATCAGTTATTCTCAATTGATGGGTGAGTCTACCTTGGAATAAAGGCTCCCTGCAAACCTGAGAGGGATGGAGTGGGACTGCATGAAGTAGACTGAGACCTTCAGGGGACTTGGGGTTATGAACAAATGTTCTTATGCCAGCGCTGAACAATGAGGTAGAAAAGCTGCTGGCAAGCCCTAGCTTCAGGCCTGAGGCATGGTGGGATGAGAAGGCTTGTGCCCATCACCCTAATGGGGTACTCAAGTTTTGCAAAGGACCAGGGTGTCAGCCTAACCTGCAGGATATTAAAAAATGTTAAAATGACCATCAAGGATCCCACACAACAAAACAAAAGAATATAAAGGGGGAGAAATAGCAGACAATTCATCTTATAGGTTTTAGCCCAATATATGTATATATACACACTGTATTAAAGGCCCTAAACAATACCATCTTTATTAATATTTCCACAATAGTGATAAGATAGATGGAATGGAATTAGATATGAAAAAATGTAATATTCTGTGAAGGGAACTCTGGGGAGACAGGGAGTTATGAAGGTCATTTCTCATTAAGGGCGAACTTTTCTGTGATTTTTGCCTCTGACTTTATCCTACGAATCCTCTGCCAGAGCCTGAAATATGTCCTCATTGTTTTGTGTGCTGGGGACAGGCTGTGTCACCCAATGGCCCTCTCAGCTAGGCAGTGTCAGACTATTTTTAGCTCCTCCAAACAACCAATGGCATTATTGTCCACTTCTCTGTGGTGAGCTGTTCTGATGCTTACTCAGTTTATTAACTCTGTGAGGTTGATGCCCAGTGCTAGGGAAATAGGGTGCCCTTGAATTGGAACCCCAGAAAGAGCAAAGACTGTTGGGTTCCTAGGATGGTAGCTATCTTGGTGGCAATGGAGACTTTGACGTAGACCTGAACACTGGAGACAGAGTTCTTGGCTATAAGGTGTACATAAGAAAACCCTCCCAGAGGTGGCACGCTGCTGTGAAGGGCTTGTGAGGGAGTTTGGATTGGAGAAGCTTGGAGTATGACTTAAGTTGGCCCTATGGTCTTTTTAGTGGTAACTGGCTTAAAATTTGGGCTATTAAAACAGGTCCTTCAAACACAATGATCTGATTATTTGTAAATAGGACAAATTTGGCTGTGGAAACAATCAAGGGTGCTGTGTAGAAATAAAGACAGAGGTGAGGTGGAGGGGCAGGCCCAACCTACATGATGTCAAAGATGGAAGCTAGATCACTAGAAGCTGGGGGAGTGGTCTGAACAGGTCACAACCCTTGGAGGAAACCAAACCTGGCCCAACCTTGATTTTGTACAGTCTCAAGAGGCAATCCATTTCATTGTTTAAGCTACATAGTTGGTGACATACTGTGATGGCAGCCATGGGGATCAAATATAGGGAACATTAATGAAACTGAAGACAATACAGATCCAAGACTGTGACCTGGCATGGAATTCAAGGTTCAGTGTCATGAACGTCTCTGGAACAAATCAGTGAGATAATGTAGAACAAATCCCCCACTGGGCAGTGAATGTCCACAGAGACCAGAAAGGGGCATTAAATCCCTCTTAGAACTTGAGTAATAGACAACTGTGAGATGCCATATGGGTGCTGGGAATCAAACTCCAGTTCTCTGGAAGAGAAGCCATTGAGACCTTAACCACTGAGACCTTTCTCCAGCTGCAGTAGGTGCTCTTAAGACTTATTAAGTAGATGAACGAATGAAGTTATGAAAAAGGCATGCATCTCAGAACTTGGCATGGGCAGATGGTCAATGAGTGCTGGTTAATTGTGTGGTCATAGGCACTTGCATTTATACAGCTTTTCTGTATGAACAGGCAGTACTCTCAAGTGATTGACACATAGTGATTGACATGTATGAACGTCTTACAATGAATCCTATCAGCTTAGTGATTCCATTTTTTGCATTTCTTTTATTTCTGCTTGCTTTTAAAGTCAGTTTAATTTATCCCAGGCTGGTATCCAAGGAGAATCTGAAAATTCAGATCCTCTGTCCCCACTTCCTGCGCTGGAATTACAGGCATGTGACTGGTTCACACAGGTTTGGTTTTTCAGAGTCTCAAGTATGCTAGGCAAGTGCTTTGCCAACCTAGCTAATGTCTACCTAGGGATTTCAAGATGAGGAAACTGAGGCACAGAGAGGCTAAACAACATTTTTAGATTCATTGCTGAGTGGTGGATTTACCTATGGTCTGCTGCTAGAGGACTGCATGTCTACTGATTGCTCAGCACATAGTAAGAGTTCAATCTGAACTCAAGTAGTAGTTGGGAGTCTCTGAGGGAAGGCAGGGAGCACAGGGTCTGCTCCTGGTGGTCATGTTTCTATTTCCTATCCTCTGCTTTCCACAGACCCTTGGAGTTTTGTATGCCTCCAGGTTAGGAGGACCTAGGCTTGACTGGAACTGGAGGGCCTTTTCTAGTGCAAAGTTCTCTTACACAGATTTCTGTCCCTATCCCCTTACTGATTGTCTGAGAGGAAACCAGTCTGGTCCTGAAGAGGGGCAGAGGGGTGGCATAGCCTTGTATCATCTATTAGAAGGCGGGCTGCACAGTCTCCACCTAAGCTCCATAATTCATCCCAAACCAAGTGTGAGATGCTGACTTGGCGCTTCCTCCACAGGCTGCTTGAGCGCATGCCTTCCTAGACTCGGCTGGGCTATGCCAAACCCCAAGCCTGGCAGTGATTTACAGTGTCACGGGCTGGTGTCCTCCACCCTGACCACGCTCTTGCCCACAGGTTTAATTATTTAAACAGATTTTACATTTTATGAGCGTGCCCTCAGGCCTGGCAGAGGAAAGAGAGCCTTCGGAGGAGAAAGTCTTTGCTTGAAATCGTAAATTGAACCATGCAAGGACAGAGTATGGGAAACATTCCAAATTCCTGAATGTGAACGTGGTATTCAAGACCCTTTGGAATTCACTCCAGGTTGCCAGCTTCCCCTCCTGGGCAAAGAGCATACTCTGCCTCACTGTGGAAAAAAAGAATACCTAGTCATCTATGTGACTGTAGTTTGCTTCTGTTAGCTAGCCTGCCAGCAAAGCCCTGCCTTGCAGAGACTCCTCATGTACATCCCCATACTGATTTAGCTGCTCATAGACCCAGGACTTACAGGAGTAAGTAGGATTGCTGATACAATTGTAAATAACCACATCAACTCTCCCTCCATGCGGTCCCTGCTACATATGGATACTTCCTTACACATCCCTGGGAATGTTCCTCATTAGGATCTAGCAACATGCTATCTTCCCTGCCTGACTGCCTTCCAGTGAAACCAATTGCTCACAGGAAACTCTAGACATCTATCAGAGCCCAAATTCCTTGGACCATGACTAATGGTAAACTTGTTGCTTCTTCTCTTAGACTGTGGCTTCCTTAAGGATATGGAATTCAGTGTCTATTTTAGTGGAGATGACACCTACTTTTTTTTTTCCAGAAGTGACTTCTGAGTGTCTTCTCTATTTGACATTTCCTTGTCCTGTTTACTCAATTACTCATCCACTCACCTACTTCCTCACTCACCCACTCACTCAACACACATTTATTGAGCATCACTATATACGAGACCCTACGCTGGGCTATATCCATAGAGACAGCAACATGGTCTAATCTTGGTTGCTTTTTTTTTTTTTTTTTGTCAGTCCAAGATTTTATTTTATTTTATTTTTTATTTTTTTTTTTTATTAACTTGAGTATTTCTTATATACATTTCGAGTGTTATTCCCTTTCCCGGTTTCCGGGCAAACATCCCCCTCCCCCCTCCCCTTCCTTATGGGTGTTCCCCTCCCAACCCTCCCCCCATTGCCGCCCTCCCCCCATAGACTAGTTCACTGTGGGTTCAGTCTTAGCAGGACCCAGGGCTTCCCCTTCCACTGGTGCTCTTACTAGGATATTCATTGCTACCTATGGGGTCAGAGTCCAGGGTCAGTCCATGTATAGTCTTTAGGTAGTGGCTTAGTCCCTGGAAGCTCTGGTTGCTTGGCATTGTTGTACTTTTGGGGTCTCGAGCCCCTTCAAGCTCTTCCAGTTCTTTCTCTGATTCCTTCAATAGGGGACCTATTCTCAGTTCAGTGGTTTGCTGCTGGCATTCGCCTCTATATTTGCTGTATTCTGGCTGTGTCTCTCAGGAGCGATCTACATCCGGCTCCTGTCGGTCTGCACTTCTTTGCTTCATCCATCTTGTCTAATTGGGTGGCTGTATATGTATGGGCCACATGTGGGGCAGGCTCTGAATGGGTGTTCCTTCAGTCTCTGTTTTAATCTTTGCCTCTCCCTTCCCTGCCAAGGGTATTCTTTTTCCTCATTTAAAGAAGGAGTGAAGCATTCACATTTTGATCATCCGTCTTGAGTTTCCTTTGTTCTAGGGATCTAGGGTAATTCAAGCATTTGGGCTAATAGCCACTTATCAATGAGTGCATACCATGTATGTCTTTCTGTGATTGGGTTAGCTCACTCAGGATGATATTTTCCAGTTCCAACCATTTGCCTACGAATTTCATAAACTCGTTGTTTTTGATAGCTGAGTAATATTCCATTGTGTAGATGTACCACATTTTCTGTATCCATTCCTCTGTTGAAGGGCATCTGGGTTCTTTCCAGCTTCTGGCTATTATAAATAAGGCTGCGATGAACATAGTGGAGCACGTGTCTCTTTTATATGTTGAGGCATCTTTTGGGTATATGCCCAAGAGAGGTATAGCTGGATCATCAGGCAGTTCAATGTCCAATTTTCTGAGGAACCTCCAGACTGATTTCCAGAATGGTTTTACCAGTCTGCAATCCCACCAACAATGGAGGAGTGTTCCTCTTTCTCCACATCCTCGCCAGCATCTGCTGTCATCTGAGTTTTTGATCTTAGCCAATCGCACTGGTGTGAGGTGAAATCTCAGGGTTGTTTTGATTTGCATTTCCCTTATGACTAAAGATGTTGAACATTTCTTTAGGTGTTTCTCAGCCATTCGGCATTCCTCAGCTGTGAATTCTTTGTTTAGCTCTGAACCCCATTTTTTAATAGGGTTATTTGTTTCCCTGCGGTCTAACTTCTTGAGTTCTTTGTATATTTTGGAAATAAGGCCTCTATCTGTTGTAGGATTGGTAAAGATCTTTTCCCAATCTGTTGGTTGCCGTTTTGTCCTAACCACAGTGTCCTTTGCCTTACAGAAGCTTTGCAGTTTTATGAGATCCCATTTGTCGATTCTTGATCTTAGAGCATAAGCCATTGGTGTTTTGTTCAGGAAATTTTTTCCAGTGCCCATGTGTTCCAGATGCTTCCCTAGTTTTTCTTCTATTAGTTTGAGTGTGTCTGGTTTGATGTGGAGGTCCTTGATCCACTTGGACTTAAGCTTTGTACAGGGTGATAAGGATGGATCGATCTGCATTCTTCTACATGTTGCCCTCCAGTTGAACCAGCACCATTTGCTGAAAATACTATGTTTTTTCCATTGGATGGTTTTGGCTCCTTTGTCAAAAATCAAGTGACCATAGGTGTGTGGGTTCATTTCTGGGTCTTCAATTCTATTCCATTGGTCTATCTGTCTGTCTCTGTACCAATACCATGCAGTTTTTATCACTATTGCTCTGTAATACTGCTTGAGTTCAGGGATAGTGATTCCCCCTGAAGTCCTTTTATTGTTGAGGATAGCTTTAGCTATCCTGGGTTTTTTGTTATTCCAGATGAATTTGCAAATTGTTCTGTCTAACTCTTTGAAGAATTGGGTTGGTATTTTGATGGGGATTGCATTGAATCTGTAGATTGCTTTTGGTAAAATGGCCATTTTTACCATATTAATCCTGCCAATCCATGAGCATGGGAGATCTTTCCATCTTCTGAGGTCTTCTTCAATTTCTTTCCTCAGTGTCTTGAAGTTCTTATTGTACAGATCTTTTACTTGCTTGGTTAAAGTCACACCGAGGTACTTTATATTATTTGGGTCTATTATGAAGGGTGTCGTTTCCCTAATTTCTTTCTCGGCTTGTTTCTCTTTTGTATAGAGGAAGGCAACTGATTTATTTGAGTTAATTTTATACCCAGCCACTTTGCTGAAGTTGTTTATCAGCTTTAGCAGTTCTCTGGTGGAACTTTTGGGATCACTTAAATATACTATCATGTCATCTGCAAATAGTGATATTTTGACCTCTTCTTTTCCGATCTGTATCCCTTTGATCTCCTTTTGTTGTCTGATTGCTCTGGCTAGAACTTCAAGAACTATATTGAATAAGTAGGGAGAGAGTGGGCAGCCTTGTCTAGTCCCTGATTTTAGTGGGATTGCTTCAAGTTTCTCTCCATTTAGTTTAATGTTAGCAACTGGTTTGCTGTATATGGCTTTTACTATGTTTAGGTATGGGCCTTGAATTCCTATTCTTTCCAGGACTTTTATCATGAAGGGGTGTTGAATTTTGTCAAATGCTTTCTCAGCATCTAATGAAATGATCATGTGGTTCTGTTCTTTCAGTTTGTTTATATAATGGATCACGTTGATGGTTTTCCATATATTAAACCATCCCTGCATGCCTGGGATGAAGCCTACTTGATCATGGTGGATGATTGTTTTGATGTGCTCTTGAATTCGGTTTGCCAGAATTTTATTGAGTATTTTTGCGTCGATATTCATAAGGGAAATTGGTCTGAAGTTCTCTTTCTTTGTTGTGTCTTTGTGTGGTTTAGGTATAAGAGTAATTGTGGCTTCGTAGAAGGAATTCGGTAGGGCTCCATCTGTTTCAATTTTGTGGAATAGTTTGGATAATATTGGTATGAGGTCTTCTATGAAGGTTTGATAGAATTCTGCACTAAACCCGTCTGGACCTGGGCTCTTTTTGGTTGGGAGACCTTTAATGACTGCTTCTATTTCCTTAGGAGTTATGGGGTTGTTTAACTGGTTTATCTGTTCCTGATTTAACTTCGATACCTGGTATCTGTCTAGGAAATTGTCCATTTCCTGAAGATTTTCAAATTTTGTTGAATATAGGTTTTTATAGTAAGATCTGATGATTTTTTGAATTTCCTCCGAATCTGTAGTTATGTCTCCCTTTTCATTTCTGATTTTGTTAATTTGGACACACTCTCTGTGTCCTCTCGTTAGTCTGGCTAAGGGTTTATCTATCTTGTTGATTTTCTCAAAGAACCAACTTTTGGTTCTGTTGATTCTTTCTATGGTCCTTTTTGTTTCTACTTGGTTGATTTCAGCTCTGAGTTTGATTATTTCCTGCCTTCTACTCCTCCTGGGTGTATTTGCTTCTTTTTGTTCTAGAGCTTTTAGGTGTGCTGTCAAGCTGCTGACATATGCTCTTTCCTGTTTCTTTCTGCAGGCACTCAGCGCTATGAGTTTTCCTCTTAGCACAGCTTTCATTGTGTCCCATAAGTTTGAGTATGTTGTATCTTCATTTTCATTAAATTCTAAAAAGTTTTTAATTTCTTTCTTTATTTCTTCCTTGACCAGGTTATCATTGAGTAGAGCATTGTTCAATTTCCACGTATATGTGGGCATTCTTCCCTTATTGTTATTGAAGACCAGTTTTAGGCCGTGGTGGTCCGATAGCACGCATGGGATTATTTCTATCTTTCTGTACCTGTTGAGGCCCGTTTTTTGACCAATTATATGGTCAATTTTGGAGAAAGTACCATGAGGAGCTGAGAAGAAGGTATATCCTTTTGCTTTAGGATAGAATGTTCTATAAATATCCGTTAAGTCCATTTGGCTCATGACTTCTCTTAGTCTGTCTACATCACTGTTTAATTTCTGTTTCCATGATCTGTCCATTGATGAGAGTGGGGTGTTGAAATCTCCCACTATTATTGTGTGAGGTGCAATGTGTGTTTTGAGCTTTAGTAAGGTTTCTTTTACATATGTAGGTGCCCTTGTATTTGGGGCATAGATATTTAGGATTGAGAGTTCATCTTGGTTGATTTTTCCTTTGATGAATATGAAGTGTCCTTCCTTATCTTTTTTGATGACTTTTAGTTGGAAATTGATTTTATTTGATATTAGAATGGCTACTCCAGCTTGCTTCTTCTGACCATTTGCTTGGAAAGTTGTTTTCCAGCCTTTCACTCTGAGGTAGTGTCTGTCTTTGTCTCTGAGGTGTGTTTCCTGTAGGCAGCAGAATGCAGGGTCCTCGTTGCGTATCCAGTTTGTTAATCTATGTCTTTTTATTGGGGAGTTGAGGCCATTGATATTGAGAGATATTAAGGAATAGTGATTATTGCTTCCCGTTATATTCATATTTGATGTGAGGTTATGTTTGTGTGCTTTCATTCTCTTTGTTTTGTTGCCAAGACGATTAGTTTCTTGCTTCTTCTAGGGTATAGCTTGCCTCCTTATGTTGGGCTTTACCATTTATTATCCTTTGTAGTGCTGGATTTGTAGAAAGATATTGTGTAAATTTGGTTTTGTCATGGAATATCTTGGTTTCTCCATCAATGTTAATTGAGAGTTTTGCTGGATACAGTAATCTGGGCTGGCATTTGTGTTCTCTTAGGGTCTGTATAACATCAGTCCAGGATCTTCTGGCCTTCATAGTTTCTGGCGAGAAGTCTGGTGTGATTCTGATAGGTCTCCCTTTATATGTTACTTGACCTTTTTCCCTTACTGCTTTTAATATTCTTTCTTTATTTTGTGCGTTTGGTGTTTTGACAATTATGTGACGGGAGGTGTTTCTTTTCTGGTCCAATCTATTTGGAGTTCTGTAGGTTTCCTGTATGTCTATGGGTATCTCTTTTTTTAGGTTAGGGAAGTTTTCTTCTATGATTTTGTTGAAGATATTTACTGGTCCTTTGAGCTGGGAGTCTTCACTCTCTTCTATACCTATTATCCTTAGGTTTGATCTTCTCATTGAGTCCTGGATTTCCTGTATGTTTTGGACCAGTAGCTTTTTCCGCTTTACATTATCTTTGACAGTTGAGTCAATGATTTCTATGGAATCTTCTGCTCCTGAGATTCTCTCTTCCATCTCTTGTATTCTGTTGGTGAAGCTTGTATCTACAGCTCCTTGTCTCTTCTTTTGGTTTTCTATATCCAGGGTTGTTTCCATGTGTTCTTTCTTGATTGCTTCTATTTCCATTTTTAATTCCTTCAACTGTTTGATTGTGTTTTCCTGGAATTCTTTCAGGGATTTTTGCGATTCCTCTCTGTAGGCTTTTACTTGTTTATTAATGTTTTCCTGTGCTTCCCTAAGTGTGTTCAGGTCTTTCCTGAAGTCCTCCAGCATCATGATCAAATATGATTTTGAAACTAGATCTTGCTTTTCTGGTGTGTTTGGATATTCCATGTTTGTTTTGGTGGGAGAATTGGGCTCCGATGATGGCATGTAGTCTTGGTTTCTGTTGCTTGGGTTCCTGCGCTTGCCTCTCGCCATCAGATTATCTCTAGTGTTACTTTGTTCTGCTATTTCTGACAGTGGCTAGACTGTCCTATAAGCCTGTGTCAGGAGTGCTGTATACCTGTTTTCCTCTCTTTCAGTCAGTTATGGGGACAGAGTGTTCTGCTTTCGGGCGTGTAGTTTTTCCTCTCTACAGGTCTTCAGCTGTTCCTGTGGGCCTGTGTCTTGAGTTCACCAGGCAGCTTTCTTGCAGCAGAAAATTTGGTCTTACCTGTGGTCCCGAGGCTCAGGTTTGCTCTGGGGTGCTGTCCAGGGGCTCTCTGCAGCGGCAGCAACCAGGAAGACCTGTGCCGCCCCTTCCGGGAGCTTCAGTGCACCAGGGTTCCAGATGGTCTTTGGCTTTTTCCTCTGGCGTCCGAGATGTGTGTGCAGGGAGCAGTCTCTTCTGGTTTCCCAGGCCTGTCTGCCTCTCTGAAGGTTTAGCTCTCCCTCCCACGGGATTTGGGTGCAGAGAACTGTTTATCCGGTCTGTTTCCTTCAGGGTCCGGCGGTGTCTCCGGCAGGGGTCCTGCCGCTCCTGGGCCCTCCCCCACGGGAGCCCAGAGGCCTTATACAGTTTCCTCTTGGGCCAGGGATGTGGGCAGGGGTGAGCAGTGTTGGTGGTCTCTTCCGCTCTGCAGCCTCAGGAGTGCCCACCTGACCAGGCGGTTGGGTCTCTCTCTCACCGGGTCTGGGAGCAGAGAGCTGCTGCGGGCCGGGATCCGCGGGTGTGGGACTTCCGGTAAACACAGAACGTGCCCGGTTCTAGAGAAATTCTGCTTCCGTGTGTCCCAAGCTCACCAGGCAGCTTTCTTGCAGCAGAAAATTTGGTCTTACCTGTGGTCCCGAGGCTCAAGTTCGCTCGTGGGGTGCTGCCCAGGGGCTCTCTGCAGCGGCAGCAACCAGGAAGACCTGTGCCGCCCCTTCCGGGAGCTTCAGTGCACCAGGGTTCCAGATGGTCTTTGGCTTTTTCCTCTGGCGTCCGAGATGTGTGTGCAGGGAGCAGTCTCTTCTGGTTTCCCAGGCCTGTCTGCCTCTCTGAAGGTTTAGCTCTCCCTCCCACGGGATTTGGGTGCAGAGAACTGTTTATCCGGTCTGTTTCCTTCAGAGTCCGGCGGTGTCTGTTGCAGGGGTCCTGCCGCTCCTGGGCCCTCCCCCACGGGAGCCCAGAGGCCTTATACAGTTTCCTCTTGGGCCAGGGATGTGGGCAGGGGTGAGCAGTGTTGGTGGTCTCTTCCGCTGTGCAGCCTCAGGAGTGCCCACCTGACCAGGCGGTTGGGTCTCTCTCTCACCGGGTCTGGGAGCAGACATCTTGGTTGCTTTTAATAGCTATGAAATCATTTGGTAGATGGCTGTTCTTAAGGTCTAGCTTCTCAAACAGTTGCAGGTAACCATCGGCCCTGAGATACCATACACACCCAGGCTGGCTGAGAGAGGACCAATCTAACCTTCAGGCCCTTGGGGGGTTGTGCTTTCCTTGCTCTGCTCAGAGGCAAGGCTGGAGAAAATGAATCTCACCAATCTCCATTTTCCGTACTACCCATGTCCATGTAAACTGGGGATAGCAAAGTCCAAGGCTATTAAAATAATGATGCAAATAATCCACATTTTTCATCTTAAAGGCACTTCTGCCTCATCCGATTAATCTTCCCAGCACCCTTGAGTGTAGGTAAGTGTAAATTTGTGCTTGTAGATGAAGGAAACCAAAAAAAAAAAAAATGTGAGGTGATTAAACTCTTGGCCTGAGGCTACAGAGAAGGCAAGCTTTTGAGCTGGGACTAGAGTCATCAGTCTTCTGTTATTTTGAACATTATTTTCAGACTATAAGGGCCACATCTCTTGAGCAACCCTTAGGAATGGAGCTAATTTGTCTGTCTTAGTGGTGTGCTTGGAGTGGATGAGAAGGAGGGGCTATGCAGATAACCACACCCATGGCTGACCTCTGACTAGGGACTTGAGCTCTCTGCATGCTCCGATTTTCTCAGCTACAAAACGGAGATAATGACTAGGTTGCAGGGTTAAGAGGGGGATGATAAATGAGCTTATTTTTGTATAATTCTTTGCACACTATGCAATACATTTTTTTCTTAAAAAAATAGAGAGACAAAGAGTGAAATGGGTGGGGTCTGTTTAGTTGCTACTTATCATTATCAGCTCCATCACTATCACCATCATCATCACCATCACCGGGCATCATCATCATCATTACCACCAGTACTACCAAGTGTTTATTTAGTTTTGTCATTGGTTTTTATCAAGTGCTATGAGTGTTAGAGAACAGTAAACAGCAAGACATGATCATCATCATCATCATCATCATCATCATCATCCTCCTCACCGTGGAGCATCTTTTCGGACTTGGTATATTCCAGACATAGAAGTGACTTAGCATAATTTCATTAATAACGAGTTAATTATTTTCATTAACTGTCAGTTAGTCACCACTTGTATGTCTATCAATCATCTTCTGTCTCCATGAACAACGTCAGATATGTGTTTGCATGCTGTTGGGATACAGAGTTGGCTTGAATGTGGCTTCTGAGAGTGATATCCAAGGAAGGAGGAAATGGCCCTTCCATGAGCGTCTTTAGTCTAACCTATTGTTCAATAGAGGATTATTTAGAAGCCTTAATACCATGACCATGAGGAATTACAATGACTAATGTCAGCCATGAACATTCTGGATATGCTAAGGGTAGTCCTAGGCACATAATTGACATTCTTTCCTTTAATCTCATAACAACTTTATGAATCATGAACAGTTAGTATCTGAACTTTGAAGATGAGCAAACTGAGGGGCAGAAAGCAGGGGTTTTTTGGGGGGGGCAGAAAGTAGGTTTTATGATAGTTAGTGTTGATTGTTAACTTGACACGATCTAGAATCACCAAGGATACGGGCCTCTAAGCATGTCTGTGAGGGAGGTAGAAAGGTCTACTCTCACTGTGGGTTGCACCATTCCCCAAGTTGGCACCCTGAACTGAGTTAGAAGGAGTGAGAAAACTAAGCACAAGCATTCATTCAGTCTTTGCTTCCTGACTATGGCTGGGATGGGACTGGCCACCTCCAGCTCCCACCGCCGTGGCTTTGCTGCCATGATAGACTGTCCCTTGGACCTGCAAACTAAAAAGAAACTCTCCCTTAAGTTGCCTTGGTTAGTGCATGTTTATCACAGCAATAGGAAAACCAGTAATGCAGTCTCCAGATAGAGGACATAGTTGGATAAGAGGAGATTTACATTTGAAGACAGCTAGAAAAGCAAATAATAAAAGCCAGGTTCACAGTACAGTTTGCCTGTAAGGTGTGGCATGTGCATGTTCATACCACTGTTGGGTTTTCTGGGTTAGTTTAGATCATGGGATATGGTACAGTATCTAATGCTACCCCATATGTAAGTCATAGATGCTAATTTCCCTCCTGCCCTCGACACTACCAAAGCCGAAGTGTGCAAGTTAGGCTGGTTGCGTGGAGATGCTGACAATCATGTTGGGTATGTTGATGCAGAAACACAACTTTTACCTCAATAGGGAGGGATAAGGGCAATCTATTCTGGGGACAGATATGAGTGACGGTGGCCCGAAACCACACATTTAGATTGCCTCAAATTCCATGTTCCAGGGAGGCAGCAATTTCATGAACTTTTTATAGTAACAGAACACATAAGCCATCAATCCAGGCCCTTTTCAAATATATCAGTGGGTACATCAGAAAAGTGGCTTACAACAAAAGGGAGAGACCTTTACTATGGGTATTAGATGATATCTGACAGCATTTTTGCCATTTGATTGGTGGAAAACTAGGGATTTGTTACATTAATACATTCCAAAAGTTTTACTCTTTTAATTACAAGATGTAAGGTAACACAGAGTTGAGCCAGAAATAACTATTTTGGGGTCTAAAGATAGCATAAGATACATTGTAATTAGACTCTGGGCTTACAAAATTCCAATATCTCCACATCAGTGAATGAATGAATGAATGAATGAATGAGCCTTTACAGCCACAGCTGCTTCTTCTTCTTTTTTTTTTTTCCACAGCTTCTTTTTAAGAATTCATACTCTTCCTGGAACATCACTCAACACACTAACTTACCAAAATCCTCACAACATCTCTCAGTGGTCATTCTCTTTTTCCATTTCAGGAACGAGAAACTGAGGCAGGTCAGAAAACGGATACTGTTATGCGACTTGTGCCAAGTGGCAGTATTGCCTAGTGCGATAATCAGCTGTATATTAGCTCTTGGGGGTGGGGCATGCTACTTAGGAGGGATGGCTGATAGTCCTGATAAACCATTGTTCTGGAAGCCTCCTGCCTTATTTCCTGCAGCAAGAAGAATGAGTAGCCGTGAAGTTGGAACGGCACTCTGGTAGTTACTGCTGTTGGGGAAACGTGTGTATAACCTCCTTTCACACCTCCACTTCCTCATCGCTCACACGTACCTGTTTCAGTCATGGTGGCAGAATAATTGTGCACACTGTGCTGAGATTCCTTCGAATGCGAAGAGTGATCAATCCTCAGAGCAGTTTGTCAGGGTCAGAAGGAACTGAAGGACATGGGGGCTAGCCACTCACCGTGCAAGGTCTTGGCTTAAGGTGCGTTTGCACCACTTTTACATCAGCTTCTTTCAAAAGGCCCTCATGGTAGGCTGTAAGGCTGATGGGGGAAGGGACATCCGGGCCACAGAGACCCACAGGGTTACTAGAAAGTAGGAAGAGAGCTGGGCCAAAGAAACACTTTGGTCCAATACGGCCAGAGAACACCTATCTCACAGTTATACCCAGTTCCCTGCACTCCATGCTGTGGAGAGTGCCCACCTGACTGAATCTAGCCAATAGAATGTGAGGGAAAAGGTGCGTACCATTTCGTGGCTTTGCTCCCGGAAACCGGATTTCCCGGTTGAAATCTTGTCCTCTTCAGGCTAGAGGCTCTACAGGGTGGTGTATTTAAGATGGATAGCGCTGGGACTTCAGGTGAAAACTGAATTTACTTGCCAACTTTGGCTGCTTTGTGCCCTGCAGTAGGTGGTGAGTTACAGGTCAAAGTGCAGGGGATGAGTGCTTATGGGGTACTCAGTCATAAATGGGACTTCTGTAGCACAGCATCACCCAGGGCTCGTAGACCAATCTTCATGAGAAAGCTCACAGAAGTCGTGGTTCAGTGATCAAGGTGTTTGGACTCCTATTTGACTACCAATTTCATTTTAGGCAATTTTTATTTATTTTTACTTTTATCAGAGCTGAGGACAGGATTAAGGGTCTTGTGCTTGCTAGGTAAGTACTACTTTACCACTGAGCCAAAGCCTTTTGCCTTAAGTGTATGTTTTACCTGCATTGTGTGCATGTGCACCTCTTGTATGTAGTTCCTAGAGGCCAGACAAGGGCTTCTAATCCCCTGCATCTGGAGTTACGGAAGTTTGTGAGCCACCACCAAGGTAATTCCTGTCAAGAGCAGCAAGCGTCCTTAACAGGCTAGCAGCATCTCTCGGGCATGTCAAGTGATTCCCCTTCCCCTAACATTACTGAAGTGGGGAGAGATAGGGACCCCTTTGATTGGGTGTGGTGAAGTTCTCCCTGTCTGTCACCTAAGTCTAATTCTGTACTAATCTTATCTTCCCAACTCTGAGTACTGAGTACCAGAGTACCGGGCTTCAGAACAAGGTTTAGACGGGGCCACTGACACGGTTGTTTCGTGATGCTAATATCTCTAGGGATTGTCAGTGATATACCAGGAAGTGATTAAGTATATGGGCGTAGCCCAATTTTTCTTGAACGTATAGAAACAATGTGAAGTTGTCTAATTATTTTTACACTTGGACATTTTGATGGGGGCACCTGCATAAGCAACACCCGTAAGTAAGTAAGTGTGTTCTCTCATATTACCAAGCTCAAGGATCCTGTCTGTCCCTTCTAACCAAGCAAGCCTCCACAACAGAACAGTTTTAGGTAAGTGAAGGCCAGTTGGATATCTGACTGCGGTCAAAGTGCATCCTGCGTGCCTGGCTGCTCAGACATCAGCCCTGGGCTGCCCTGCTGAGTCAAGTCTTTGACTCTACCCTAGCTCACTGGGAGTAGCCTCTCCTGAGATGGTCTGTGACTGCATTGGGCTTCCTAATCCATAGGCTGTGAGGAGTGAAAGCCTTAGGAATTCTTTGACCTGTGGATAGGAAGAGGCTGGCTTGCACAGGAAGCACTTTCTGCTTGCTCCCCTGCTACCCAGGACTCCCTCCCCTAAGGTCCCCTTTGTTCCCTGGTTGAGCATCCAGTCCACAGGCTTGCATCCCACACATTGTTTTCTCCTATTTCAATTAAATGAACTGTTTACATCTCCTTTCTGCTGTCCCTTGTTTTAATATTATTTTTACACTTAAGCTCACAGCCAATGCCCTCTTTCTGGTAACATTCCCCAAACTCTTTCTAGAATGAGGCTTCATATAAATCAGTTCAAGAAATTACATAATGCTCAAGAGGCCAGCCTCATTGAAATTCTAAGTAAGACAGATTATTCTTTTGCTTTCTGATACTGTTTCCTCCTCTTCCTCCTCCTCCTCTTCCTCCTCCTCCTCTACCACCATCTCCTCCTCCTCCTCCTGTACCACCTCCTCCTCCTCCTCTACCACCACCTCCTCCTCCTCCTCTACTACCTCCTCCTCCTCCTCCTCTACCACCACCTCCTCCTCCTCTACCACCACCTCCTCCTCCTCTACCACCACCTCCTCCTCCTCCTCCTCCTCTATCACCACCTCCTCCTCCTCTACCACCACCTCCTCCTCCTCCTCCTCTTCTTCCTCCTCCTCCTCCTCCTCTACCACCACCTCCTCCTCCTCTACCACCACCTCCTCCTCCTCCTCCTCTATCACCACCTCCTCCTCCTCCTCTACCACCACCTCCTCCTCCTCCTCTACCACCACCTCCTCCTCCTCCTCTACCACCACCACCTCCTCCTCCTCTACCACCACCTCCTCCTCCTCCTCTTCTTTTCTTCTTCCTCCTCTTCCTCTTCTCCTTCTCTCCCCCCCCCTCTCTCTCTCTCTCTGTGTGTGTGTGTGTGTGTGTGTGTATGTGTGTAGGATAGAGGACAGTCTCAGCTATCATTTCTCAGATGCCTCTCATCACCTTGTTTTTCTAAGAAAGAACTTTTATTGGCTGGAACTCACCAAGACTAGGCTGTAAGACCACTGAGCCTCAGGAATCTTTCTGTCTCTGCCTCATCAGCTCTGGGGTTGCAGACCTGTGTCACCATGCTGCCCCCTCACACACACTGTGTATGTGATTTCTGGGCATTTAACTCAGCTCTTTATAGTTGTAAGCCCATCAGTTTACCAATGAAGCCACATCCCCACATTCCTTTCCCATTGAATCTTCCATGATCAATTTGTAGTCCCCAGATTTTCTCAACCCCTCTGCTTCTTCCTTGACTTCTCATCCCTTATGGCATTGACAAATCACCCTGTAAAATCCACAGAGTGTGAGAACTGGCATTTCCCACACAACAAGGAGACAGTCACAGCTCCCCATTGACTGCACAGGAGATGGTGAGTAGCAAGGAGGGTGAGGGTCTCATGAAGGGGCCCTGTGAGAGAGGCTGGTGGCCAGGCCAAGGAGGTAGACAGAAGGGTACTGGTGGGCATGGGAGTGGCACACTGGCGAGAGTGGGTGAGATTATTAACTTGAGGGTTTGGATGAAGCAGTTCATAGGGAGAAGGGTGGAGAGCATAGTCAGTCTGCAGGCGGGACCAGTTCTATTTTTTTAAAAAGAGATTTATTTATTTACTTAATGTATATGAGTGCACTGTAGCTGTCTTCAGGCACACCAGAAGAGGGAGTTGGATTCCATTACAGATGGTTGTGAGCCACCATGTGGTTGCTGGGAATTGAACTCAGGACCTCTGGAAGAGCAGTCAGTGCTCTTAACCACTGAGCCATCTCTCCAGCCCCCAGTTCTTACTTTTAAGTGAGTAAAAAAATTCCTGTTTTCTTTTGTGTTGGGTTAACATTTTTACAATTTTGGACATTTGTGTCCACTGAAATTAGCTTGGGGGGTTGATTGAAGCGCTGTCATCAAACATTTAAAAAATCACTCTGGATTTAAGAAGCCTATTTGCTAACTCAAATGCTTTTTACATAAAACTTGCCCTACTCTTCTCCCTACCCCTGCCTACCACACATGTTTTTTTTTTTTTTTTTTACTTTTTGTTGGGGAAAGGACAGCAAATCATTATTTCAAACAGGTTCATGGCCAGAACCCTTCTCTTCAGGGTTGAATATAGGGGCGTGAAACATTGCTGTAGGGCAATCCTGCCAGGTTCTGTTGACCCCAGTATCTGCAGGTATAATCGCCGCCTGTTTGGGGCCTGGGAATTACGATATGGATATCATAATTATGATATTGATACAAGTTCCCCTGTACCACTGGGTACATGTAGACTGGTGCCATATTATACACAGGACACTCCAATGTTAAAGATGGAAGACTCATAAGCTTTAAGAATCAATTTTTTTAAAGTTTTCATACAAGCGTATATTGTATGTTCAACATTGTCCTCTCCACATTCCACCACCTTCTCTTCTTTTTCTCTTCCTCTTTTGCCAGTTCCCTTTTGTACCTCGAGACAGTTTTATTTCTTCTTTCTTTTCATATATTCATGCACATTTTTCAAAACGTATGTGCTACTTAAAAGCATTTGTTCAACAATGGTTCACTACCTATATCACGGCCAGCTTAATTTGTGTAAGTGCACTCCATGGTATTTGTGCAACAAAACTGCTTAATATCCTATTACCACTGTGTGGCACACGCCTGTAGTGCCCACACTTCAAAGAGCAAGGAAGAATGTAAAGTTCAAGGTCAGACTGGGGGATGAAAGGACTAACAGTGAACATTGAAACAATGTATTCTTTAGAATATAAATTCCTGTTAGTAAGAGATACTAACGGGAGAATCCGGAACTACAATACAGAAGGAAGGTGTACATAGTGTAACTGCTGTGCCAATTCTACCACATGCAATGCCACAGGCTAACCAAGTTCCCTGAGCCCCACTGTCCTCATCTGCTAAGTAAGGATGCCTCTGTCTGAGGGTCAAATTCAAACACCAGGAATGTGACCTGGAATACGAACTCAGGAGGTAAAAACATCCTATGCCACCGCTGGCTGGTTTTGCTTGTGGACAAAATTCAGAGGGAGCCGGCAAAGCGTCAGAGGCCCCTGGAGTCGGGTCCTCTATTGATTTTCTTCCTGCTATGTGTGATGTTAGCTTAGATGTCTGGGAACACAAGGCTGGAACAGCATTTGCCTGGGACCATTCTGGGTCATGGGACATGCTTGGTTCACTCCCTGGTACAAGATTCTGGTCCTCTTTGCAGAGTAATGCTCAGATTTCTCACTCTATGAATAACAGGAGGAGGAGAATGATTTTCGAATATTCAAACCATTTTGAGGCGATGGAGGTCTAGAGGTGGAATTAGAAATCTTCCTGTAGATTCTGAGATGAAGGACAGAGGAAAAGATCTGTAGTTTGGTGACTGCAGCATTCCCAGAAAAACGTCAGGGTTTGAGTATGAGTGCATGCATGCATGCATGTATACATTTGTGCACATGTGTATACCCATGTGTCCTGTATGTGCTTGGTTTGAGTTTGAGCTATCATATAGTTATATGAATGGCCTTAAGGGCTATTATGGTGCAGGAGACGTATGTGGCTTTATATAGGTCCATTGGAAACCCACTCTTGGTAACCCTGGTTACTCTTTACCATGAAGAGTGCTGCAGGCTCATGGAGTGGTACCCAGATTTGGTGTGAATAGAGCCCAGGGAGCTTGCAAAGAACTTTCCAAAACCCCAGGCACAACTTTGGAGCACTCACTGAGAGGACTGTGGGAAGGCACTGTGGGTATCTAATTGTAACTTTAGAAGGTATTTCTTGCACTCTTCAGGTCAAGCATGGTTGGAAGAACAGACTGATCAAACAGAATAGAAACCGGACCTGGATTTATACTTCTGTTTCCCATGAATGACTTAGAGACCAGTATGTCTGGTACATCGTTTCACTGCCAATGGAATCCCCTCTGTGCACATGCAGGAACACTCTCCTTTCAGAGAGGGGCAAAGGTTGTGTTACTAGGCAGGCTGGTGCCTTAGAGCAAAGTGCTTTTTCCATCCCTCTCCGCAGGTAGAGCCATGGACGCAGGCTTCTCCACATTCAGGAGTCTCTCCCTCAACATTGATGACACTGGGATCCAGTGCCGCTGGGATGCACTCCTCTGGGTAAAAAGGCTTTTCGCTTAAAAAGTAAATTACAACGGGTGCATTTCCCATCTGCCACAATAAAGAATAATTTCTCTTCCTTGTGCACAAGAGCTCCAATTATGATTTAATTCAATTCCGATTAAATGTGCTTTGATGGCATTTCCATTACATAAAAAATAAATGTATTAGCCAAGCATAATGTGTTTTGACTATAGTTCTGATGCTAATAAGGAGGCTGTTTGGTGGCTATGATCCCACACTCTATTCGGCAGTTGTAAGAATGAGAGGAATAAAAAGAGGGTGAGGCAGATTGCTAAGAAATCCTAAATACTAGGGGTGTCATGATTTTCAGTGGCACAAGTAGGGCTTTACACAGTCTCTATTGGAGGTGCTTCTGAGGGTGGGGTGGTTGCTCGGTATACTCAGGGTTTGTAGGCAGAGAAAGCATGGTAGGAACTCACGATTATGGAGCTGACAACACACCTGCACAGTAAGCTCTATGAGTCAGCGTCCTTCTGGAAGATTCTGAGTCATCTAGTCAGCATCAGCCTTTGCCTGAATGCTCTCCTGATCCCTAGCTGGATCATCCTCCTGAGATGCCCCTCTTTGATCCTAAATGTTATTAATCCCTTCTCGGGCAAGTCCTGACCCGATGCTTTCTGTATATGTTACTTCCCCAATGAGCCGTGGGATTCATGGGAAAGGAGAATGTTGGCTGGAGCCTCTTCGGTACTCACACTCACCTCTGAACAGCTCTTCTCTTCCTTGTAGCAGGGGTTGCCTTATTTGGTTGGGCTAATTGCAGGGTATCCCTGGCCTGTGTCGAGATACTGTGTTTGTTATCTGTGGCCACTTTCACAGGGGACACAGCCCCGAGGCTGGGCATCTTGCTATGTTTTGTTTATTTTTGTTATTTTGTTATTATAGTTTTATCTGTTTTTGTTGGTCTGGGGTCTCACTGTCATCTCATAGATGTCTTTTTAAATACAATAAGGTATATAATATAATAAGATACTGTGGCCACATGCACCTCCCACCATCCTCTTTCTCTTACTCCTACTGAACCCCTTCATCTCCCATCCAGTTCCCTACTTTGATGTCTTTTGTTTAAACCTCAGAGGTGTGGGGCTCTCACTTTCTTGCTATTAAGTCTTCCAGCCACCTTTTCTTTGCTTCTTATGTTTCTATCTACTGTGTAAAAAAAAAATATATATATATATATATGTATATATATATATTTCAGTTCTTCATGCATATGGATGCTTTGCCTACATGTATGCAAGTGTACCACATGCATGTCTGGTGCCCATGGAGGCCAGAAGAGGGCACTGGATTCCCTCAAACTGGAATTACAGGTGGGTTGCGAGCCACCATGTAGGCACTGGGAATCAAAACCGGGTCCTCTGGAAGAGTGGCAAGTGCTTTGAGCCCCTGAGCCATCTGTCCAGTTCCAGAAAGGAATTCTTTAAGCACTTTTCTTTGTTTCAAATACTCCAAGCAGTATTTGGCTGAAACTTTCAAGAGGTGAAGTAACTGTCCAGAATAATGGCCATCAACACTGTGGGGACTTCAGGGCTTAATACCGTGTTTGCTGATTTATTCTGCTTGGTTAGATATTTAATCCAAGCATAACTGGCTCATGTTGCACATATGGTTTGATTCCCTGTTTAATATATTGTGAAAACTTTATTTTCTCATTTGAATTCAAACATATTTTCATGACTAATACTCAACTATAAAGGTCTATTCTAGTTTATCCGTGCAATCTTCTGTTATTGAAGACTTGGATTCCCCTGGCTTCTTCAATCATTTAAATAATTGCATAGAACAACTCTAACTATGCCAGCTGCACAATTGGTCCACCCTAATTCTTGACTAAATAAAAAGCAGCTAATTAAAAATCTGCTCACCTCCCCCAGCCCCCTAAATCCTCTAGCAATGAATAAGAAAGCATTTTTATTTCATGTGATAAACTTCAAAGAAATACTCTGTTTCTGCTGGTGGTGTTTTAACCCAACCACATCAGGTTAGAATTCAGATGGAAGGAAGGGACCTCATATGTGAATATGTGAGCAAAGTGTTCAGGGGAAGCCCTCTTAGGCTGTTCTTACTATCCCCAAGGCAGCTTAGATTGTTTGTAGGACGTTACGTCCATGCTGTGATACATGCTGGAAAGCAATGCCTTCATCTATTGAGAATGTTTGAGCCTTGACATATGAGAGTCATTATTTTAGAATGGCGACAAAAACAGATAATAGATATCACAAGAAGGATCCAGGAAGTAGGAAGTCTCTTTAGAACTGCTCAGGATAAGCAAAGAAACCATGTGATGGCTGAATAAATGTGCTGTGGTCCTCATTTGATCCCACCCTCAAGAAAGGAAGGAACATGAGAAGGAAAGGGGTGAAGGGAAAAAAAACAAGGAGGGAGAGAAAAAGAAAATTGTTCACAAAAGATTAAGAAAAACCCAACCAGGAAGAAATGCATATCAAAGAATAAGGAAAACTTTTGTTTTATATTGCACTAGAAGAACATTAATGTCCTAAATTCCATCAAACAGGTTCAACAAGAAACGAGACAACCAACTCAGCACGACATTAAGAGAATTCACAATGCTAGGAAAATTGATGAAAAAAAACGTACAGTATTATGGAAATAACAAACCACAAACAAAAATAACTAAATTAGACAGCTGAAACTTGCACCTCTGCCATAGCAAAAAGGGTTTGCTGAAGTCACAATGAAGTCTGCTGAAAAGAACGGAGATTGTGGTCCTCAGTGACAGGGGACAACTTAAAAGTAAGAATCATGCTGCCTCTGCTGAAGAGTGACGTGTGAGGTAGAAGAATTATTTTCTTCTATCCTTTAAGGACCGAAAGGACAGAGCTCATTCTAGAGAAACAGATCACGTGGTGCGAACGTTACCCCGCGACAGATCAGGTGATGTGAATGATATCCCGTGCCCACTAAGTAGCCATAATGAAGAAATAATCTTTCGGGCAACTAAGCAGAGAAGAATAAGCTGAGTTCAAAGAGAGAAGTCAAGCTGACTTCAGACTTTTTACAAACTCACCTGATGCTAGAAGCTGATAGCCGAGCCTGGAGTGTTGCTAGGGAACAAGCACACAGGCACTGAGCGCTGGTGTACTTGACCACTCATCATGGATGCATAAAGCGAAAAAAATAATCATCCAGACCTGGAGAGGCTCCAGCAGGAGAAACCACTTTTTACGCAAGCCTGAAAACCTGAGTTCATTCCCTGAAACCATAAAAAGCCCATGTGACGGCATACATATGTAATTCCAGCAATCCTTCAGAGAGATTGGAGGCAGAGAGGGGAGAACTGGGCCAGTTCTCGGTAGCAGGGCGGAAACAGCAAGAGCGTTCGTGTCTTAAGAAGGTAGAGAGAGAGAACTAACTCCCTCAAATTGTCTTCTGTCTTCCCACATGTACCACAGCACACACATTCACTCACCCACACACGTTCCCACTCACATACATACACACTGTAAGACACATATACCATAGAAATGCAAATACACTAATAATAACAGCAATAATAAATAAAAATATCAAAAAAAGCATCCATCAGAAAATAAGATATACAAACTCACTTTTCCAGAGAAAACTATTCCGTTAAAACCCAGGCAACTGATGTCATAAATAGCATGAGAGGAAGAGACAGATCATGTTGGAACATGTCTGCAGGATCAAGTGAGTGGCTGTGACCTTAGGTGGCTGTGCTCTGCTAAATTATACTTTGTACACAAGTCCAAGAGGGGAATGGGCTTATTTTTAAGGCACTGGGAACACAGGGATGCCTGATCTACAGGAATGGACAGCATTATGACATTGTGACACCATTGTTATTTACAGGGTTGATGCACTAGGAACATACAATTGAGTCATAAAAATAAATTGCCCAAAAGAAAAATCTCATTTGCTTTTGTTTGCTTTATCCTTAGCTTTTGTTTTTCTAGCCAGGCTGACTAAGAACTCACTATGTAGCCAAGGGTAACCTTGAATTTTCGATCCTCCTGCTTCTACCTCTGGAGTGAAAATATAGAAAAATGGGGCCACTTTCCATGTTTATGTGGTACTGAGGATAGAGCTTAGGGTGTCATGCTTGTTAGAAAAACACTCTACCCCCCCAGGCTATATCCCCCAACCCTCGTGATGTTTAAGCAAACTTATGACTTTGAGTTGGGCCAAGTTGATAACTATCGCAGGGATTTTGTGGTCCACAGGCCTCAGGTTAGAACTTATATGAATCTTTTGCTATATAAATGAGTTTGGCTGCTGATGAAATCGAGTTCACTCAAAGATACAATCCTACCAGTACAGATGCTTTGGTAATACTGATTAGTATTCCATCAGTTTAAATAACATACATCAAAGAAAAGCATTTAAGGAAAATATTCTTAAGTAAAATGCTTTCAACAAATAGAAAGCTATGGTTGAAAAAATTATAGGAAGTTTATAGTGTTATACCATAGAACTTAAATATTATAAATATTGATAAAGTAAAATTACTAACATCCCTGAGGAAATACAGAAGACAGGAGGAGAGAAAATTGCAGAAGTGCTAATTTTCTCATTTTTCACAGCAAAGGATCATTCAATACTGTTAAAGACCATAATAGAAAACAGACTCACAATTTTCAAATCTTTTAAAGCTATCTCTCTGGAAGGAGACTTACTTTATTTACACACTTATTACTGAATTTTGTCCTCCTAAGTAGTTAAACTGGAGTCGTAGGCTCCATTACCTCAGAATGGGACCATTTTAGAAACAGGGTCTTTACAGAACTTAAATGAGGCAATAGGGGCAGATGCTAAGTCACAGACTTGAATGTAGGAAGAAGCCAGTCATCCATCTGACAATCTTAGAGGCTGTGAGGAGCTGGAGGAAAAGAGAGGATTTCACCAGCAGACACCTGACCCTAGTCCCCAAATTGCAAAATTGAAACAACAAAAACAACAAAAAAGTTTCTTTTGTTGTTGATCATTAGGTTTAGCTGTTGGGGGGTCTGATGTATCCCAGACTGTCCAAGAACTCAGCATGTAGCAGAGGCTGACCTTGAGCTGCTGCTGTTCATGCTCAAGAGCTGAGATTTCTGACATTCATTCCTGCCAGAGAGTTTCACAACCCGTTCCTGACCCTGAGAACTGTGGGACCTGGAGTGGCTGTTTTTCCACGCCACTTGATGTGTGGTGCTTTTGAAACAGTCTTGCAAACGTATTGTAGTGTTTTCGAAAGGATTGTTGCATAAATGAAATCTCTTATGATGAAAAATCGTCTGTCTCAAGTTTACTAATCTTCCAGTTTAATGTCGAGGTCTATGTGCTTTCATGTATAAATACAAAAAAATAGCTTGTTTTCCTAGTTACAGCATTGTGAGAGACTCTGCTCCAAGCTAGTTTCATCTATCCAGTGCTTTTTAAACAACCCCACCTACCCATTTTCTGTCTATAGCTCCAGAGACAGAACGAAATGTCACCTTGTTTTTAATGATGGTTATTACTATAAGTTCAGATTTGGGTTGATTGTTTTACAAATACTGACTTTTGAAATGTTTTTCAACGTGCACGAATACTTTAAAAGATCATGACTCTGCAGTGAAAATCAACTTTTTGTTTTGGCCCCTGTTTATTTCCCTCACTTGTTTTGAATGCTACGTACCGTTGCAAGGTGTCTGAATAGACTTAGGCTCTTGGTACATGTAGTTAAATTCCTTCCCAGAGTGTACAGTTTATGCTTATATATGCAATAGATTATGATGGTTTTTTTTTTTGTTGTTGTTGTTACTTAATAGTGTTATTATTGGAAGGACAGTTTGAAGGATTTGAAAACATTTTAGAACCATTTCATTTGCTTCATTTTAATTTCTAGAGGCTGAATATATATAATATATATACATACATATATATATATATATATATATATATATATATATATATATATATAATTCAGCATCCATTCTACCCTCCCACTCAGCTCTCCTAATAACCAATAATCTTTCACTCACTGCAGATGTATCTACTCTGGATGGCTTGCATCTATGTAATAATGCAATCTGTTGTCTTTAGATCAACATTCATCCTACTGTATTTCTCTACCCATGTTTTCAAGGCCCATGCACAATTTAAGATGTACTACTTTGATGGTTAAATACTACCCACTACACCCTATAGATAGGCAACATTCTGCTAATTTATCCATTGTTAACATTTGGATGCTTGGCTATTATGGATAAGAGTGAAAGGGCCATGATGATTCTATGTTAAGCTGTCTGGCTATTTTCCATCATGGCTAAGCTATTTCATATTCTTATCAGCAGTGTATGAAGCTTCAGTTTCATCACATTCTCCCCATCTTAAGAACTTGTTTTTCATTGTTCTCTCTTTTTAAAAAAACCCTTTTTATGTCTACTTCAATAATAATAAACACTCTAGTAAGCATATAGCGCAAGCTCAGCACAGCTTTCATTGCTTCTCCCTAAGGAGCAGTGTTGAGCTTTGTCCATGGGGTCTCTTTTTTTTTTTTTTATTTTTTATTAACTTGAGTATTTCTTATATACATTTCGAGTGTTATTCCCTTTCCCGGTTTCCGGGCAAACATCCCCCTCCCCCCTCCCCTTCCTTATGGGTGTTCCCCTCCCAACCCTCCCCCCATTGCCGCCCTCCCCCCACCAGTCTAGTTCACTGGGGGTTCAGTCTTAGCAGGACCCAGGGCTTCCCCTTCCACTGGTGCTCTTACTAGGATATTCATTGCTACCTATGAGGTCAGAGTCCAGGGTCAGTCCATGTATAGTCTTTAGGTAGTGGCTTAGTCCCTGGAAGCTCTGGTTGCTTGGCATTGTTGTACCTATGGGGTCTCGAGCCCCTTCAAGCTCTTCCAGTTCTTTCTCTGATTCCTTCAACGGGGGTCCTATTCTCAGTTCAGTGGTTTGCTGCTGGCATTTGCCTCTGTATTTGCTGTATTCTGGCTGTGTCTCTCAGGAGCGATCTACATCCGGCTCCTGTCGGTCTGCACTTCTTTGCTTCATCCATCTTGTCTAATTGGGTGGCTGTATATGTATGGGCCACATGTGGGGCAGGCTCTGAATGGGTGTTCCTTCAGTCTGTTTTAATCTTTGCCTCTCTCTTCCCTGCCAAGGGTATTCTTGTTCATGGGGGCACTTTCTTTCTTTTTTTTTTTTTTTTTTTTTTTTTTTTTTTTATTATCTTGAGTATTTCTTATATACATTTCAAGTGTTATTCCCTTTCCCGGTTTCCGGACAGACATCACCCTCCCCCCTCCCCTTCCTTGTGGGTGTTCCCCTCCCAAACCTCTCCCCATTGCCACCCTCCCCGCATAGTCTAGTTCACTGGGGGTTCAGTCTTAGCAGGACCCAGGGCTTCCCCTTCCACTGGTGCTCTTACTAGGATATTCATTGCTACCTATGGGGACAGAGTCCAGGGTCAGTCCATGTATAGTCTTTAGGTAGTGGCTTAGTCCCTGGAAGCTCTGGTTGCTTGACATTGTTGTACTTTTGGGGTCTCGAGCACCTTCAAGCTCTTCCAGTTCTTTCTCTGATTCCTTCAACGGGGGACCTATTCTCAGTTCAGTGGTTTGCTGCTGGCATTCGCCTCTGTATTTGCTGTATTCTGGCTGTGTCTCTCAGGAGCGATCTACATCCGGCTCCTGTCGGTCTGCACTTCTTTGCTTCATCCATCTTGTCTAATTGGGTGGCTGTATATGTATGGGCCACCTGTGGGGCAGGCTCTGAATGGGTGTTCCTTCAGTCTCTGTTTTAATCTTTGCCTCTCCCTTCCCTGCCAAGGGTATTCTTTTTCCTCATTTAAAGAAGGAGTGAAGCATTCACATTTTGATCATCCGTCTTGAGTTTCCTTTGTTCTAGGGATCTAGGGTAATTCAAGCATTTGGGCTAATAGCCACTTATCAATGAGTGCATACCATGTATGTCTTTCTGTGAGTGGGTTAGCTCACTCAGGATGATATTTTCCAGTTCCAACCATTTGCCTACGAATTTCATAAACTCGTTGTTTTTGATAGCTGAGTAATATTCCATTGTGTAGATGTACCACATTTTCTGTATCCATTCCTCTGTTGAAGGGCATCTGGGTTCTTTCCAGTTTCTGGCTATTATAAATAAGGCTGCGATGAACATGGTGGAGCACGTGTCTCTTTTATATGTTGAGGCATCTTTTGGGTATATGCCCAAGAGAGGTATGGCTGGATCCTCAGGCAGTTCAATGTCCAATTTTCTGAGGAACCTCCAGACTGATTTCCAGAATGGTTTTACCAGTCTGCAATCCCACCAACAATGGAGGAGTGTTCCTCTTTCTCCACATCCTCGCCAGCATCTGCTGTCACCTGAGTTTTTGATCTTAGCCATTCTCACTGGTGTGAGGTGGAATCTCAGGGTTGTTTTGATTTGCATTTCCCTTATGACTAAAGATGTTGAACATTTCTTTAGGTGTTTCTCAGCCATTCGGCATTCCTCAGCTGTGAATTCTTTGTTCAGCTCTGAACCCCATTTTTTAATAGGGTTATTTGTTTCCCTGCGGTCTAACTTCTTGAGTTCTTTGTATATTTTGGATATAAGGCCTCTATCTGTTATAGGATTGGTAAAGATCTTTTCCCAATCTGTTGGTTGTCGTTTTGTCCTAACCACAGTGTCCTTTGCCTTACAGAAGCTTTGCAGTTTTATGAGATCATGGGGTCTCTTTTGCCATTTGCATACTTC
Organism: Rattus norvegicus; assembly: GCF_021556685.1. Classification (NCBI taxonomy): domain Eukaryota; kingdom Metazoa; phylum Chordata; class Mammalia; order Rodentia; family Muridae; genus Rattus; species Rattus norvegicus. The sequence goes on along the minus strand of NC_141534.1, from coordinate 163,042,442 downwards.
CTTTGGAGAAAGATCTACTAAGTCCATGGCATATTGTTAAAATCAAATCATTTTGTTGAGTTATTTCTTATATGTTATAGATACTAGATGCTCGTTTAATGTTAGGTTGGTAAATGGTTTCTCCCACTCTGCCGGTAGGCATTTCTTCATGGTGCCCTCTAACATTAATCAGGGCAAATCCATCTGTTTCTTTCTCTGTTCTGTGTTTGCCTTATCACGGTTAAGACTCCATTAGCTATCAGGGGTCATAATGTTATCGCATTAATTTTCTTCTAAAGTAGAAGTCAACATTTAAAAACAATTTCATGTGTTAATCCTGTGGTAACAGCATCATCTGAAGAGATACTTATTTCCAAATTAAATGCACTTAGTACTCTTGCTGAACATGCATTGGTTTGGGATTTGCAGTTCATTCCTCCTGACACTTAGTTTTATCTCACTGATGTATGTGTGCCTCTGTCACTGAAAAGGGACATACTCTTGTCATTGCTTTGTGGTGAGTTTTGACACCTGGCAGTGTGAGTTCTCTGTCTCTCTGTCTCCCTGTTTCATTTTGTCTCATTGTCTTTGTGTCTTGGTGTTCATGTCTCTTTCTGTGTCTGTGTCTGTGTCTGTGTCTGTGTCTGTGTCTGTGTCTGTGTCTCTCTGTCTCTCTCCCTCTGTCTCTCTCTGTCTCTCTCTGTCTTTCTCTGTCTCTGTCTCTCTCTCTGTCTCTCTCTCTCTCTGTGTGTCTGTGTCTGTGTCTCTCTGTCTCTCTGTCTCTCTCTGTGTGGCTGTGTCTGTGTCTCTCTGTCTCTCTCCCTCTGTCTCTCTCTGTCTCTCTCTGTCTCTCTCTGTCTCTCTCTGTCTCTCTCTGTCTCTGTCTCTCTCTCTGTCTCTCTGTCTCTGTCTCTCTCTGTCTCTCTCTGTCTCTCTGTCTCTCTGTCTCTGTCTCTCTCTCTCTCTCTCTCTCTCTCTCTCTCTCCTGTCTCTTATTTTGGCTTTTCTTAGTTGCATGCCTGTTCGTTTTTAGGATCTCCTTGTTAGTTTCTACAAAGAGTCTGGTTGGAATTGTGACTGAGAATGTATAGAAACTATAGCTCAATTTAGGAGACATATACTCCTAACAAAATTATCTTCTGATCCATGAATGTGGGATGTATTCCCATCTATTTGTGTTTGTTTCCACAACATTTTGCAATTTTCAGAGTATGCGTTTTGTTAAATGCGTATCCATGCATTTTGTTATTTTTTACTGCCTTGTAGATAAGATTGCTTTCTTAATCTAATTTTGGGATGCAGCGTGAACTCATTGTTTATTGCAAGTTGTAGGAAAATGGCAATTGATTTTTGTATATTGATCTTATATCCTGCAATCTTGCTGAAATCATTTGTTATAAAGGTTTTTAGAGTAGTTTCTTCAGTATGTTTTTTTTTTAAAAGATGCCATCTACAAAAATGCATGACTTTACTTCTTCTCTTATGACCCAGGCACCATATTGAAACCTTCATCTTATCTGATGACACTGAAGTTATGTTAAGTAGAACAGGTAAAAATGTGTAAAATCTTGGGAGAAAAGATGGTGTATAATTGTCATTACGTGTGATGCTAGCTATAAACATTTATCATAAATGAGAAAGGGTTTATCTTTATTCTCTGCTGCACATGCCAGGCTGTCTGACTCATGATTGTGGCAGTGGTGGTGGTGGTGGTGATGGTGGTGGTGGTGGTGATGGTGGTGGTATGGTGATGGTGGTGGTGGTGGTGGTGGTGGTGATGGTGGTGGTGGTGGTGGTGGTGGTGGTGGTGGTGATGGTGGTGGTGGTGGTGGTGGTGGTGGTGGTGATGGTGGTGGTAGAGGTGATGGTGGTGGTGGTGGTGGTGGTGGTGGTGATGGTGGTGGTGGTGATGGTGATAGTGGTGGTGGTGGTGGTGATGATGGTGGTGGTGGTGGTGGTGGTAATTCTCCTGACTCTATCTCTTATCTCACTATCTCACTGTAGAAACACTGGAATCATAGGCCCACATTCCTGCTTTATATAGATTCTTAAGATTCAAAGTTAGAATTCAAATGTTCCATACTTATACAGCAAGCATTTTTTTTTAATTCTTTGTTTTTGAGACAGGGTCTTTCCACCTAACCCTAGATGTCCTTGAACTCACATTGTAGACTAGGCTGGTCTTGAACTCAGAAATCTGCCTGCTTCTGCCTCCCCAGTGCTGGGATTAAAGATGTGTACTATTATGCCATGATGCCTAGCAAGCACTTTATTCTCTGATTACGTCTCCCAGCCTGCTTTTTTAGTTTTGAAAGATCTTGAGAATGACTGGTTTTAATTCATCTTAAGATGTGACATAATTCACTAGTGAAACAGTTGACTTCCAGGCCTCCCCCACCTCTCCCTCTTACGTACATACAGGGTCTAGCTATGTGTCCTAGAGTTGCTTGAACTTACTGTATTGTCTAGGTTGAAACCACATTCATGCTTTTGCTGTCTCAGTCAGGGGTTGCAGGTGTCATGACACATCTCTGTGAAATTTTTTTTGATTATTGACTATTTTTAGGTCCATATACAGACTCTGTTTCCTTTTTTGTCAGTTTTGAGTATTTGCTGCTTTTAGGGATGTGATTATTTTATGTAGGTTATTTAATTTATTAGCATGCAGAAATTCTTAATATTCTTTTATAATCTTTGTTTTGGTTGTACAGTTGATAATGATGTTCATAATTTTCTTATTATACTAATTTTAGTTTTCTCTTCTTTTAATTGGGCTAGAGACCTATCAATTTTGTTGATGTTTTAAAAAAATTATTTTGTTTTATGGATTTGCTCACAATAATGTTTTTGTTTTATATTTTATCTCTATTTTCATCTTTAATACATTCTTCCTTCTGGTAGCTTTGGGTAGAGGTGGGTCTTCTTTTCTTAGCTTTTCAAGGTTTGTTTATTTGAGATTACTCTTGTTTTTAATCTTGGCATTGAAAGGGCTAAATTTCTTCTGAGTACAGCTTTCACTATATTCTGTTATGTTTTATTGTGTTGGGTTTTTATGATCATTTATCTCCAAGCACTTTCTAATGTATGTTGGGACTTCACTTACATGTTTGTGAATATTTTACATTAATTTCTGTTATTTATGTGTAATTTTATACCATTATGGTAACTGTATGATGTCAACTTTTTAAAGTTTCTATTGACTTCCTTCATAAACTAACCTATGGAAACTACTTTATATGAACTTAAATATTAAAAATTAGTATTTGTATTAAAATATCATTGAGTACTAAATTCTGTATAGATAGTTTGTAGTGTTGGGTAAGTTTTCTTTTTTTAATTGTCTTCTTGAAACTAAAGTTGGCTGTTTGTGTACATGTTTTACAATTCTTTCATTTCAGTCTTTCAGCTTAGTTTGAGTCACTTATGGGCAGTATATAGTGGATCCTAAAATACACTTTATATTTTAATCTTAGATTTTAGATCATTAACATTTAATGTTTACTTAAATTGAAGGGCAATGTTTGCTATTTTCATATACATGCATACATCATATTTATTTTACTCTAAATTTGTCCATTACTGTCTTCTTTGACAATAGATAATTTTTTCTATTGTATTGTTTTGACTAGCTTCTATTTTTTAATATTTATTTTAATTTCTTTCCTTGGAGACATTTAAGAATTAGTTATTACTTTAATGTATAGAACTTTAGTCTAAATGAATAACAACTCAGTTTCAGTACTGTACCAAAGCCATAACTTTATTTAAGCTTCGGCATGACTATTTAATGTTATTTTGCAAATTGCATCTTTATACATCTGCGGTAATTTACATAGATTTATAATTGTTATTTTATGTAGTTGATATGGTTTGAATCTGAAATGTCCTCCATAGGTTTGTTCTTTGAGTCTTTATCCTAGATGTTGGTGCTGTTTGGGAAGTCTGGAAGACCTTTGAGGGGGGAGCTTTGAAACTGTACTTGGTCCTTCAGTCTGTCTTTGCTCTTTATTTCATGATGCCCTGGAATATGATTAACTGTATTATGCCACATGATTTCACTGTCCAGATGTCCTGTACAAGCACATAAGACTAAGCTCCCATGGATTGAATCCTGCTGAAACTACATATCTTAATAAACTCTTAGGCGGTTTCTGTCAGATATTTTTATCATCATGGATAAAATTAATTAATATAGAAAATGTATGTCACAGTGGAATGTTGTGAACAAACCTGGAACATAATTATAGAAGGAATTTCTAAGAGTCTGGAGTTGCAGACTAAAGGCCCTACAATATTTTAACCAGAGAACTGCTAAATTTACTTGTGGGGATTTTAAAGACCAGAATGCCAATAGCAATATAACTAGCAAAAAATGCATCAGTGAGGTATCTGATGGGGATAAGTACTCTGCTAGGAGTTGGAGTAAGGACAACTTAAATTACAGCCTGGCCAAGAATCTGTCTACATTTTACTAGTGTCCTAATAATTTGAGTGAGGCCAAAGTCAAAGGTAATGGCCCACATTATTGTACTGATAGAATTTTAAAGTGGTATAGCATTAGAGATGCTGTCTGTTTTTAGCCAGGCCTCCAGTAAAAATTAGAAATGGGAATATGTGAAAATGGAAGCTTATCAGAAAGGGAACACACACACACACACACACACACACACACACACACACACACACACACACACACTGTCGGACAGGAGGTCTTAATTATTAAAATGGGATCTAGGCACTAGAATGATAGGTAAGGTCCCTTAAGGACACTTTAGGAATTGGTGGGACCCCATCCATAGAAGACTCCAGGGTGCAAAACTCACTTTGAAGATTTTCCTTCAAAAGAGAGTATCCCTGGGATATTGTACTTTTACCCATACACCCAGGGATGTCTTCCCCATGGTTTATCACTTAGGAACTCAGAAGCAACTTTAGCCAAGTTCCAAGCAGAGGAGGTTCCTGTTCACATTGGTGGCAAAATTTGACCTTGTCCATATAGTGCTGGTTTTGTGCCTATACAAATGAAGAATATATGCATCATAGAGTTATGGAAGCATGCTGCAAGATTTGAAAGGAAAGCCCTGTATTGCAGGGGAGAATCCTTCAGGTAATTCGTGTGACACTTTCATGTTGGAACCTAAGTTGAAGTAGAAACCCAAAGATGTTGGAGTTGCCAGTAGTATTCAATTTCTGCCAAGGAAACCTGTCGGCAATGGTAGAGACTGGAGTAGAGCCCCACTCCAAGAGAGAGAGAGAGAGAGAGAGAGAGAGAGAGAGAGAGAGAGAGAGAGAGAGAGAGAGAATTTATATTATGCCATCTGCACTGAGCAGGGGACAGTTAGCTGAGGAACCAGAAGTTGCAATGAACCCAAGTCATCTATAAATTACGGGATATTAGAGATCATCTGTAATGGATAAACCTGGTTGTCAACTTGATTGTATTGAGAAATGCCTAGAAATTTGATAAAAACTTATCTGTTTGTGAGATTTCCCTTATGAGGAGTCTACCTTAAATGTGGATGGTATCATGCCACATTATACAGATTTATTCCAGATGGAATAAAAATGGGGTAGGGGGGAGACTTTCTAGCTACCACGACTGAGTTGCCCTTCCTCTTCATCTCCATGGCCTTTTGCCATGATGGGCTGGTACCATAACCTATTGTATGACTGTTGTCCCTTGAGTGATTTTGCTCAGTTATTTGGTTGTAATAATGGAAAACCAACTACCAGCAACTATATACTAAGGGCTTATGAAATATGATTTTTATAGTGAATATACAAGTTTTATATTTTACTTTTTCAATATGTGGATGGGGTAGGAGTAGGATTATGTATTTATTTATGTCTTAGTTGGGGTTACTATTTCTGTGATGAAACATCATGACTAAAACCAAGTTGGGGAAGAGTTTCTTATAGAACTCAGGACCATCATCAGCCCAAGGATGATCTCACCCACAGTGGGCTTGGCCCTCCCCCTAATCAATCACTAAATAATAAAAATTGGATTATATGAAGACGTTTTCTCAATTGAGACTTTTCCCTCTCCAATGACTCTATCTTGGGTCAAGTTGATGTAAAACTAGCCAGCACAGGTGAACATTATCATGTATAATGGAAGAGGCTTAAGAAGCCCTTAGTGGAGACATTTGGTAACTAGACCTTGACCCAGTTATGGGCGTTCCTAGCCTTTTGGCCTCATGATAAACATGGAGAGTCAAATTAATTATATTATCATGAACAGGTAAATTCTGTTGAATTGTCTTTATGTGTCTTTCAGCTTTTTAAAGAATCAGGTCTCCAAATCTCAGTGCACTAGAAAATGAACTCCCTCCCACTCCCCTGTGCTATTTGTTTTAACTCCCTTCTTTCACTGGCATAGAAATACCTCTTTTTTCACTACAAGTATTGATAAAAATATTAATTTTGGGGAACTGTATGTCTGTTTATTTGGGCTTATATTCATGCAAAAGCATTATATTTGGGATCTTATACACCTCCTCCCAACACCACCAACTTTCATCCCAGATAATTCTGGAGGAAGCCTGGGAGACTCAAGTGAAACTTGTCCAGTATGGAGCTCTGAACAAAGAGCAAGCATGTGTAGGGCCAGATATTGTCAGTGAGCTGGTAAGATGGAAAAAATAAGTTATGAAATCTAAGTAGTCTAGGATTCAAACTCTAAGATTTTTGTCTGTGATTTGGAATTCTTTTCCCCTTTTGGTAAGTCTGTTCACTTTTCTGAGCCCTGTGATTTTCATTATAAAATAGGAATAAAATTTGCTACCTAGTAGGATAATGATGAAGAGGAGGGGAATGCTTAAATACCGCTAAGTTGGTGAGGGTAAGTGAGTAAGTGAGTGAATAGTGTCTATCAAACACTGTAGCCTCAGTTGACCTAAGCATTCCTCGATTTAGAAATACTGGCTTCCAGGAGGGGCTATGGTAGGAAAGGGCACCTGGGAGGAATCATTGATTATGTTTAGAATTGCCAGAATATGGGAGTAATAAGCACTGCTCCATGGTGTCTCCATCAGCTCCTGTCTCTGGGCTTTTGGGTTCCTTGCTGTCTTTAAATTTCCTACAGGCAGTGTACCCACTTATTGCTTGTGTCACAATTAGGTTGATAGGCTCCTCCTTCTCCTCACAGCACCCCAGGAAACCTCTCCACTGGAGATGTGACTTGAAGATTATGGAAATAATGACCTGGCCCTGGCTGTCCCTCTGGGCCCCTTGCTTGTAAGATTTTGAGCTATTTCTGAAGCTCCCTGCCTGTTCAATCTGAAAGGTAGTTTGCAATGGAAATTTCTCCCCCTTGAAATCCTTATTAATCTAATTGCAATTGAAATGCATAAATGAAATGACAAAAGCTGCATTTTATCAGCAATTATAGCAATTTTCTTTTATTTACTGGAGTCTGACCTCTGCTCTATTGATGAATTGGGTTTTTTCAAGGTCTATTTTCCCATCAGCAAAGTCAGGTTGTTTGTAAAGTGATTGGCATAAAATGTCACTATCCCCTCACCTGTTAATTTTTTCCCCTCATATTTTAAAAGCATGTCATAAGTCTGAAGAAGCTGACTAGGAATTTATGGAGCCTGCGGATCTCCATTTGAGTAGGTATTTTTTACATGTCATTTTGAAGCATCCAACAGGAGTTTTTCAATAATAAAATCTAAAAAGCACGTGGCAAATAGCACCTCAGAACTCTGTCTTTTGAGTTTTTAGAGGTTTGTTGCATGAAATTTCCATCCATTATATTTTCGATCTCTATCTAATCACTGCCTCCCAAGGTGACAGTGTCTGTAAGTCAGTGGTGACCTTAAGGCTGCCGAGAGTTCTTCTCTCTAAATCCAGGCAGTTACCAATTCCTGATAACTCAGGCCTTCCATCTCTGTGGCCATTGCCCTGCCTAGGCTTTTATTAGCCTTGCCCTAGACCTTTGCATTGGCCTAGACACGGGTCTCCCTGCCTTCAGCTTGTATTCTTTTCATTGCTCCTTTCCCATCTTCTGCACAGCTGCCAGAATGATCTAAGCTAGCCCATAAGCCACAAGACAATCTCACCTCTTTAGGATGACCTGCAGGGCTCTGAGTGATGGTAACCCAAGTCCTTCCATCTGTCTATGTCACGATCTACTTCTCCTTGCCCTGCCTCTCACCCTGGCTCCAGGGATCCGGAACCCATTCTAATTTCCACATGGCTATGGTCACTGGCCTTCTGCCCTGTGCTTAACTTCTTCTGATGCCAGGGGAGCCTCTTTCCACCTCTCTGTAGTTCTTGCTAACTCTCACTCAGGTTTTACCGGGTTAGTTGTCACTTCCTTCATGGGCTTCCTTGATGACTGTGATTGGTCCTGTGCAATCTACTAAGAGCAATGGCTACTGTCTGTATTTCCCCATCACAGGAAAGACAGCCTCCCCAAGTGTAGGAAATATCATTTATTTAGCTCTGTCTCTTTGGCATGTAGCTCAGGTGGCCGTTTAACACACACATAATAACTGCTCCATAATCTCCAATTTCCTTATCTTCCTTCCGTATTCCTTACAGTACCACTTTCTCCATCTGTGTGTACTAAGCTGAATGTGAAGTTTCATGTCTGGCCCATCTCCATGCATTGCTTTGAGGGGCAAATGAGCTAGAGGGTATAAATATGCCATATAAACTTGAAAGCATTTCCTACTGTTAATTTTTTTTATCATTGCTCATTTTTGACACTTCCATATAGCTCTGCTATCACAGCCCACCACCCCAGCAGCAACTATGACTGAATAAAAGATACCAGTTGAGGAGCAGAAATCCCACAGCAAACCAAATGCTTTCTATATTCATTATTATCTCATTATTTTGAAAAAAAATACCTGACAGAAGAAACTTAAAGTGAAGAAAGGACTCATAGACCTTTGTTCTTTTAACCTTCCACAAGGATTCTGAACTGGAAATGCTCCTAGAAGGGGAAGGAAGGACTTCTTTCAGCTCATAGAGTCACAGGACACAGCTCACCATAACAGGGAAAAGCATGGCAGCTGGAGCAACTTCATCCATAGTGGCAGTGAATGAGACAGAACTTACTCACATCTGGTAGATCAGGGAGCAGAAAGGTTAACGGAAGCTGGCCAGGCAGGTTTGTGACCCTTATGGACTTTCTCTATTGAGTCATTCCACCAGCCACACCCCACTTCCTAAAGGATACACAACCTTCCAAAACAGTGCCCCCTTCTGGGCGCCAAGTGTTCGAGTGAATGAACTGGCAAGGAGCATTTCATACGGAAACAAAAGTTGAAACAAACACATGGAACCAAAGCAGAACATCAAACGAAGTAGATAGAAGCGAATTTTGATTGGTTACTCATGTCAGGGTATATTCATGCTCACGCTTTCTCCTCGTCTGCATAGCTTATGGATTTCCAGGCCCACGACAATTTCCTACTTCTTTTTGGTTGGACTACCTTGCATGCTGAGCAAGTAATAGCTGCTGGCTATTTACTGTGTGTCAGGTATTATTAACTCCTTTAATTCTCTCCTGAGTCTTTGAAGGTCATGACAGTTTAACCTTGGTTCTCAACTTGATGGGATTTAGAATGACCTTGGAGATAGACTGTGGGTATATCTAAGAGGCTGTGTGCAGAAAAGTTATCAACAGAAGAGACTCATCTAAGCTGTGAGCAGCACCATCTCATGGTCTGGAATTTTGGACTGAATGGAAGAGGAGCAATAAAGTGGAACAGCCAGCATTTATCACCCCCCACTCCTTTATTTCAGTTTTTTGAGGTAGGGTTTCTCAGTGTAGCCCTGGCTGTCCTAGAACTCACTTTGTAGATCAGGCTGACTTTGAACCCAAAGAGATCCACCTGCCTCTGCCTCCTGGGTGCTGGGATTAAGGACATGTGCCACCACTCCACATCATGATAGATTGTATTCTCAAATGTGAAGCCAAATAACCCTTTCTCTCTTATGTTGCTTTGGTCAAGCATTTTTCCCATAACAACAAGTAAAGTAATAAAAATACTCTGATTTTCCTCAGAACTCTCTAATTGGTAGGGGGAAATAGTGAGTTTAGAGATGGCACACTGAACCCTTATAATCTACTGTCCTTGTGGAGGTGTGTGTGCCTTCTTTTGAACTGTAGTTTCTTGACTTGGGTCTCTTGGGAGGCTTGGCTTTATAGACCCTTGTCCTTTTAGCCTTCCAGGAGGATACTGGAATGGAAATGCTCCTAGAATTGCTGTAACATCATGAGGAAAAAAGATCTGGGGCAATGAAAGGTCCAGAGTGGTTTCACTGCTTTAAGATAGTGTTTAGTTATACTTGGAGAAGATAGAGTGTGTGAAACTGACCTCAGACATGCACTGCACAGGATGGCTGCTGAATACTAAGTTGATTTCCCAGAGCCTTTCACTTTTGCCATTCATGAAAATTTCCTCCCATATATTAGTATTTTATAGCACAACTTTCTCTTTCTGCCTCCCCTCTCCTCTCTCTCTCTCTCTCTCTCGCTCTCTCTCTCTCTCTCTCTCTCTCTCTGTGTGTGTGTGTGTGTGTGTGTGTGTGTGTAAATGCACATGTGAGCATACACACATGCTTGTGCCATTATAATTTTATGAAGGAGAAGACTGAGGGATGAGCCAGGTTATGTTGTGGTGTTACTCAGTATCCCCGGTTTAAGAGCATAGTGAGCCTGGCTCCTTATGCCTTTGCCAAAGCCTGCTCTGAGCTGTCTTGACAAGAGACATTCCATTTGCACTGTGCAGAGTCTGGTCAAATGATGAAATGTTTCTGTTATGTCACATTTATCAAAGGTGTCTCAAGCAAGAATGTGCGCTATTGTGGTTAACCAGGTGGAGCTTGTTCATGCACGGAAACCCAAGCTGAAAAGCATTTCTTTGATCTCACTTCTTCCTTGTCCTCCTCCTCCCCCTCCCCTAACTCCTGACAATAGCGCTGTAAATAAATCTGGCTGGGAGTAATGACTGAATTGCCCAGGATTGCACAGCCCAGCACAGAGAAGACCTGGTTCTTCCTCACCAGGAGGCCTGTTTACACAGGAATCTAGTAGAGTTGGGCAGAATTACCCACAGGACATACATTTGGTATGTTCCTCTGGCTGGAGGGATGAGGAAGTGGATTTGTATGGGTCTTTAAAGGGTGTGAGCTTGTTTGCCTTCAGAAAAAGGCCAACATAATGCTCTTGGCAGTTGGTTGGTGCATGAGTGCACACTACCATCAAGGTCAATGGCAGGGAATCAGTTCTTTTTGTGGAGAGTGTAAGAGTCAAGTCTACATTAGATCTTAACTCTACAAGGCAACAGGCATGTATGTATTTCAAGGTGGTCACCAAGGTAGAGAAAAACTGTGCCTATCCTAGCCTTCCCGCTCCTGGTAACTCATTCTATACTTGTCATCTAGTGCTACCAGATATTTAAAGTATGAATAATGGGGAACCATGGTGAGGGAATCAGAGTCTGATATTTCTCTTCATTGAGATTAATGATCGTAATTTTACCAATGGTGAAGGAAAGACTGGGGTGAGTTGTGGAAGAAGAATGAATGGTTTACTGCATGAAGAGTGTAGGTCTCATACAAGGCTCAACGTGACAATTATAGTTTGGCACAGTTACGCTGAGGGACTTGATATAGCAAAAATCATTCCAGGTGATGGCTGGTCTTATGAATAGCCGGAGAGAGCTCAGTTCTTTTCAGGTCTGCCAGCTTAAATTGTGCCCAGGACAACATGAGGCTAAAAACCCAGTTCTGTATCTGCTCTTATACTCTGGAGAGTGCCTTAAACATTTACTACATAGCTGACAGCTAAGCTCAGAGTGAAACCATGACCAGAGGAGCAGTGTGTCACAGCCGTTAAAGCAAAGACTGAAGGGTCAATCAGGTGAAAGAAGATGAAAGAACTTGTGTGTTACACGACTTTGGGGAGGACAGTTTCATTCCCTTGAGCCCTAGAGAGCTTCTTCCATTCGTGACATGGTTATGTGTAACGTGCTAGAAAATACTAGAAGTTCCAAAACTATAGAGTTGTCTCTTTTTTTTATTCCAGATATCTTTTACCTTCCTACAATAAATGGGAGAAAAGTTTTGTGTGTCTGTAAAAGTTTACAGTCATGTAAAAGGATATACAAAAGGCACTTGAGAAAATATTAATGTCTTTTCCCAATTAAAAAATACTGAGCAGAAGAAGTCTGGGAAGTGCACACTGTATGTAATAAAGGGCATATATTAAAAAGCCAGCATAAATGAGCATCAGACAATCAGGAAATCAGACTGGACTGTAAAACCAGGAAAAGGACAGGCAAGTTCCCGCTTGTATTCAACACCACTTCAGTCACAGCCATCGGGCAAGAGCAAATCATGAAGGGCATCCAAGCTGGGAAAAAAGTCTAATTGCCACCATTTGTATATTATCTGCTCTTGTGTACAGAAAAATCTGAAGGCTCAACAAAGTCTATTAGAACCAGTAAGTGAATTCAGCAAAGTTTCAGAACAAAAAATTACCACAGAAAAATAAGTAGGGGTGATATGCCAATAATAATTTAAAAAAAAAAATCAAAGTGTAATTCCATTCATACTAGCTACAAAAATACATAGGGATCAATCTAATCAAAGAGGTTAAAGATCTGTGTCTTAGTTGGTGTTTCGTTGCCGTAATGAAACATCGTGACCAAAATGAAAGCTGTGGAAGAAATGGTTTATTTGGTTTACACTTCCATATTGATGTTCATCAAAGGAAGTCAGGACAGTACCTCAAACACGGCAGAAACTCAGGGACTAGAGCTGATGTAGGGGCTATGGAGGGTGCTGCTTACTCCTCGTGGCTTGCTCAGCCTGCTTTCTTATAGAACCCAGGACTACCACCAGCCCAAGGATGGCACTACAATGGACTGGGCCCTATCCCATCAATCACTAATATAAAAATATCTTACAGCTGCAGTTATGGAGGTATTTTTCAATGTAGATTCCCTTCTTTCAGATAACTCCAGCTTGTGTCAAGTTGACATAAAACTAGCTGGTACAATCTGTAAGACAAAACTATAAAGTCTTGATGAAAGAAACTAAAAAGGACATGCAAGCAAGAAAATGGAACCCCTTGCTTATAGAGGAGATGAATCAGTATTGTTAAATTTTTATGCCAGGTAATGCCATCAGTAGATCCACTGTTAACCTCTTAAAATACTATTGACATTCTTTACGGAAGTGGAAAAAAAATCCATAAAATTGTCATGACACTAAAAAAATTCCTGAAAAGCCAAAGTCATCTTGAGTATAAAGAAGAAAGGCATTGCACTACTTGATTTCAAGATAGACTACAGAGCCATGGTAACCAAACAGCCTTGTACAGGTTATGCAGAATAACCAATAGAACAGGCTAGAGAGCCTAGAAACCAACCTGTATATCTACAGTCAGTCATGTTTTAATATGGGTGATAAAACATGTTAAACTGAGGGAAGCTGATTCAGTAAGTGGTGCTAGGACACTATTTGCTCAACCAATGGTTCTAATAGACTTTTGAATGAGTTGATTGGACATGCACATGCACATGAATGAGACTAGATCACTATTCATCACTCGTCACAAAAATCCTCTAGAATGGATTAAAGTGAAAGACTTTAGAGAATAAACGTTTAGAAAGAAAACATGGGGAAATGCATTGAGACATTTGAATAGGCAAAGATTATTTAAGTAGGACCTCAAAACATAGGAAATACAAGCAAAACATAGACAAGATTATATCAAACTAAAGAAATAATTCACAGCAAAGAAATGATCAGCCAAGAGATGATTTGGCCTGCAGAATGGGGAGAAAGCATTTACAATCTGTGCCTCTAACAAGGGGTTAATTTATCTGCATGAAGGCTTCCAGAAATTTGATGGTAAAAGCAACAATTACAACAAAAACAGAAATAGCCCAATTAAAAACTGGCAATAGTTGAGTAACCACCAGTGATCCGTTCAGGCTCCAATGGAGAGTTCCAAACCCACATTCACACAGATGGCCCTGGCTAAACTCACTTGGTTTCCAAAGAAAACAGAAATGCATGGATATGTAAAAGGGACTTGTAGGCAGTAGAGGGGTCTGATAAGGGTAGGAGGAATACAAGGTGGTGGTGTGTGGGGGGCATAAATCAGAGTGCATTGTATACACGTATGAAAATGTCAAGAATAAATGTAATTTTAAAAATTGGGTGATCGAGCTGGATAGATATCTTACAAAAGACAGGAAACAGCCAGAGTTACATGAAAAACAAATGGTCACCGTCTCTGTCACCATAGAAATCAAATCAAAAACACACTGAGGTATCCCTACAGTCCAGAAAGCATGGGCATCCCTAAAATGACAGACGATAACCAGCGCTAGCAAGGATGTGGGACTGAAACTAGTATACTCAATACAGGAAACAAGAATGTAAAGATTGAACTATTCGTGAGCCAGCAATCCCACTCCTGAGAACATATTCAAAGGAAGTTAAATCAGTATAAAGAGACATCAACACTCTAATGTTGACCACGGTGCTATTTATAGTAGCTCAGAGAGGGGATTGACCTCCATGCTCTTTAGCCGATGATGGATAAACGAACTGTAGTGTGTATACACAATGGAATACTATTCAGCCGGAGATAATATCCAATGTATTTTTCAAAGTAAATATTTTGAATGTTTCTACTGCAAAGGCATGGTGATGTTTGAGGAGAAAATGCTTTAAAAAACACACAATTCATGTATCAAAGTATTATATGATGCCTCATAAATGTGTGTTAACTTTTGTTTGTTTTCATCTCCAAGCTAAGAATAAATTCATCTGAAAATGGAGGTTGGGATTATAGCCCCATGACTGAAGTGCTTGTCTTGCAGGCATGAAGACCTAAGCTCTAGAACTATTCAAGAAGGCTTCCCTGGTGGTATATGCTGAAAATCTCAGTGCTAGAGAGGTGGGAAGAACGCTAGAGAGGGCTACATTGACTAGCCCACCTAGCGTATTTGGTGAACTCCTGGCTGATGAGAGATTTTGCCTCAGAAGTTAGACAACGGGGGTTAAGGTTGTCCTCTGACCTACACATACACACATATGCACCACATACATTAATAAAATAACAAGGAAATACGGAAAAACTCTCAGAGTAAATGATGTTTGTATCTCAGGAAATCTGGAGGAAACATACTCAACAAGCTGTCAGAACTTCTCCACCTCTGAATGTGTTCCTTTCCTGGAGACTTGGCACCTCTCAGATAATGGGAGGGGCTAATCTCTGAATGCTCAATCAGTACAAGGAAGAGAGCAGAGTACACCATCAACTCCAGGCAAGGCTTCTATATCCTCGAATACTATTCTATAACTTGCTAGCTCAGCACATTGACTAAGAGCTTTTGGTTATCTTGTCCTCAGTTGTTTCATCTGTAAAATGGACTTGAAAATAGTGCCTGCCCTAAGGAACTGTCAGCTCAAAACATTTTATAGTTAGGTCTTCAGAATACTGCTTGGTAAATACTCTCTAGTCATTTGCTGTGACTTTTGCTAATTCTTACCCTAAGAGATTGGGTTTTTGTTTTTTGTTGTTGTTGTTTTTTATTGATCTCTCATAATTGCCCATTATTGGGAGATATGTCCATTTCTGTCTCTCTGTCTCTACTATCATCCTAGACTGTGTGCTAAATAATACCAGGACACTGAGGAAAGGACATTCGGTAAGTGTGGACACTCACCTCTTCAGATGCTCAGCCTGGCATTACATACTTGAAAATACCTCCTTGGACACCCATATTTGTCTTTGGTGCTGGGGATCCTTGCCAAGTTTGTTAAGAAGTTTTAAGGGCAAAAGAGGGTTTCCCTTGGACAAAAAGGAAACCAAGGTACCCCTGATTCTATGCTTTCATGTCTGGAGGCCAAGGAATTTCAAGCAGGTGTTCTCAGGAGTTCTTTCAGCTCAGAGATGAAGACAGCATGAATTTAATTTGCCAGATCCTAAAGAATGAATGCACGATCGATTTCATGTGTTAATTATGCATTTTGAAAAGCAGTAGTATAATCATGTTATTCTTTTAAAAAAAATCAGACAATTTTGTATCAACAATTTTTAAAAAAAAAATTTTGTGTAAGTCTGAGCATGGCTGTGCTCATGTTCCCAATTTGAACCCTGCAATGGACTGTTCCAAACTCCAGCGTCACTATTGCTAAATAATGTTTTGAGAGGGGCGGTCTCTCCATAGAAATAACAACAGTCCCATTAATTGCACAGCATTTCATTATTTTGGTTAATGTCTTACCCTTGTCTTTCTGTCCAGCATGTGGTTGCAAGCTTGTAATTCCTCATTCAGAGAAGTGATCTTCTTTGATTTGGGGCAGAGGTATGTGGGGACCTCTCCATCCTATAATGAATGGAAGTTTTCAGTAATTCCAGGTCCCATTTTAACTAGCCGAGACCAAATTATCCCTCATAACCCCTGATATAATGGTTTAAGAAAATGAGTCCTTGCAAAAGTGACACATAGCTGTCTCAGTTCCAGGGAGAAGGTTGCTAAAGGTTAGTTAGCTCCTCCCTTATTCACAGGAAGCCAAGTTTGCTCAAAGTCTCCTTTCTCAATAAGCAATTCTATCCATGTAAGCAGTCAAAGAGATGTTGTGAGGACCCCATGTTGCTCTCTAGTGAGACAACTCCATTATTTCTGACACAGTGAAGCTCTGATGCTAGGGAAGGGCTTTGATTCTGGTTTTCCCAATGACTTACTATGAGGCTTGTGTTAAATCCTTAACCCCTCTAAACCTTAGTAACTTCAACCAGGAAGTAGAAATGACTAAGCTTTGCCTTTTGGGTTTCTCCTTCCCAGGGTTATATTGGGTGTCATAAGAAAGTGTTGTGAGTATACATTTTGGAAATTCTAAAACATTTCACAGGTTAGCAATGAAATCATGTTGATTAGTAATTAACATAGTCATGTTTAATAAGAAGTCACAGCCCTCTGGGATATTGGCTCAATCAAAAAAAAAAAAAAAGCACAAAAACACCTGCTGTATGCACCTTGCACTCTCCTGCTAGGTTCTGTGGGGGAAAACGCACAGTAGGAACACATCGCTGTGTCTCTGCTCCAGGCTGCTGTTGATGTCAATATGATATGGCATTGACTTCCCACTCTTCCTTTCTCCCTTCTCTCATTTCTTTCTTCATCTAACAGATGTTCACTGAGTGCTCACTATGTGAACAGTCTTATCCAGATTACAGAGACACAATAGTACACGAGACAGAATCTCTTCTTCTGGGGAGGTGCTAAATTATACGGGGTTAATTTAATTATATGTTGTTATAATTAAACAAACAACGCATACAAATTCAGGTGGAAATAAACGCTGTGAAAATAGTCAAGAGGGGTAAAGGTATAGTGACTGATGGATGTAGTCAGCCAAGCCCAAGGCTGGGAGAAATGGAGAAAGAAAGCTAGGAGGGTATCCAAAGGTTGCTCCATGCATCACAGGGTGATCAGGAGCCTTTGAGATTGGGAACAGAGACTAACATGATCTTCAATGGCCTTAGGAGGCTCCCGAGAGTTTGGGTAGAGAAAAGATTAGGAGAGATTGGAGAGTGGGGATAATCAGATCATCTGTGTTAGGAAGCTGACTGGAGGAAGGAGATGGCTGACAATGGCTCCAGTAGACTGGCACTGATTAGAAGCTGGAGACAGTCAGATTGAAGGTCTCCTCTGAAGGGAGAAGCAATGGGATTGGAGGACGTAGAAATAGGGAAGATAGCAGTGGTAATCAGCACCTACAAATCAACTGGAGGCGCTAGCTTGAGAGAAGCTCCATTCTGCAAGATAGGGTGACGATGGTGGCAAGCAGATCTGTGGGTCCAGAGGCAAGGCTCACAAGTCTGCCTTTGGCACGATTAATAGATGCTTTTGGATATTGGAATTGAGGTGTCACATACTTACACATACATTGAGGTGTCTCTCATGTGTCAAGAGAGAGATTGCTGACAGAAGGCCCGGAGTCTTCCACTAAACATACTCTTCGGGCAGAGGTTCATCTGATCACATTTTCTATTCCTTGATGTTTCTATTCCTCTATTCCTCAGCTGTCTAATATACTACAGGGCTTGCACCAAGTGCAGTAAAGCACCTGCCCATGAGCCAACTCCAACGGTAGCAACACTCAGGCCAGGGTGCACTGGTCCCTGTGAACTCCCAGGCAGTACATGAGGATGCTTTGCTGCTGCCCTTGGGAGAGCTTGAGAGGCAGGGTGCCAAGACAGTTCTACTTAAAGGCCTCAGAAGGAATATCGGGTGATCCTGTTTATTCTCCTTCCTAATCATAACCCAAGACTCTGCTCAAGTACACAGCCACAGATTGCACACCAGGTGCCCCCATCAGTCTCCCCGTGGTTTCCGGGTCTCTTGCTGAGAGCATGATGCATTTTGCCTAGAGTTGTGGCCATGTGTGGGGAACTCACATTTGGGGGAAATTAAGAAGGCACAGCAGACAACTCTTGCTGGTTCATTAGCTGGCTGGGAGCTGTCACCAGGTCATTTCTGCTGGCAGAGAAAAATGAGGATGCTTTTGGGGTAGGAAAGGGTGTCAGACAAATACCTACCAAGACAGCTTCTTGCTGTCTGTATCCTGGGCTAGCCAGCATGGCATGGCAGAGGGAGCCTACTGAAGGTCAAGAGACTAGAGTATAGGCTCTCCATAGCCCAGTTGTGGGTCATGTGTGTGGGTCATGATTTTTGTCTCTTTTTATATATACTTGACGACCATGACTGACAGATTGTTTGGGGGAACCGACTTAAACTATACAAGACAGATAATGTCCGAATAGCTTCGCTCTCCTCTTAAGAGTTCCCCAGGATGTTGTCTGTCCTCCTCTGCATTATCTTGATGGCTATGACCTGTCATTTCATACATCGCCTTTATATGCTGATGACTCCAGTCTCCCTCTCCACAGAGCCAGTGTCTTGCATGGCATCGTCACCTTGATCTTCCATAGATACTTAAAATTGGGCTCACCCCTTTCCTTCCAGAAAGTTTTTTTCTTGGCTCAAGTTTTATGCTTTCATGAATGATTCAAGGACTGAAACCACTTTGGGTATGTAGCTCACAAAACCACCACTCATTACACCCCGCTGGTTCTCCTTCTGTGGTGTCTAGATAGTTCATTTCAGCTTCTCTCCTGTCTGCCTGGGTCCTGCTTTATCCAGGAAGCACCTGCTTTTCCTCCCAGCCTTGTCTTGATTTAGAATTGTCCTGTCACCAGGCTGAATATACATTGCTTTAAATTTTTAGTGGCCAGTGACAGTCTGATGAAAAAACCCAAACAAAACATCCAAACACCCGAACATCCCCCCGTGTAACTGATCTATGATCATTAATAAACAAAAGTCAACGTTCGAGAACATAGAAGTTCGCTTTGTAAAGCAACAGGTGTAGCTGTTATTGTATTGGGTGTTACATTCATCATGATCCTATTTAATCTTTACATGAACCAGAAGTGGGAGACATTTCCTCACATGAGCCTGGATGCAAGCTTAAAGAGACTCGGTAACTTGCTTACAGAACATAGTTGGCAAGTGTGGGGAACTGGGATTAAAAACAAGTGGGATTAGACACATGAGATGTGTCCAAATCGCTGTCTTGCTCTAGGAAGGAGCAGCCTTCACAGTGGCCTGGATCCAGTCTCTCCAGCTCCTCACACATCTCCCGCCACTCTCCTCCACTCGCTGTCCTCATGACAACGCTGACTCCAGCTCACATCCAGATGTACTTTCCTAACACACTATGTTGCCTCTGCTCTTTTTTCTGTCCAGGAACCTATTTCCACCCCCTCACTCCTGTTTCTCTTAGAGGCCCCATTCTAATGGCATCTTGGTGAAAACTCTTCTCCGCACCCCAGGCAGAATCCATCATTCTGTCGCTTCTGTCAAAGCACTCTACTTTCCCCTCTTCTGGAGTATCCATCATACTGTGATTTGAATGTCAGCTCACTATTAATACACCACAAGACTCCACATTGTTGGATGGCGGGGACTGTATCTGATTCCACTTTGTAATACTTTGCCTCTGCTCTCAATGCCTAGGCTAGTGCCTGACGCACGGGGACTGCTCGATTAATGGCTGATGAATTAAATGGAGCCTAGCCACGCATACCATGAAGAGAGTAGATGGTATCACTGACTGAGCATTTGTCAGAACAGGGACATGATTCAATGTACACAACCCCTTACCTTTATTGGTAATTCTTTTTCTCCTTTTGTTTTTAAAAATTAATTTATTGAGTTATTATCCCAGTCACAGCTTCTCCTCCCTGTTGATAATCCTTAATATGTCTTGTTTTATACGATGAAATTTGGAGAAAACAGAAGGTGGGAAAGGAACAGTGACTACACTGATTCTACTATATTCTTACTATGCACTAAGCATACAATTACATTATCCCTACTTATGAACCAGCCAGTGTCTAACCTTATTGGGAAAACTGAATTCCCACATCAAAACATCAGTCTGAATGAATATTTTAATACTATAGCTTGCAGTAAAAATGCAGAACAGGCATCAGACTAGAACTCAGGTATAACATAGGTCCTAGACAAACTTACTCTTCCCTGTATGACTTGGAAATCTCAGGGGGTTTTTTGCTTCTTTTTTTCATTTATGAAGCAGACAGGGCTTCATGTGGAGCTAATCTCTGTGGGTGATGCAATCTCAAGTGACCTGTGACTATTTCTCATTACCATTTTCACTACTTGATACAATTCTATTGATAAGTTGCATAGCATCCATATTCATAACCACCCACTCCCCGAGTTTATGTCTACCTCGAGCTTGTGATTCTGATGTTATTTGGAGTTAAGGCCATTGATATGCAATCTCACTAAGATGAGGTCATTCTAGGTTAAGATGGTCCTAATGCAGTGAGGGGAGGGAGGGGTTCTGCAGAAAAGGTGCATGGGGAGGAAGGGACTGTGGAGGGTGGGTGCATAGGCAAGAATGACATATCTATAAGCCAAGGGACACAGGGTGGGTCAGTAGTCACTGGAATCATAAGAGAATATGTTACAGACTCTCTCCCCACCCCTCTCTCTTTGAATATCAAAAAATAAATAAATAAAACAAGCAGGATCTCATTAGCATATTGACTTTGATCTTAAACTTCCAGCCGCAAGGATGATACTTCTGGGGTTTCGAGCCACCCAGTTTGTTATGTCGGCATGTAGAAGCTTGTAGATCTGGAGTGAAGTTGGGAATGATGAGTTTGCCAACAGCAAAAGTAATGATAATAGTGACAAGCTGTAAAAACAGGACAGAATGTCACTCTGGGGAAACATCACAACTTGGTCTGAAGGTGTACGTGCGGAAGTGGGACAGTGTGCTAGGGCTGTTTCACCTACTGTTCTTGACATGCATTTCATTGGGCTGTCCTAGAAGATCCCTTACAGTCACTGGCAGCCACCCTAGGAAAACCCCACGCATCTCACATATAGGAAAGCTATGGCAGGCAATCCTAGGTGTCTTGGACAGGGAAACATTAATTATTATATAGAGGACAGGAATGTCCAAGGGCAAATACTAGACCTACAGACTCTGGGTAGGGATAGATTAGCTCCTCCCAAGGGTGGAGCTCTCTTCCAGCTGAGCAACAGCTGAGTGCTAAGAACTCTTCAGTCTCACTTTGAGAAGGAGAGCTGATGCTGTAGATGTACAAGGTGTTCAGGTAACACTGAGTTATGTGCTTTGTAGCACATTATCTTTTCAACACTTAGACTCGAATACGTTGATAATCTACAGGGAACCAAAAAGCTCAACTATCATGTCTCTGGACAGAGGCTTGGATGGTGGATCCTGAACTATCCAGAACATGTTTCTGACCTCTGAAGAGAGAGACTTATCAAATACAGCAGGGTTCTTGGTTCAGGGTTCTTAATTACTGTTCTGTTGCTGTAAGGAGACAGCAATACCAAGGCAACTTATAAAAGGAAACATTTGACTAGGGGCTTGATTTCAGCTTCAGAGGGTTAGTCCATGATCATAATTGTAAAAAGTGTTATAGCAGACAGAGGGGCATGGTACTCGAGAAGTAGCATCTGTTCTGCAAGTTTTAGGCAGAGAAAGTGAGACTGTGCCTGGCATGGGCTTCTGGAACCCCAAAACCTACACTAAGCAGCACATCTCTAACCAGACTACATTTTCTAATCCTTCCTAAACAGTTCTACTAACTAGGGACCAAGGATTCAAACAAATGAGCCTTTGGGAACCTTTCTCATTCAAACCACAACATTGGATAAAGGCCTAAGTACCTTAATTCACGCATCCTGTTATCTATGATGAGTCAGTAGCTTCTTGAATTAAGTTCAAAGCTGTATATTCTACAAAGTTCAAAATATGTTATATGTTTTGTTTCATATACACTTTTCTTGGTCTACATTTTAATTGTGTGTGTGTGTGTGTTCGTGTTCATACATCTGCATAGGTGTGTGGGTTTCTGTGAACATGTATGCATGTGGAAGCTAAGTGTCTGGTGTCTTCCTCAACTACTTCTCTATCTTATGTTTTGAGATGAGGGCTTCTCATTGAACCTGGAGCTCACTGATTGGCTAGGTTGTGTAGCCAACAATGCCCAGGAATTCTCCTGTCTCTGTCTCCCCAGTGCCTGGATTACAGGCATATGCAGGCAGGCCTGGCTTTTTATGTGGGTTTATGGAATCCAAACCCCGGTTATCATTATGCGTGCATGGATGGCATTTTGCCAGCCAAGCTATATCCTCTGCCAGTCTCATTCATCTTACATAAAACTTGGGGATTAGTTCAAGTTCTGCGTTTTTGACATTCAAGTTTAATTTGACTTGAAAACTCAAATCTAGGTGGTGAGGGCTTTGAATGCCTCCCATCTGTATTCTCTATTTCCCTCCCTCCACGCTTTCCTCTGCATTGAGACCATCACAGTAGCTTGCTCCAACCCTCTGCTTTCAATATTCAGTTTTGGTTTAATATGTTAAGTGACTGGGACAGCTCCTCCTTCCTTTGTTGTCTGGTCTATAATCCTCCAGATGAGGAGGGAACCCCTCCAGATGAGGAGAGAACCCCTCCAGATAAGGAGAGAACCCCTTTCCTAACCCCTAAGCTATTGTTCACAATGCACTGATGCTTTGTGGGTGCTTATTCTGCCAGAAGGTTTTGCTACTCTTTTCACTTCTCCCTCCTTTCTGAAAACCTACCTTGCCAAGTCAGAAGACTCAATGACAGGTTCTGCTAAATAATGGGCCATTTACTTCAGGCCTATCTTTTAGTGGAAAGAAAAATTTGGCAGGGGCTTTTGGAACCTGGGTTTTTGCCTGCCCTGTCTACTTCAGCATGCTCAAGCAAGGAGTTTAGGACTGACATAATCCCAATATAAATCACATTAGGCCCCATTCCTTTAGAAAGCAAAAGGGGCTACTTTTAATTACACAGTTATTTGCATGGAATCTCCCCCTTTTGGGTTATTTTCTAGATTCCTTTGTTAGACTGCATAATTCCTTGGAGAAAGAATTGGGTGGTCCCATTTATTGGTCTCCCTCAGGACCCACTGATGCTTGCTGAAGCAAAAAGGCACAGGGAGAGCTGTGTGGGGGGTACACATGGGCTGCTTCTCTAGATGGCTATTTTCTAGGGAGGTCACCTTCAGAGACTGTAATTTCTTGGCTTGGACTTTCAGTTAGGAGGAATAAGAATGCTTGCACTGGGGAGAGTGTTAGATGGATGTGGTATTTTAGGGCTGGCTCTTCTTATCTCTGTGGTCACAGGCCCCAGCATCCTGGCTCTCTTGCCAGAAGCCCTGCTCAATCAGGGTGCCTCATTTGGATCAATGGGGGTGCTTCACCATGCAAAGGAACTCATTCTCTATAGCCTCAGGAGGGCCTGAGTCAGGCTCTGTGGGGGCAGGAGCACACAGCTCACTTGCTGTGAGGTTTCCATGTTAAATGTCCAACTAATTAACAGTGCTCAGTGGAGGGGCCATCCCTTTGATTAATCACAACTTGCAGGGAATACAGAGACTGAAAATGCAGACCCTTCCCTTGCAGAGTGTCTGCCATGATGCTAAGGACTAGGTACCCATGTGAAACAAAAAGCTAAACAAGCTAAATAAACTAAAAATGAAGAGGTTTTGAGGAAATTAAGCATATGCTCCTTGCCTTTGAAAGCCTGTTTGGGAAGGTTCCCATACTATGATCTCAAAGGCAAAACTAAGAGAAGAAGATGGATTCTGGAGAGTCAACGGTAAGAATTTGGGTTTTCTTTCAAGCTCCTTATGTCTTTTGCAACCCTTGAGACTGCACCTAGGAGCAGAGGAAGCACATAGTAGAGGTTAAGGGTATGTGTCATGGAATGGAAAAAAGTGAGACAAGATGCAGGGAGGAGCCTTGTGTCCTTTCTGCATGTAGCACTCTATGCAGCACACACAGATAGAAGGAGAGCCAGTGATGTCTAGGAAACACAACAGTCCTTTGCCAACACAGACAGTCCATGACATACAGAGGGAAGTATAATATTTGCTTTATGATTTTCTCTTTAATAATCAAAATATGCCTTATTTCTAAGACACATAGATATTAAGAAAATTCTGTATCAAATTACTTTGTAAGGTACATTCTTTCATTGTGTGTGTGTGTGTGTGTGTGTGTGTGCGTGTGTGTGTGTGTGTGTTTGTAAATACAAAATGTGGACATACTTCCAAATTTTCTGTTTATAAACCACAGTGTTACTGTCTAAGTAACACTTTCTCTGCTTTGGTTGTTATTCTTGCTCTCTTAATTATTGTTTCGGATACCTTTTCAAGTCCAAGAAGATAGAGAAGGGCTGGAGAAATGACTTAGTGGCTAAGAGCACTTGATGCTACTGCAGAAGACCCAGGTTCAATTCCCTGAACCCACATGATAGCTAACAACTGTCTGCTACTGTGCTTCCAGTGGATCTACCATTACTTTTAGGCATCTGAGGGCACTGGGCGTGGTTGTAGTTCACACACACATACAGGTAGGCAAAACATTCATACATATAAAGTAAAAATAAATCTTTACAAAAAAAGGCTACTGGGTATGCTGTAGGCCAAGGGCATATGAAGAATGGCTCCAGGCCAAGGTTAGCATTTAGAATCTCTACCATTCCCCCAATTTCTGTGGCCATGAAAAGCATCACTAATTGATCACCACACTCTTTCCCTCAGAGCCCAGATAAGGAAGACTCAGAGCACTTGTAACCCCTTGGGAGGTCCATCCTAAGGATGCAGGCTCAGCATTCAAGATCAAGTTTATTTGATGCTGTTCCTGGATTAATGTACACCACTGGAAGGCCTTGCAGTTGAATTGTACTTTCTCCACAACTGGTAACTTTGTTCTAGATCTTCATTGAGAAATGATATTAGATTTGTCTTAGAGAATTGTATTTCTGAAGGGAAGTGGCCGAGGTTCCTGTTCACTACATCACTTGATGGGCTTCACGAGGATGTGTTTTTGAGTATTAAGTGCCAGGAGGTTATATCTCAATAGAAAACACTCATTCTCCTCCTCTAACAGTGTTTATGATGAACAGAGACTCTCTTTTGCCTATGGTTGTCAACAAAGTCACAGGAACACGAGAGATCACTGCTGATTCATTTAGTTTTAGTCTCAAGTCGAAACTGGGTTTCTCGAGGAGGTGGCCAGCATTCCAGACAGCCAATATGTTCTGGCTCATTTTTGACCTCCAGCCTTTTTATATGTTCTAAATTACGTTTGTGTCTTATCATACACTGGGTTTTCTTAGATGGTATCCACTCTTATTGTAAGCATCCTTGTAGACGAAAGTAAAGTTAAAGAAAAATAATTAAAGTTGGATCGTTTAGCTTGTCGAGCTAACAGGAGTTCAGGTAGGGGCAAGAAAGGGTCAAGTTTTTCATTGAAGAAAACAGGCAGCTTGTTTCATGATATAAATGATAACTCTCTTCAGTCTGAGTGACTATGGTAGGGAGCCTCCCTGTGTGATATTCTCCCCAGTACTGCACCATGGGAGAGACCTTGAATCAGAGGTATTAAATTATGTTCTTTAGGGTAAATAAATTTAGGGTTGGGTAGGATAGTTAGTGTGTGTGTGTGTGTGTGTGTGTGTGTGTGTGTGTGTGTGTGTGTGTGGTGGGTAATGGAAAATTAGGCAGAAATATCTTACAGTTCATGTCAGCTTATCATTTAGTACTGTGATATAACTCTTTCCCTCAGTCTTGGCACACAGGTAGGGGAACCAGAGCTCAGGTCACAGTGAAGTTCATGCACACAGTGGCAGAGGATTGGAAATCTGACTCTTGACTCAGGCACAATGCTCTTTCCTCTCTGACACTGAGCTGTTAATTCAGACATGGGCATGGCTCTATGACCAATGACTAACTCATTAAATCGTTGCACCTTGGTGGCTGTTTTCTGTAATCTCTTACTTGAGATCCCCAACCATATATATATCTGCTGTCTGTAGCTTTGGTCATGTTGGTGAATGGCTCACTTGCTACAGGTTGTCTTCATGTTTGATGTAGGTTGCACAGTGAATATATCGGGCACTTCTAATTTTATAATAACCACATGGTAAGCACCTCAATTTCACTTGTCTCGTGGCATCTGAGCCTCTCCACTGCCTGACAAGAATCGCACTGGGTGATGTTGAGAAACTTTTAATTTCCTAAGATTATTCTCAATCTGTAACTTAGCTCTGCCCAGCTCAAGTCTGAGGTGATTTTCCCACAAATCCACAGTCTAAACTGGGTTCCTCTGTTTACTAGATGAATTCTAGAACCCCAGTAAATATTGGTACTGGGGGAAAAGGAGATCCTTCTCACTCCCTCCATCCCTCCATCCCTCCAACCCTTCCTCCTTTTCCTTTCTCTTTCTTTCTTGTCCTCTGTTCTCAATAGTTGGGGAAGGTGTCATTTGAATAACTGTAAAACTCCAAAAAAAAAAAATTCTAACACCTCTACTAATTTTAACACTTTCCCCATGTTCAAGTTGAAGGACTCAGCATCCCCCAAATCCCTGTTGTATTAAAGGACATCTTCCTGTCCCCAAGAAGTGGGGAGGGGACAAGCGAATAAAGACGTTTTGAAATTGGCATCAGCTTCATCTTCAATAGACCCTTCTCAAGGACTTTTACATGTAAACAAGATCGTTAAACACTTACTGTGACATTTATTACCTTTAAATATTCATAAGCCAGTGAGCACCGGGAAACACCCACTGCACTGTGTTAGCTGACCCAGCCCCGCAGAATACAGGATGTGCAAGTCAGTACTTTGTGGAACCTGGAGAACTTTATTTCATAGTTTTTTTCCCCCCTGGAAGCTTTCCTGGTACTCACTCCATTTCTGAATCCTCTTGTTTGCAAGGAAGGAAGAAAACCTCACAAAGTGGTCTGAGTCTGTTCCCTGACAAATGTCAGCATGAGGACATGCAGGCCATGGCTTCATTTTTCCATTTACATTTCTCGCAGTTTTCCCCCATCTACCTCCTCCTGCCCTGCAACCCTACCCCTAGTGCTAAGCCACTAAACTCCACAAGAGGATGGAGATAAGTCACACTTAGCCTTGCTAATTGTGAATGATGTGTGATTTAATTTTTTTTTCAAATGTGAGAGGGGAAATGAACTCAAGAGTGGGACAATAACTCCTAAAATCAATACTGAATCTCTTTTTGCGCCTGTGTGTGTGTGTGTGTGTGTGTGTGTGTGAGAGAGAGAGAGAGAGAGAGAGAGAGAGAGAGAGAGAGAGAGAGAGAGAGACAGACTTCCCCTCTCAGACACTGAAGTAAAAACATGGTTTGTTCATGAAGTTAGAACAGTGGCCATTTGGCTAAGATGTGGGGATCTTTAGTAAGAAATGATGGGCAGGACAGAAAAGGAGAGCCCAGCTGCACCCACCACTGCTGTAGTTAACATCAAAATCTCCTTCATACCAGTAGCAGTCCTAACTGTGATTACTATGTCTGATTAATAGGTAAGAAAATTGAGCTCCATGGAATTTATATAATTGGTCTAAGGTCACACAGCTGAGACTCCGGTTTTGCTAATCTGGTCATGTTTTGAGAACACTTTCCATTGCAATCACCTAATTCTGCAAGTTCTGCGTTGGTCCACTGAGGCTTCTTGGAATTCATTGAAGGAATTGCAGATGAAGAGCATGAAACAGAGATGTAGCAGGAGAGACATGGGCTCTCTAGGGCTATGTGGTTCTATAGAAAAGGAAGCAAGCCTGCTCTGTGTAGTTGTAAAGAAAATTTATATCAACCCAAAGGACCAGAGAAAAGGAATCATTTCAACAAACAGGTAATGATAATTGGGTGTCGAGTTTTCTTTCATAAAAATGTTCAGCAGGGGCTGGCTGAGGCTCCAAGGCAGAGATTGCTGTGTGATAAGTGGGGTTGAGCTAACCTGAGCTCAGAACCTACTCTTTGGTTAACTGCTATGAAGGGAGGGCTCTGTCACCATATAGCTTGATACAGGTACAGTGATGAGGAAAAACTCATGAGGAGACATCGAGATGTCACAGAGGTGCCATGGCTCCTACAAATGCTTCATTAGAACATTTGGAAAGTTTTGTTTGCTTTGTTTTTGCTGTTGTTTTCCCATGAAACAGAAAAGCACAAAGGGTTTTGGTCTGGAACCTGAGCATTTGGGAATGTGGAAAGTGATCAAAGGTGATTGGGAGCAAACATACGCATTCTTCAGTCAACATTGCAAAGATGGATGCCTAGTGGTTAGGACTAGAGATACTCTGGATCCGTCACTTCCAGCCCCTGGATATAAATACATTTCCAGTTTAGTCTAAGGCTTATACAAGTAAGTGTGAGGATTGGTGTGTGTGTGTGTGTGTGTGTGTGTGTGTGTGTGTGTGTGTGTGTGTGTGATAACTGGAGGGCTAGTTGCCTGCTCTCTGTAGCCTTTGGTGTGCATGTTGACACCATCAGTTGGACAGTTGTAGCTGTCTGTGATTTTGTTTTCAAAGTCAGACTTCTGCATGCTGCCCACCTGAGTTCCTTTCCCCTTGCAATGTGGAATGTACTGTGGAGGGATGCGTGATCTATTTCTAGCAAGGCTCAGGTGCCTCTATTCTTGGCTTTCTCCCATTTGTACTAAATGGACAGTGGGTAAAAAATAGCAGTTGCATTTGAAATGTTTTGTTATGTGGAACTATTGAATTAGGACCACTTTTGATGTTTATTGTAATTTTTGGATGTTCCTTTCCTGTCCTTGGTACTCATGTGAAAAAAGAAAAGAAACTCAAGGTCATTAGCAAATCAGTTTTGAAGAGAAAATTTCCCTTTTCTCCTCTTTGAAGTTTCTGCAGAAGTTGATTTGAGGAGCAACCTGAGTTTGCAAGGCAAGCCATTAAAATGTGCTGTCCACAGTTACTTACAGTGCAAGTCAGAGTATTCCAGGGCCTGAAGAAACTACACAACATAGGGAAATAAAAATGATACTGAGGTTGATTGCAGGTTGCAATATTACAACCTGATTGTTCTCCTCACTGACTTTGTAAGCCCATACCACATTTGAACTTAAAATAAAACAAAAGAAAAAACCCAACTATATTTCTGTATACTGTAAGATTTTTTGTTTTATTTTTTATTTTTTGTTTGTTTTAAATTGGAACTCTTTGATTTTATTGGATTAAAACGATTGAAAATCAATGTGTTAATAGGTAATTTTTTTTCTTCTAGGGAGAAAAAAAGCATTATTCATTGCTCATTGTTGGTTTTCTTGATGTTTTAGGTTGTGGCAGGCCAGCATGGGACTAGGGTACACTTTGTAGGGCAATGCCATTCATAGCTTAAGTATCCTAAGGCAATTTTTCCCTTGTCACCTAACATCTACTTAATTTCTTTTCATCTAAGGGAGCTCTTTCATTACTATTTCTAGGATGCCTGTTTTGTATGTGCATGTATGTATTTGTGTATGCAGTTCATGCGTACATGCACCCATATATGCACACGTGCATGTGGAAGATTCAGACTGCTGCCAAGTGCATTCCTTAGTTGCCCTCCATGTCAGTTTTTGAGAAAGGGTCTCTCACTGAACCTAGACTTGCCAATTTGGCAAATGTGAGTGCCAAAGGAACTCTCCTGTCTCTACATCCCCAGCACTGGACTTACAAGTGTATGCATGCCACTATGCCTGCCTTTTTATATGTGTCCTGGGAATCTTAACTCAGGTATATATGATTGTATAGAAAGCCCTTCATCTCCCTTGCCCTGAATGCTCTACTCCCTTTAAACAAAATTATTTCTCTTTTTTTTCTGGAGGCAGGTGGGTTAGGTTCATTCAAAAGTATTCAATAGATAGTTTATACCTCTTGATATTTCAGATACAGTTCTACATGCAGAAGCACTGGTAAACAAAGAAAAATCTCCAGTGTCATAGAAATTATACTCTCGCAGGTTGAGCTATACATACAGCGAAATGTATAATGTCTCAGGAAATAATGAGTGTTTGGGTAGGAAGTCAAGTTCAGGAAGATAAGATTTGCAAGAGGGCACACCTCTTGAAAGGCTACCTGCAAAAGAATTTGACTTTGGAATAAGTCAGGGAGTATGGTGTAGTATTATTTGATCAGAGAGCCTGCCCTGAGAAGGCAGCTGAGGTGGGATGTGGATCCTATGAGCCTACATTGAAAGAGTAAAACATGAGCAGTGGTCAGGTTTCTTCTGCCCATGGGCATAGCAGGCCATATCCCCCAAGACCATTATTTGTCCTGCCCTGTAGGTGCCTCACACCCACAGATGTTGCCTCTCTAGACAGGAAACAAACTTTCCGGAAATCTCAGAAAGTACTAAAATCTGCCTCTGTTTAATTCTGCCTCATAAGGCATTTTCTTTGTACAGATACAGATATATTTAGCCTTCTAGTTCAGGTCTTCTAGATCCCAAGCTAAGCCTTGTCAAGAGCTGACCAATGGGTATAGGCTGGGGTGTTGATAGCTGTGGTGATGAGGATAGAGATGACAGTGGTAATGACAGTTAATGGTAATAGTGAGGGTGACAGCAACACCTACCACTTGTTAAACACCGAAGCTTAGTGATCACAATTTTGTAGGACATCTAAAAATTTCTGTCTGAAAATGGGAATACTGAAATGACCTACTGAATTCACCTCTTAGAAGGTTGTGTTTGAACCCAGGTCTACCAGAAGGGGTTGCACCTAAGCTTCTCTGTGGTCATTAAGCCATTTTCCAAATGTATGCCTGTGGACCTTGGGTAAAAGACAGGCTTCTTGTTGAGAAGGACACACTGAATGGCATTTTTCAGTGTCTTGCCCAGGGAGATAGGTCCTGTCCCTCATTTTCCAAGAAGCTTATTGAAGCAAGCCCTCCTTTCTAAACCATGAACAAGCTTCACTGCCTTGACAGAGGATAGTGCTGATGGTGTTATCCTCTGCTGAGTGTCACCCATCAGGGGACAGCCTCACATCTGTCACAAATGTCTCCTTCCACATAGGCTGAACTTCTCGTGACCTCATTCAGAACTAGTTTCTAGCTGGTGATTTTCTTCAGTCTGGATCCCAGACAAACTATGTTTGGTTCTTTCTTTCAACCACCATCCTGGTTTATAATGCCTTATTTTAATGTGAGAATTCTACAAATGCAAATCTCTCTTGCCAGTCCTCTGTGCCCTATGTACTTACTTCTTTGGGATGTCCTCCAAAGCAGTATTTCCCCCAGCAGTTTAATTTCTAGGAGGAAGTTTATTGTATTTAAACCAGAGATTTCAAGGTCACTTGAAAGTTTTTTCAAGAGTCAAGAAAACACTCTATCATGTCTTTGGCAGAACATCTGCATTTTTTCCTTGAAATCTTTAGAAATTAATTCCACGGTGTATTCGTTTTCAAACTGCAGAATGTAATCTACAGAAGACATGAATGGAGGAGAAGAAAAACACATTTTGCTGAAAACAAAATTTTCTCAAGTTGCTTGGTCACATGAGTTCCTTTATTTGTCTAATGCAGAAATTGCCAAACTGTCCTCCCAAAATGCCAGGACATAGGACTTCAGGTCTCATGGCCGGATCACGATGTTCACCCCTACCATTGTTACATGAGAACAATTGTAGGCAATATTCAGTCGAGTGAATGTAACTGTGTTCCAACTAACTTTATTTTCAAATCTTATAATTAATTAGATTTGGCCTCTAGGCTATAATTTGCTTACTTTTGGTCTAATGAAAGAAGACCTATTATGTGTCAGTGTATCCTAGCAACACATAGAAATAAAAGTCAAAAATGGAAGGACTGTTGCAGATCATTTTTTCAGCCCCTTAATTTTATCTACATGGATTTACTGGTTTGTGTAGCTTATGTCTTATTAATAGCATCAAGAAAGAATGGAATTAATGTGTACTACATGGCTTAATATCTGTGGCAAAGATTGTTAGTCACTCCTAATATCTGTTCTCTTTAGTTTCCTTGTTCTATTTGGGTCCATGGCTACTGGAATAAAAACTTATTTTCGAGGGCTGGAGCGATGGCTCAATGCTTAAGAGACTTGCTTCTCCTGCAGAGGACCAGAGTTCAGTACTCAGCTCCTGCTAGGTGGCTCACAACTGCATGAAACTCCAGTGCCAGGGGGTCAGACACCTTCTGGTCTCCACAGGTACCAAATTCACATGCATATACCTCCTCTCCCACATATGCATGATTCAAGATTAAAATCTTAGAAAATAATGTATTTCCCACCTTCCCTTGCATAACCTTTGACTATGGTTATGCGCATAACTCTACCAGTGTTTATGTGATAGCAAGGGGATGTGTCCTTAAAGAATAGGATGTGATATTCTTTCTCCCCCTTTCTTTTGTTTCTGCTGATTAGAATGTGGCAGTGGTGGCTGGAGCCTAAGGGGCTGTGCTGCATGTTGGAGGAAGACCTGGGTTGAGGTGGGAAATCAATGAGACATAGGCATCAGAGGCCTGGGCTACGTTGGGTCATACCTGGAATGTGTTGCCTCCAGACCAGACCTCTCCTTATTGCATTTGGACAATGTCAGCCTCTGTCTCCTCGTGTGGATTGCATCAGATGGGAAATTTGCAGACACTCTTTTTTTACCTTCTTCTCTGCCTTATTTTTTTGCTGCCTTTAGGATTTTTCCCTGTGTCTCTGGCACTTGTGATGTGAATTGGGAAAATTTTGTTGGCTTACTGAGGATTCTAGTCACCTTGCCTAGGTGATTGCATGGTACAGTACCCCACTGCAGGTATCCTGTCGTGTGCCTTTTATTGTTTTCCTAGGATGTCTCTGACACCTCGTAGTGACATCTTGTGCTTCCTGTTATACTCTGGAGATATGCAGTTAGGAAATACTGAGCAGTTAACAGCTGTGGGTCATCTTTGTCAACTGC
This sequence comes from Rattus norvegicus, assembly GCF_021556685.1. Classification (NCBI taxonomy): domain Eukaryota; kingdom Metazoa; phylum Chordata; class Mammalia; order Rodentia; family Muridae; genus Rattus; species Rattus norvegicus. The sequence continues at coordinate 163,009,098 of NC_141534.1, read as the reverse complement.
TTGTTGTGGTTAAAATTAATGGGGGGTTTCCACCTCTCCTTGAATCATTTAGTTCCCAAGTAAAAGGCACAAAACTCTCATCCCCAAGGCTAACCAGATCTGGAGGAGGCAATATTTAGCATGACAATACATGCCAACAGACCAAACCTCAAAATATCCTACTCTCTCTCCTCCTGCAGGCAGGTAATTCTGAGCTGCAGTTTGTAGAGTTTCTAGGAAGTTCTGGTAGCATTGAGAACCTGTGTTCTGGTTAGTTTTTTGCCAACTTGACACAAGCTAGAGTCATTCAGGAAAAGGGAACATTAATTGAAAGAAATGTCCCTACCAGACTGACCTGCGGCCAACTTGTGAAACATTTTCTTGATCCATGACTGATGTGGGAGAGGTTAGCCAATTACAGGGAGTACCAACCCTGGACAGGTTGCCCTAAGTTGTATAAGAAAGCAGTCTGAGTAAGCCACGAGGGCAAGCCACTGAATGGCATACATCCATGGCTTCTGCTTCAGTTCCTGCCTTGAGTTCTTGCCCTGCCTTCCCTCGCTGATGGAATGTCACCTGAGAGTTGTCAGATGAAGTAAACCCTTTCCCCTCTAAATTGCTTTTGGTAGTGGTGTTTTATCACAGCACTGGAAACTTTAACTAAGACAACCAGTTCCTTTCACAGTTACCAACACACTACCAAATTCTTATTTTGGCCCTTTCCTTTCTCTCCTCTCTTATATTACTCCATAATATAAATGCAGACCACTATCTTAGGCTCCACTTTTGAATGGAGTTCAGGGTGACATTACAATCAAGCTGGAACACAGAGTGAGCACAAAAGCTTCACAGATGAGTGTTTTGAGTTAGCCTATAGATGAAAGTACTATAAGAATTAGGAAAACACAGGGGAAATCGGAGGACATGCCATAAAGAAATAGGAAGCAACGCCTTTTACATATGAGAAGGTTGATGATGAGTCCTCAAGGCTTACTAGCAGTTTGGATTTATGACTAGAAACTGGACAAATGAATCTAATATCTTCTTAAGATATGCAGTTAGAAGGGAGATAGACCGGCCCTTTTCATTCTTAGTAGAGACTTGATTCCTGAAGCTGTAAGGTGAAGAGGTTAGTTGAATTCAACTTTTGGTTGTGAATTTGACTGACCAATGCTCAAAAGCACCATAGCTGGACTTCCCACCTTCTGTCTCTCTGCATGGCCTGTAATTGTTCCCACTCAACAGCTGCCAGAGAGCCATTCCCAAGGCTCATCTTGGCCAGACTAGACTTCCTCATGGACCATCAGTGTCTCACCATGGCTTACAGCAGACCTTCTATTTACAATCTGTTCCCAATATACCCAGTGTTTTAGTTAAGTTGGATTAGCACCATTCTTTGAAAGCACACCCTATCACCCTGTCCTTGGGCTATTTTCTTTGTCTCCAATACTCTTCTTGAAGTTGGCCTACAGCAGATGTCCCCATCAAATTTGAACCTCTCCCAAATGCTACTTCCTGCAGGAAGTCCAACCTACTGGAGGATTCCACACCCTATCATGAACCTTAAGGCCTCCCTTATTTCCTCTACAGAGCTGCCCTGCATTAACAACACCTGAAAAAATACTTGTATCACCTTTAGGAGATGAAATTTCTTCTTCCACCCATGAGGGTTGAATTGAATGAGCTGAATATATAACCAGTATATGAAAGGCACTTGGTGAACTACAAAATAAAGATCTAAGTGCTTTTGAATTAAGTGGGGCTTGTGAATGGGGGAAGGGGAAAGTAAGTAGAGGAGAATTCACCAATATGGAAAACCTACTATGTGCCAAGTGGTGTTTTCTAGACTTCTTTCATTTTCTGAATCTTCACAAATCCTTAGAAAACAGGTAGTGTGAAATTCACTGTAGAGGAGAATGTAAGCCTCCAATGATGGTAGATACACAGCTAGAGAGGGTTGGAAATATGATTTGAATTCAAAATAATCCTATTAAAAATGGGGTACAGAGCTAAACAAAGAATTGTCAACTGAGAAAGAAATGTTCAACATTTTTAGTCATCAGGGAAAAGCACCTCACACCAGATAGAATGGCTAAGATCAAAAACTTAGGTGACAGCAGATGCTGGTGAGGATGTGGAAAAAGAGGAACCCTCCTCCATTGTTGGTTTGCTTGCAAGCTGGTACAAACACTCTGGAAATCAGTCTGGCGGTTCCTCAGAAAATTGGACATAGTACTATCTGAGGACCCAACTATACCACTCCTTGGAATAACCCAAAAGATGGTCCAACATATAACAAGGACACATGCTCTCCCCTATGTTCATAGCAGCCTTATTCATAATAGCTAGAAGCTGGAAATGGATACAGAAAATGTGGTACATTTACACAATGGAGTACTACTTAGTTATTAAAACCAATGACTTCATGAAATTCTTAGGCAAATGGATGGAACAGGAAAATATCATCATGAGTGAGGTAACAAAGTCACAAAAGAACACACATGGTATACACTCACTGATAAGTGGATATTAGCCCAAAAGCTCAGAATACCCAAGAAACAATTTACAGACCATATGAAGCTCAAGAGGAAGGAAGACCAAAATGTGGATGCTTCAGTCCTTCTTAAAAGGGGGAACAAAATACTCACCAGTGGAAATACAGGGGGAAATGGGTAGAGCAGGAACTGAAAGAAGGTCATCCAGAGACTGCCCCACCTTCGGATCCATCCCGTATTCAGTCACCAAATCCAGTCACTATTGCTGATGCCAAGAAGTGCTTGCTGACAGGAGCCTGATATGGATGTCTCCTGAGAGGCTTTGCAAGAGCTTCACTGATACAAATTAAGATGTTTGCAGCTAACCATCAGACTGAGCTTGGGGACCACAGTGGAGGAGTTAGAGAAAGGATAGAAGGAGCTGAAGGGGTTTGTGACCCCATAGGAAGAACAACAATATCAACCAACCAGATCCCTCAGAGCTCCTAGGGACTAAACCGCCAACCAAAGAGTACACATTGTGTGTGTGGGGGTGGGATCCATGGCTCCAGCCACATATATAGCAAAGCATCAATAGGAAGAGAAGCCCTTGGTCATCTGAAGGCTCATTTTCTCAGTGTAGGGGAATGCCAGGTGGCATTTGGTGGTTTTGAGGTGGAGTGGGTAGGTGGGAGTGGGAGCATCTTCATAGAAGCAGGGGGAGGGAAGATGATAGAGGGGGTAAAGTAGATAACATTTGAAATGTAAATACATAAAATATCTGATAAAAATAAATAAATAAATAAAGATTTGAATTAAAATCTCCATGGCTCCAAGGCACTTGCTTTTTTCATTATTGGAGAAGGGACATGCAATTTATTGTCCTAACTGGAATACTTTTGAGAATGAAAAGGACTGCTATTAATAGGTACCCTGGGACAACTTGGGTAAACTGGGACTCTCCAGGGTGAACTGTCCTATGATCACTCTAATTATAAATCACCCCCACCTCCTTCCTCTCAGTTTGAGTCAAACTAAAATAAATCTCTTCTTGACATTTTACTTCTCTCAGTTATAGGAACTGTGAACAAATAATGTGGTATTGAGGAAATTTTCTTTACTAACGACTGGAAAGAAATCCACATTTTCCAATGGGGTGGATAAGGGATCGAATCTCCTTATGCCCTTTTAGGATGGGTGGGGATACTCCTTAGACATTTTTACTACCTCCTATAAGAAGAATGGGGGTGAATAATTGTCTACTTAGGTGGCATGGAATGATCTCATGAGATTGCACTGTGTCAGGCATACTGGACCCATGTCGAGCTCTGTTACATATATAATGTGTAAAGACCAGAACAGTAGCATGACTGTCTTTTGCTTTTATGTTGCACAGAGCCTCTTCCTTGCCCCATCTCACTGGTTTTGTATTATACGCCATCCATTGCTCACAATAGCCATGTAAGGCGGGTCTAAGTTTATTCTTAGCTCTCAGATGAAGAAACCAAAGCATGAGGTGACCAATTGATAAACTAACTGTTTGAGTACTGGGACCTAAATGGTTTGATTCCAAAGAGTCAGCTATTGAATAGTGAAATCTGTAGCTCCTAGGAAGAGATCATCAGGGCAAACCCATAGTTCACCAGAAAGGTTAGCAGGAAGCTCATTAACAAAGGTTCTAAGCATGTGTTTAGACATAGATAGGTGTCCATCAATAACACATGCTATTATTGTTTTCAAAGTAAACCTTTAAGGGACAGATGATAAATGCTTATTGATACTCACTGTCTCTCACCCACATTTCTCTTTGGTTCTACGACCAAATCACAGGTTAGAAATATCAAGGAAAGTCATCTTTTATCAAGCAAGTGCCAGCCCCTTGATGTTGACATTCCCAGTCTTTTTCTTGTGGAAATTATACATTATTATATGTAAAAATACTACATCACTTAAAACAGTCAGGCCCAAGACACTATGAGATCATTCTAGCATCTCTTCATCTATTATATTTTAGGCTTTAGGAATCGAGATCACACATGCACAGGATAAAAAGACATGGCTTTCATTCAGAGAAATAGGGAGAGTTGAGTAGAATCTCATAAACATGACATTAACTTGGGTATTTGAAAAGATGGTTTGTGATAATGCTATATTCCAAAATAAAGGATCAATTAGATGTAAAGATGTAGAGTGAGGGTGTGGTTGTTATATAATGTGTCCAATGACACTCCCTAGTAAGAAGAAAAAAGTGGATTTCAATGCCTGTCAACCATTTTCTTGGCCCTGATGCCTCTCGAACGGCAACTTAGGGATTCCTGGAGTCTACGTCATCCTCTAAGGTGCTATTAATGTCTGGTTAGGCCAACAGTTAATGAACACCCCTTTTCTGGTGCTCACAGGAACATCTTGTCCTCGGTTCTTTGTCTCACTTCTGGCTAAGCTTTGGAAGTGTGTGCTTTGAGACTCCTTTCGGAACACATCAGAGGGAGGAGGGGCAACTGGATTTCCAAGAGCAGTTGGCATTTCACAATTAAGATGTGTCAATTCTCATTGCCATCACACCCTTTATGGTGTCTGGGCATGGATTCCTTGCGATAGCATTTCTATCATGGCTTCATGCCTTTTTCTGCAGTTTCCACGATGTTGTCAATACTTAACATGCAAGACTATTATTATTTTAGGGTTGGGGGCTGCATAATAGAAAAATACTCAAACCATAAGGGAATGCCACTGTAAGTATAAAAGTCTTTTTATGAAGCTAGAAGATAGATGTTAAAAGGATGCTACAATAGGAAGACTTAATTTCCATTTCTTGGGAGTATCCTTATGAGCCATTGTAATTTCATTGTTTGGAAGACTGTTGGGGTGAAGGAAAAAGAAAGTGACAGAGCACAAACTGTGCTTCACATTGCATTGACTGAGGTGGCTCTGCTCAGGTAGCATTTACTACCTGAGAATCTCTACCAGGCATAATATGATGAAGTGAGTACCTCAGCCCTACCTTACAGTGTACATGCAGAAGTCTGATAAGGTTGCTTAGAATGTGACTATATATGGAAATTTAAAGATAAATGTTTAAAGCAGCGATTAAGTGAAGGTCTTTAAGGTGAGCTGTAATCTGACATGACAGAGGTCTTTATAAAATGGAGATTAGGACAAAGGAGCACAGGAGAAAGACCAGGGTAAGTCTTGGGAAGAGGACATCTATAAACCAAGGAGAGCAGTTTCAGAAGACTCCAGTCCTTTTGATTCCTTGGTTTTGGTCTTCTGGCTTCTGAAATTGAAGGGTTTACATGTCTGTCAACTAAATCACTTAGTCTTTGGGCCTTTATTATAGCAGCCCTGGCAAATCTGAGGCAGTAGAGGTTGGCAAACATTTTCTCTTGTTTTCTTTTAACGTTTTACCTGAAACTGATTTATTTTTATTATTTTTACTTATGCCTTTGCATGTGTGTCTGTGTGTGGATGTTCACGTGAGTGCAGATGATTGCAGAAGCCAGAAGAGGGCATTGGATGTTGTAGAGCGGCAGCTACAGCACCTGTCTCTACCTTCTGAGGTGGGGATTACAGGCTGAACCACTGCCTCTCAGGGTTTAAATGGGTTTTGGGACTTCACACTGTGGCCTTCACACTTGCACAGCAAGCACTTTGACCATGGAGCAAGTGCCCCAGCCTCTGTCCTTTAGCTTTTTAAGTTGCAAACGTTCACATTTTCACTTTTAAAAAGCTTCGCTATGACAGATTGAACTTGCCAGCAACACTACACCTGTACTTCGGACTCACTATCAAGTAAGCTAAGAGTCATGTGAAGACAAGTACTCTATATATACCATAGTGGCTAATGTGGTATCTGAGGACGCTGTGTCCATAAAGGGAACTGGACCCACCACATGAGTGTGCCCAAGGAAGGAAGGAAGGAAGGAAGGAAGGAAGGAAGGAAGGGAGGAAGGAGGGAAGGAAGGAAGGAAGGAAGGAAGGAGGGAAGGAGGGAAGGAAGGAAGGAAGGTCCATACTAGGAAGCAGAGTAGGACTCTCTAAGATCTCATAGATCTGCTCAGAGTGGTGTCCAATTTAAAATATATCAATAGTCCTTTCTGGAATTTTCTACTTACCATTTTTGGACTTCAATTGGTCAAATGTTAAAGAAAGCACAGAATGAAGATTATAAGTTAGAAGAGTTGTTGTACTAGCCATGGAGTATCTGGGAATCTCAGGGAAGGGTTAATAAGCAGATAAGAGTGTCTGAACTCATCTCACTGAAATGGTAGCTCTGGGCACATTGGCCTCTTTCAGTTTTTTTTAACATAAACATGTGATAAAGCCCTGTTTTTTAAACACAATTTCAAAATTTATATGAATAGTAAATCATTTTTTCATTTGTATCAAAACTGCTCAATTATCATCTTCCTTTCCCTCACCAAGACTTGGGGCTATTTGAACATCACCTCTGACCAGAGCAATTTATGAGCTTTAGTGAGACAGAAGTAGTCCTTGGAAAGGACATTAGGATCTAGGCCTCTATGCCCTTGATACAGATATGTTGGTAACATGTTGGTAAGCCTCGTCTGATGTCCATACATTGATCTCACTTTCCTCATTCTCATGCAGGGAGGCCAGTCTGAGAACACATCTCAGGCTTACCTTTCGGCTCCACATGTAGCTTTATGTAACTCCCACCACCCCTCAGGAAAATGGTTTAATGACAGAGAGCTAAGAAAGATTTCCGACTAGCTTTCCTTCAACACAACATCACTTTGAGTACACCTGATCAGGAATACTTTGCGCAATTAAAGAAGACAGATTGCTTCACGGGGACAAAGAGCTGGATGTATAAATTAAATATCACATTTCTATTTCTGCCACTCTAGCACAATTCTGAAGTTTCCAAAGGCAGGACTGAACAAGTGAAGTGCTTTCCTTTAGAAGGCTTCACTGGTGTCACTTCTCTGTCTAACCCTTGGCTGGCTGTTTCCCTCTGCCTGGTTCTCACGGTTCACCTCAGTCTCTATCCTTTTCTCTGGTTGAATTTAACTTTGAAGTTAGACAAAAAGATTCTCCTGTGCTTGTGAAGCTTGAGTTAGTTTCCTTCAGTTTTATTAAGAAGCTAGAAGGTACGAGACCAGCAAGATGCTCCATCAAGCACTTGCTAACATGGACCTGAGTTCAATTCCCAGGACCTACGTGTTGGAAGGAGAGTACCGACTTTCCTAAACAGTTCTCTCACCTCCACAAACAATCACACAAGTGAAATTTGAAGAGCTAGAGGGGCATTTACACTGAAGGTTCTGATTTATCCAAATGACATATAGAGGTAGACTAAGCTAGATTTGGATCTTCGTCTGACCATTTATTTGTGTGACATTGGGCACTGCCTAAGCCTTGGTCTCCTAATCTGAAGACTGGCGATGACATGCATGTCTAGCACAGTCCGGTTGAAGAGAAATGAACAAAACAGCACCCCTAGCATAGGGTTAAGGGTGTATACTAATCATTATGATGGCAGTGGACTTGTGTGTGTATGTGCATGTGTATAGTTTCTGTCTTAATTGTGAATGAAGGACATCCTGCTTCAACTTTCTAAACATAATTTTCAAGACAAACTCTCAGTGGCCTCCAGCATGTGTGTATGTGTCCTCAGTGTACAGGGAGCATAGCAAACATGATTCTGCTGTAATAATCCAATAATTTTTCCTTGAGCAATGATAGGATTTTTCAAGACTTTCCCTGGGGGAGATTTTGATAAGAGCTTTGGTTGATTACTTTTTCTCTCCCATGTCCTGTTTGGCTGATAAGCTCCCAATCTTCACATTTCACATTGTTTTCATCTTCCTGGTCTCATCCCTGTCATCTTCTCAGTTGTCAGAGTGAAACTGTAGGGAGATAGGGGCTCCTGGGGCATTGGGGAGGGATGGGTAAACCCTTAGGCAAGTGGACAGGTCAGTGGCACCTCGGGAAGGGTTGCGGATGTGAGAATTAAATGGAATCTACAGGACACGGGGCCTTGCACTAATTTGTATTCAAAGTCTGGCTGTCACATGGCACTGAAGCTCCAAGCCTCCTCTAACTCTGCCTTGGGCTAATCAAATGCTGGATTTTTACAATAGCTGTTTCAGTTCAGTGTGCTTTCAAAAAATGCCATTATTATTTGGGGGGAACAATGACTGTCATAGAACCATGAAGTTTTACCTTCCAAAACATTTAGCTCAGAATCAAGACCAGTAGGAAAAGCAATGGCTTTCCCAACACATTCAGGGTATTCACGCTGCTTGTTCTTCAAGGGGCACCTGGCTCTGAGTAGACTGCACTGCACATATAAGTGACTCAATGGTTAATTTTAAGAAGTGTCATCAGAGGCTGAGTTCACTTTTACTTATCAGAGCCCTTGTAGGTGTTGTTGGCACAGGCGTGGCATCACTGTGATGAAGCACCAATTGGAGAGCTTAAGGAAGCTGAGGAAGGGAAGACAGATCTTGTGCCTGATTGGGGACACTTATAGACTACTGTTTCTGTCCCTCCAAGCTTTGTAGTTGGAATTCTAGCCTCTGATGAGATGATACTAGGGGGAACTTGCTTCTGAATGTCAGGCCCTGTGGCTGGAACAGTGGCTTTATAAGATGGGTCAAAAGAACATCTCCCCTTCTTGTCTCTACTATGTCAGATACAAGGTAAGGATGGCTCTCTCAAACCACTCTGAGTGTATGTGTTAGACACTCCTTGCCTCCAGAATTGGGCACAATAAATATCTGCATTTTAACAGCCTCCCCAGGTCTATTGAACTTTGTTACAGAATCCTGTCCTATGACAAAGACTGTAGTGGTACAGATTTGCCCAGTGTCAGTTTGAATCACCCTCTATGACACATTACTGTGCTGTAGATTGAAAGCTACAAAATTTGTTTCCCAGAATGCTCATGTCAGGAGATACAAATGTGATTTAGATTTCCTTAGAAAGTGACACCTGCATAAGGATGTAACAGGGTACCACAGAGCCTTTTCTATTTCTATTGCTGGGAAGGAAGGACAGTCATGGAGTCATTTGATTTTGTGTGTGGCTATAGCAGAGATTCATGTGGACATTCATTTGGAGCACAACCAATGCTGGAAGACCATTCTGGAGTCTGCACTCCCAGTAAGTTCTCTGCCAGGCAATTTCTCATTGCTACATCTTTCTGAGCAGAGCAGGCAAACAGTCATAGAAACTCAGTTCTCCCCTGTGGCTTTGATCCTTATTTCTGGAAACTGTGCCTCCTTCAGATCTCAACTGTCCTAGAAGCCAGGATGGACAAACTTAGTCTCAGATGATAAACATGATGAAGCCTTTTCAGGGTGTGTGGTTTCTGATACAATTCCTAAACTCTGACATGGGAGAATGTAAACAGCTTGGAGTAATATGTAACAAATACATGTTACATTTTATTACATTTTATTGGAATGCAGTGTGTGACTGTATTCCAATAAAGCTTGATTTATAAAAAGCAGTTAGTAGGGCAGATTTAAGAGCAGATTCAACTATGGGATATACTTGAATGATATCTTCATAATATATCCCTTCTGTTTTCTTGATAAAGTCTCATTTATATTGAGTATGGGATAATTCAGAAATGTTCAAATCCAAGAATAGTATAATATCAGAAAGGAAGAAAGGGAAATCTATGCTCTGAGCCTTTGGTTCAAGGGGCTAACAAGGCATCAACTTATTTGTATGCATAGCTCTCAGTAGGCTTGTCAATGATCTTTATTTTGTACTAAGACCTCTGATCTTCATTGTTCTCATGTAAAGTATATCACCTGGATTTCACAATGCCTTGTCAAGGAGATCTAGTTAGAAAACACTAAGAATTCTCAGAAATAAGTTTCTTAAGGTCACTGGCCTTACAGAAAGGCAAGGCAGAATTCAGAACCTGGCCTCCCGTCTCTCAGTTCAGAGCTTCTTCTACTCCGCTACTTTGCTTCTGATTTAATCCTCAAAGCTCGGGAGATAGAATCCACTAAGCTCATCTGGAAGTCAAAGCCATGAGGAAGCTAAGGAGTATTACAGAGAAGTGAGGGTATCCACTGAGTCATGTGGAGGCAAGTTACTGGGATACCTGAAACTCCTTGACAAGTATTTTTTTCCCCACTATATATTTTCAGAGAAGGATGTGTGCACATGGAAGGATAATGTGAGGTAAACCCTGAGCTAGAAATGGAAACTGAAACTTTTTTTGTATTTTATTATCTATATTGTCCAAACAACACTGTAATCTAAATGTTATTATTTTATTTTCATTTGAAACTATAACCATCATTATCACCACAAATCTAGACTGAAACACAGAGAACTGAAGTACCTTACCCATGGCTACATCATTAGTATATTGTGGAGCTTCAGTTCAGGTCCAGGGAGTCCTGCTTTAGAGCTCATGCTTGTAATCATTGTATTAGTGCCCTGTACCAGAGCAGAATATCCAGCTACATCAAGGACACAGAGCTGACATAGCACAACACAGCCCTGCTTCAAACTCGTGCTCATTTTCACGACACGGTGTTCTCAAGAAAGGAAAGGTTGCTGGAATCCATCCCAGACTTCTGAATTGCTACTTGGGATACATAATTTTTTAAATCCCCAGAGATGATTCTATTGCGCAGTTCTGGTCCAATAGCGCAACGCTCCACTCTTCGGTCTCTTAGCTTAGTTAGATAAATAGCAAAATTACTCACAATTTCGCTGGACTATTGGTTTCTTAAGGTTGTACTGTTTTGTGTATCTTTGTGAATGTTTTTTCAATGCTGCGTTCTGGATTTGCCTCAGTCGTTTCTATAAATGTTTGTAGTTAGAACAGAAGTGCGGATTCCTAGCCTCATCTCTAGATCATCAATTAGATTCGGTTGTTCAAGAATTTGCATTTCTGATGATTTCCTAGGACTGCTGAGGATGGAGGTGTTGTTGTTGGTGGTGATAGTGGTTTGGGGGCTACACTTTGCAAAAATGCTGTTCATGGAAAGTTCCAATGTTGTGATGGACTTCCAGGGAGCACAGACAGTGAGGGGCAGCAGCATCACTGTGAATTAAAGCTCATGTTTCAAGAAATGACTCAGCCTACCATTTTGCAAGTGCATGATCTATAAATTAAGGCAGGAAGAAGTGACATCTGTTAGCAGATGCTTTGAGAATGGTTGTGCCTTTACTTTAACCTCATTTAATAATGTGGAAACAATCATCGACTAGTTGGAATTACACATTTAAGTTTTCTATTCTTTAAAAAAGTTAATAACATATCATTACAGAGTATCAATTTACTATTGACTTGAATGGAGTACATTTTACAAAATTATATTTGGGTTAGAAACAAACAAAAAAATCTGACCTTAAATAAGGACTGACAAGATAGAAAAAAATACCTATATTATCTTATTTGCTCTTACACTTTGCCAGTAGTGGGGAGAAAGCTGACCATGGAGGCTGTTAGCACATGGGCACACGAAATTTGCAAGTAATGGAGGAAGACTTTAGAACCCTCTGGTCTTCTTAGGTTCTTTTACATCTAGTTACAGGAGGAAAAAGAGGATCAGGAGCCATCTATCCTGATCTCTTCTTTCCTCTTCCTCTTCCTCTTCCTCTTCCTCTTCCTCCTCCTCCTCCTCCTCCTTCTCCTCCTCCTCCTCCTTCTTCAGTGAGACACAGGGATTTCATTCTGAATGCTGCACCCATAGGATGGGAACCTCTTGGCAATGGTTTGGACAATAGTTGGTTGATAGGAAGAACAGAAAGTCCTCCCTGAAAAGTAGGAATGGAGAAGGTATCTGATTATCTTCATAAGGTCGGCATTCATGTCTTCTTTTGACACTCCAACCATTCTTGCTTCCATTTTAAAAAAATATTCTTTTTTTCCTTTCAACTAATATCATAAGCTCTTTGAGGGTTGGTAATATTGCCTACTCAGTCCTAACATCTCCAAATGTTAACAGTATGAAGCCTCAGTGCATGCTCATTGGTTCTGATAAAAAAAAACCAGTGCTGTCTTGTGGGAAGGGGCAAATCCAGATGTGTGACTTCTGATGACAGAACTGTATATGACTAGAGACAATGAAGGCAAAATGTTACGTTCTGCATGCACATTTCTGTATCTGCATTCGTATTTACATGTAAGTAACAATGGTATTTGTGAACAGTGAAGTGTTTTGCAACATGATCACACATTAGTTAGGGACATAGTGAGTACTCAAGATTCTCCTTTATAATAATATTAAGAATTGGCCTATTTATTTATTTAGACAGAAGACCTCACTGTAGCTCAGGCTGACCTGGAATTTATTACATAGCCCACTTTGACCTCAAACTCTTAATCTCCTGCCTCTACCTCTCAAAGGTTAAAAATACATGTATATCAAACCCAACCCGAATGACTCTGTCAAATTTCACAGCTGAAGTTGTAAGATTTTTATGAATACCATAGATTCTTTTAGCCTTCTTTTATGATTCATCTGTTCTCGTTATCCAGCAAACCACCTAATTGCCAGAGATGGGTAGTATCGTCAGCATATCAGGACCTAGAGTCACCTAGAAGAAAGCTTTCTGGGCATATCTGAAGCGTTTCGAGAACATGTTAATTGACGTAGGAAGACCCACCACCCTGCTCTGAACGTAAGGTGAGTGAAGGCTGCACATCTACTTTTATCTCTCTGTTTCCTGACTGTGGATACAGTGTGACTGGCTGCCTCAAACTCCCAGCCCTAGAACTTTTCAGCTTTGTTCAAGTGTCTTCTCAAACTAAGCCAGAGTCAGTTCTTCCTCTTAAGCAGCTTCTGTCTGGCATTTTATAGCAGCAACGAGACCTGTAACTAATATGCTATCTATGACCCACTGTATTTAGCTCAGTTAACTATCTACTTCACTAACCTGTCCATCTTAGATGACTGCGGTGCAGTACGAAGTGCCCAGATTTGCTTGCTCTATGCCCTATTAGTTCAGTCCTTGGACAGTTCCAGCTCTAATAGACAGTGGAGGTGTTGGCATTGGCATTTGTCATGGCTGAGAGGTGGACTATGGACCATATCCAAGTGACTTCATGGCACTTCAGAGAGCCATTCAAGCCTGTGTTTCCCATCAGAGTGCTCTGGGAAGCCACTTGAAGCAGTGAACTGTGATGTGCACATTTACAATTATATGGCATTATTCATCACAGCAGTATTTTATTTAAAGAAACCAATAAAGCAGATGGGAAATGGTGAAGATGTGACTATTTTAGGTGGCATGTTTGTTCAGCAACTGGCACAATAACAGAGATGCAGAAGAGCAAATGAGACTGGAAACACCAATTATTTCAATTTTCTTGAAGAAGGGAATTGAGATTACAGTTCTGACCTTCACAAGGCATAAGATCATCTGGAGTCTAGAAAATTCAAGATTGTCATGATATACTTAGAAGAGCCAAAAAAAGAGGGAAAGTGTTATATATATTTCTATCTGTCTGTCTGTCTATCTATCTATCTATCTATCTATCTATCTATCTATCTATCTATCTATCTATCATTTCCAAAAGCTGAATTCACTGAAGTACTGCAGTCTCCTTATAGGCTAATGGGAGATTATAGGAGTGCATTATTTAATTAAAATGAGTAAGGACTACAATGAAATAATATTGTTAAAGCATTGGCAGTAATGCTAAGTACAGCTCAGTACAACTTGGCTCCGTATTGGCTCTAATACCTAGACTAGCCTTTTTCTTTCTGTACAAATGTTATAATAGTTCAACCAGGATGATGAAGGACTTGAATCTATGCCCTGTGTCCTGTTAAAAGGAGATGAAATGTCTAATTTAAATGTAAGACACTATTTTAGTTTCTCCTCAGATCATATGAGTCTTTTGCCTTTTGCTAAACAGAACCCACTTGGAAGGGGCAATGTTAGGACAGTTAGCTATGGAAACATATTAGGGAAAGAGGGCATAGATACACAGAATATGTTTTCCAAAATGTCACTGAGGAAAAGCCACCTATAATTCAAGTAAATATGAGAGGAAGAGACTCAAAGAACAAAATAGCTCTAACCAGTGAGTACAACTGGATGGGAGGGGAAAGATAGGCAAGGAGGAGATATGGAGTCCTGAATGGTCCAGGGATGTTGGGATGCTGGGGACCATCCTATGTAGAAGACCAGGAGATGGATGGATAGCCTGGGAAAGCAGCACAGTGTGGTGGGTGCCCGACCACTGTTAACAAGCTTTAGATGTTGAGTTAAGTAGTGTACCAGTCACATTTCTCTTGCTGTGATAAAGTACCCTGACTTTTTCTTTATAGAAAAAGGCATTAATTTTCATTTATGGTTCCAGAGGTATAAGAGTCGATCATTCTGGAGAGAATAGCGGCATACAGCAGGATCTGAGAGATGGCTTCTATTACACACACAGGAAGCAGAGAAAGCAATCTGGAAGTGGAGTGAGGCTATACATTCTCAGAACCCACCCCCAGTGACATACCTCTTTTAATAAACCTCTTGTCCTAAAAGTTCTATAACGTCCCAAACAGCACTGCCAACTGGGGACCAAGCAATTAAAACACACAAGCCCATAGAAGACATGCTCCATTTAAACCACCATGAGTGAAGTCAAAAGCAGTGGTGGGCTGTAATAGGAAGAAAGGAATTATGGAAGAGTTAGAGATTTCTCTGAGATGATGGAGGGTTCTCAGGGAGAGGACAATATGACCAGAGATACTGGTTGTAATAGATAAAGCAATGACAGAGACAACAACCACAGTGAGTCCCCCCTCCCCCTGTCTCTGCTCTTCAGCATGTGATCCTGGGCAAGTCATTTACCTCTCCAAGACATACATCTAAAGTGCCATTAATAATTCAGCCCTGCTTTTTTAATGTGTTCATGTGCCTGTACTGCTATGGGGACTCAATTCATCATGGATGCATTGACTATCACAGTGCCTCGCCTGTTTACAGGGCTATTATTTTTATGGCTGTTTTCCCTCACTCTTGGTGCAGATGAGAAATGGTGCAGAGATGTCCATATGCTTTCCCTTGAGCCCCTGTTTCTTTTCTACAGTTTCTTCCCTTTGGCAGGAGTGGGGAGGTAGAGCGTGGCGATGTTCTTCTTTCCCGTTCTACTTAAACGATTTCGAAATGTGTTTGCCTCGTGTCCTTGGTCACCTCAACTATACAGTTGGATGTTGGGGTGCCTAAGATGCATTAACTGTGCAGTGAGGTCACTGTAATCCCATCTAAAACCTCCATTGCAGTGTCAGTCTTGAGGCATCTTGGGGCCTGAGAGTGGTCATAATGCACTGGACCCTCTATCTACAAATTAGGGATTAAGTTCTGATGCCTGGGGCTATTGTTGGATCCACTGAGATGTAATAAATTTCCTGGTGTATGATAGATGCCAGGAAAAAGGAAAAAGAAACAAAAATAAAAGCTGTAAGAAACAGTAAGTTGTTGGAGTATATATATACTTATACATTTTGCTTGTGTGTTGTAAAGCTTTTTTTGGTATTTGAACTAGATATGAATTCAGAAATCTGAAGAAGTAGATAAAGCCACTGGAGCTTGGAAGTCTTTCAACACTGTGAGAAGACATAAAGTCCCACTAGAATGCCCTCTAGCCCAGAGAGCTCTGTTCAAACTAAGCCACAGGAGTATTGTGGACCCTGTAGCCCAAGCGACATTAACACTGCACCCAGTAATGGGGTTCTGGGAAATGGGGTTCTCAGCTTTTAGTGGTTTCTCACAGCCCTGATGTCCTGTGGGGCTCATGCTTGCTTTGTTTGCTTGCGAAGCTGCTGATTCATCTTTGTGGGATGGTGTGAGATTCAAGTTCAGAGTCAGCTCTACTCTCTGGGCACCTGTGTTTAGAAATGGGATCTGAGATTTCAGTTTTTCAAAGAATAGTCTTTTTGTCTCTGTAGGAGAGGCTTCTGGGTGGTTCTTCAGATGCAGAAGCATGGCTATCTAATTTAGCTATGACTGGCCTTTCTGAGCTCTGTTTATGAGGTGCTATAGTCAGGGTGAGGGGACAGCCATCTGATGGCTACTAACTGCCCCTCAGGCTGATCTTCAATGTTCCCCCAATTCAACTTACAGTGAAAGATTTTGAGGTTACAGACTATATTAGAACATCTTTAGATGCATTCAATTTTAAAATAATTCATAAGTTATACCACACTTTCTCTTCAATACTGCACAGTATTAGCATTATCTAAATCAAGATTTGTGTGTGTGTGTGTGTGTGTGTGTGTGTGTGTGTGTGTAGGCCAGGGATTAATACTGATAACCCCCTCAATTATTCTCTTGTTCTAACACCCTTTACATTGTTGTTGTTGTCATTATTAATTATTTTAAAAAATTGTCAATGAACCTAACACTTGTCAATTTGGCTATACTGACTGGTTAGATAACTCTAGGAGGATCCAGGATTCTCTTGTCTTTGTCTCCCAGGGCAGAGATTATAGGAGCACAGCACCTCGTCCAGCTTTTTCACATGGGTTCTAGGAATGAAACTCAGATCTTCAGAAACCACACACTTTACCCACCATATACCCAGGCCATAAAGGGAAAAATTTCAGGTTAGAATTAGAGTCTGCACTCTCTTTGTTAACTTGAAAAACATTCAAAGTCCCCCTAACCCTCTTCTAGCTAATTTATACATTTCAGAACTAGGAATGGGAATTACAGCACTCCAGAGTTGTGCTTTGGGAAAGACAATGTAAGAAGCCTGAAACCCAACCGCCATTTATGTTTAAGTTCCAAATGGCATTTTTGCATTCTTGATTATTGACAAGCAAATCAGCTCTTTACAACAAACTCTCACATGCTGTAGATTCAGAGCCTCTTCATTTCCTATAAGATACTGCGGAAAACAGGGTCCTACCACTTGAGGCAAGACGTCTTGTAGGCTAGGCTGGCTGTTTTCAAAATCACTATGTAGCCAAGCATAACTCTCAATTTTTATCTCCTCACTCTGGAGCACTGGGAGTACAAGTGTGTGTGTGTGTGTGTGTGTGTGTGTGTGTGTGTGTGTGTGTGTGTGTGTCCATATGCCATATATTTGGTGTTGGGATTCAACCCCAGGTCTCAAGCATGTTAGGCAAGCATGCTATGTACTGAGTGATATTCCAGCTCTACTTTTATTGACAGCATAAATGACATGGAGAGTCAGGCTCTATTTGTTCCTCAGCCCATTCATTCATTCATTCATTCATTCATTCATTCATTCATTCCATTCTCAACAGAAGCTCTGGGAGGCAGGCACTAACATAAGCCCACAACACAATCTAAAGGCAAAACTCAAAGAGAAGATAACCCAAGCTCAGATGGTATCAGGTTGCAGGGTTCCTGACCCTAGAGGCTGCCTTTAGCCTATGTGGTTCTCTGTGAGTTTCTCCATCTCCATCCCTTCTTAACTTTGCTGTGCTACCTCATTCTAAGTCTGATACCATCACTACCTGGATTAAAACTGTGTGTGGGCTGGGCCTGGAGAGATGGCTCATTCAGTAAATAGCCTGACAAAGATCTGAGCATTATCACCAGAGCTTTTAAGCAACCAGAGTGGTTGACCATTCTCATAGTTCCCACAGAGACAGGAGCTGCACAGTCAGCTTTTCAGGCCAATGAAGAATTCTTTTCCCCCAAAATGAGGTGAACGGTGCCTGGAGAATGATAGACAAGGTTGTTCTTTGGCCTCCATTTTCTATGTACACAGCTGTACACATAAACACAGAAACATACATACATACATACATACATACATACACACACACACACGGTTCTTACAAGAGTTTCTTTTTCTTTTTCTTTTTTTTTTTGCACATGAAAGCTTTATTGTAAAAAGTCTGAAATTTTTGCCAGTTTATAGAAATTAAATGACTGATGTTTTATAAAGCAATCATAACTTTTTCCCCTCTTAAATTTATTTATTTATTTATTTTTCCTTTTTTTTATTAACTTGAGTATTTCTTATATACATTTCGAGTGTTATTCCCTTTCCTGGTTTCCGGGCAAACATCCCCCTCCCCCCTCCCCTTCTTTATGGGTGTTCCCCTCCCCATCCTTCCCCCCTTGCCGCCCTCCCCCCAACAATCTAGTTCACTGGGGGTTCAGTCTTAGCAGGACCCATGGCTTCCCCTTCCGCTGGTGCTCTTACTAGGATATTCATTGCTACCTATGAGGTCAGAGTCCAGGGTCAGTCCATGTATAGTCTTTAGGTAGTGGCTTAGTCCCTGGAAGCTCTGGTTGCTTGGCATTGTTGTACATATGGGGTCTCGAGCCCCTTCAAGCTCTTCCAGTTCTTTCTCTGATTCCTTCAACGGGGGTCCTATTCTCAATTCAGTGGTTTGCTGCTGGCATACGCCTCTGTGTTTGCTGTATTCTGGCTGTGTCTCTCGGGAGAGATCTACATCCAGCTCCTGTCGGCCTGCACTTCTTTGCTTCATCCATCTTGTCTAATTGGATGGCTGTATATGTAGGGGCCACATGTGGGGCAGGCTCTGAATGGGTGTTCCTTCTGTGTCTGTTTTAATCTTTGCCTCTCTATTCCCTGCCAAGGGTATTCTTGTTCCCCTTTTAAAGAAGGAGTGAAGCATTCACATTTTGATCATCCGTCTTGAGTTTCATTTGTTCTAGGCATCTAGGGTAATTCAAGCATTTGGGC
This sequence comes from Rattus norvegicus, assembly GCF_021556685.1. NCBI lineage: Eukaryota > Metazoa > Chordata > Mammalia > Rodentia > Muridae > Rattus > Rattus norvegicus. Next base: position 162,990,012 of record NC_141534.1, on the reverse strand, counting down.
TAATAGCCACTTATCAATGAGTGCATACCATGTGTGTTTTTCTGTGATTGGGTTACCTCACTCAGGATGATATTTTCCAGTTCCAACCATTTGCCTATGAATTTCATAAAGTCATTGTTTTTGATAGCTGAGTAATATTCCATTGTATAGATGTACCACATTTTCTGTATCCATTCCTCTGTTGAAGGGCATCTGTGTTCTTTCCAGCTTCTGGCTATTATAAATAAGGCTGCGATGAACATAGTGGAGCACGTGTCTTTTTTATATGTTGGGGCATCTTTTGGGTATATGCCCGAGAGGTATAGCTGGATCCTCAGGCAGTTCAATGTCCAATTTTCTGAGGAACCTCCAGACTGATTTCCAGAATGGTTGTACCAGTCTGCAATCCCACCAACAATGGAGGAGTGTTCCTCTTTCTCCGCATCCTCGCCAGCATCTGCTGTCACCTGAGTTTTTGATCTTAGCCATTCTCACTGGTGTGAGGTGAAATCTCAGGGTTGTTTTGATTTGCATTTCCCTTATGACTAAAGATGTTGAACATTTCTTTAGGTGTTTCTCAGCTTACAAGAGTTTCTTAATGGCCTTTGGAAAATTCTTTACTCAGATCTGTCTTCCCCTACCACCTTTCCCAGAACCTCATAACTCAAATACACACCTGACTTGTGTTTAGGAGTATTTTGGCATTCACAAACAGCTCGCATATACATTATGTCAGCCACCCTCAAAATGACTTCAAAGAAACACAGAAAAAGTGGTGTCCTGTAGGCATAAATTTTTCTCAACCTACTTTAATAAGCATTCAATCTCCCCTCTAGCACACCACCCATCAGAGGTAGTAGAAAGAAAAGTTATTAGGACACAGGAGAAGTAGACCTGTTTAGAAATGGTTCTTTGGGGGTGAGTCCAATTTTTCTTGTCAGGATACTAGCAGTTCTGTTTATTCAGCAAAATGCCAACCCAAATCAACAATCACCATTCACATATCAGTAACAGCAGCTCAATTCAGAAGAAACTGCAAGTCTCACCAACCAGCCAGAGTCCACTGTAGAAGCAGCAAGAAGCCACAGGAACCTCATGAAGAGTACGTTGGTGAGTTTCTCTCTATCAAGTCACCAGTAGTGAAGCAATGTAAGGCGAACCAATGCTTGTCTGCTGTCAGGGAAGAATAGTGAGGCAGAGCAAAATGCTCCAGTTTTCACTTTTATATTCCTTCTAAGCATCATGCATCCTTTCTTGTGTCTGCTGCCGGAAAACATCCTTTCACCTGTGTCTGTTTCAGGAAAACATTCTTTCATGTGTCCGCTTTAGTAAAACATCCTTTCACCTGTTTGGCCCAGCAAAACATCATTTGACATAGTTGACTTTCCGAAGAAACCAGAAGTTTCCACTTTAATGTCCTGTCCAATTTAAAGATGAAGAAACAGAAACTGAAACTAAGTGGATTCAAGGGCTCAGTGACTGGCCTAAACATCCATGCTCATTGAGAGTGTCTCTCAAGACAGGACTGATGGTTTGCTCACTCACTAGTCTTTGTATGTTTAGTCAATTTGATACAAGCTTCCTATAGAAAGAGGGAAACTTAGTTGAGAAAATACTCCCTCAGATTGTAGACATATTCTAGTACTATGGTTTAAAGAAGAAATATAGAAAAGGCATCAGACTATAATTAAAATATAGCATGGGTCCTAGCTAAAGTCATAGTATAAGATAGAGACCTTTCTCATCTATAAAACTGATAGAGGGTCCCATGTAGCTTATTTTCATGGGTCATACAGTCTCAAAGGAATCTGTGATTCTATCATTTTTCATACCTGATGAACTTTAGATCTTTAATAGTCTCCACATTCCCATTCCACATCCAAAAATCATGTCCACAGGCAGGCACTTACAGCATACAGAACACTTCATGGGAATCTGCTTCCATCTTGTCTCCCCCAGGCCCCAGTTAGACTTGGATACATTTCTCTAGTCTTTTCTTTAACTGAACCAGGTGCTTGATATACCAGCCTCTGACTCAAGCAACTGCCCACTTTCTCCCCAAGCCCTATTTCTCTTGGCTGTGATTTCCAGATCAAGTCTTGGGATTGAAGATCATTTTAAGAATTTGCTATATATAAGCCAGCTCATCCCAGGCTCACCTTTTTGGGATTATGCTTGAGCTCTGTCATGCATCATAGAGATACTTGATCCACGGCCTTGGAAAGTCTATTGAATCATGACTAAGGGAAATTTTCTTTCCTTGACTTTTACCTCATTGAGAAATCATCCTGGCCTCCATGTCAGGATTCCCACTACACACACTATATCTGTTTTGAAAAAAAGTCAATTAATTTTTAAGTTAGAAGAATGTTCATACACATATGTCAATATGCTTTGCTCTTATTTATCCCTCTTGCTTTCAGCCCTCTCTCATCTCCCTTCCCCCCTTTGCTCATCCAACAACTAGTTCCTCCTTCTGCTTGGTGAGTCACTCCCAAATTGCCCCTCATCCCTCCCCTAAGATCTCTTTGTCTCTCTTGACTCCCTTACTTTACACACACACACACACACACACACACACACACACACACACACGCACACGCACGCACATGCACACACATGCATATGCACGAATGCATGCACGCTCATGCTGGCACATACACATGCATGAATGCATAGTCACACAGGCACATTCACATGCACACCCACAAGCATGCATGAATACTCATCCACATAAGACTCACATGCATGCAAGCATACACACACATACACACACACACCCCACAGACATACAACATACACACACACACACACACACACACCCCACAGACATACATACAACACACACACACACACAACTGCAGATTTCAATCTAGATTCTAAATGCAAATGAGAGAAAACATGCAATGTTTGTCTTTCTTAGCCTGGTTTATTTTGCTTAGTATATTGACTCGACTGCCATTTATTCCTGTACAAATGTCATGATTTTTTTAATCACTGACTAAAATAAACTTGTGTATATGTACCACATTTTCTTTATCCATTCACTTGTTGATGGACAGGTACTCGTAGGTGGTGAATAGTGCAGCAGATGTGTAAGTGTCTCTGTGGAAAATTGACTTCAGTTCTTCCCTTGGGAGTGAGAAGGCTAGGTTCATGTGCTAGCTCTATTTTTAGTTTTGTGGGACAGCTCCATACCGATTTCCATAGCAGCCAGTAGTAAATAGAGTCTTGCTTCCCATGTTCTCAACCAGAATTTGTCATTTCTTTCTTCTGTGGTAGCCACACAGGTGTGTTAAAATAGAATTTTAATGTAGTTTTAATCGACATTTCTGGGTTGGTTTAAGGATGCTGAATAGTCTTTCAAATACTCCTTGGCCAATTGTATTTCTTGTTTTGAAAAATAATAGTTCATTATCCATTTGCTAATTGGATAAATTGATATTTTGGTGTTTGTTCTTGAAAGTTTTTTAAGTTCTAGACATTAATCCCTGTCAGGTATACAGCTGGTGTCATGGTTTAAATATGCTTGGCCAAGGGAGGTGTGGCCTTGTTGGAATAGGTGTGTCAATGTGAGTGTGGGTGTTAAAACCCTCATCCTAGCTGCCTGGAAGTCAGTATTCTGCTAGCAGCTTTCAAATGAAGATGTAGAACTCTTAGCTTCTACTCTACCATTCCTGCCTGGATGCTGCCATGCTCCTGCCTTGATGATAACAGACTGACCTTCTGAGCCTGTAAGCCAGCCCCAGTTAAATGTTGTTCTTATAAGATTATAAGAGTTGCTTTGGTCATGGCGTTTGTTCACAGCAGTAAAACCCTGACTAAGACTGTGGGAAAGCTGTAGCCCAATTCTGTAGCTGGCTTTTCACAGTCATGATTGTTTCCTTTGCTGTGAAGGAGCTTTCAAATCTCATGCCATCCCCTTCCACAACTCTTGGGATAATTTTCTGGGCTCGTCAAGTCGTTCTCGCTCATGCCTATAATCTTAATTTTCCTTTAGCATCTCCAAAGTTTTAGGCCTCTGATCTCTTTTTAGTTGATTTTTTGTGTTGGCTGAGTTTACTTTCATTCCTGTATGTGTTACTATTAGGTTTCTCCAGCACTGCTTGTTGATGTGAATGTCAGATTACTTGTTTTACATTACATTTTAACAATAATTTCTATTGTGTGAAGATGAGAGAGAGAGAGAGAGAGAGAGAGAGAAAGAGAGAAAGAGAGAGAGAGAGAGAGAGAGAGAGAGAGAGAGAGAGAGAGAGAGAGAGTGTGTAGAGGGGCCCATGATGTGCCATAGCACAGGTCTAGAGGAGTGGAGAACAAAAGACAACTATTTCTTCACATTAGATTCTGGGACTCAAACTGATCATCTCACCAGACTGGCCAGACCTTCCCCCTCCACCCTCCATCCCTTTTTGTGATATTGTGGGGATTTTCTGAATGTGTTCTCTCTCTCTCTCTCTCTCTCTCTCTCTCTCTCTCTTCCTCCCCCTCCCTTTCTCTGTCCTTATGCCTTACACTAAGCTTGGTGTGATGACTATCATTCAGGATGCGGATTTCTATTGCTAAGAGGGTAACCCGAGTTAGAAGGCTTGAGGTGGTGACAAGATGGATCTGCAAAGTCCGTGGGAGAGAATAGGAATCAAAGCGGCTGCTGCAGAGACACAGCTTCCCTGGCCCTTTGATGGAGGCCATCCTAGGGAAATACATTTAGAAATCACCCAGTCTTGGATAGTAACACCGTGAAAACTGTCCACATCCTTTGACCCACTAATTCTCCTCTTCCCCTGCCCTCGAAACCTAACCAGAAATACAAATATAGCTTTCTGCACAAGCATATCTGTCATTGGGTTACTTGCTATAATGACGAATATTGAAAATAACCTAAATGCCCAATCTGGGATTGGTTATGTAAATCCTGACTCATCTGTCTAGCATAGAACACTCTGTAGCAATTTAAGCTGATGTTTTCATGGCACGGTTAGATGCTCATGATGCAATGTTAAGCAAAATCAAGCAGAACAAATTTTTAGGAAAAAATACCAATAACATTATGTAAAAAGTATAAATGCTTAAGAAACACGCTAATATGTCAACAGTGGCTGAACTCTCAGTGGGAGTGAAATTTGCTTGGGTTTTTCAATTTTTCATAATGATCATGTAATTATAACTAAAAAGAGAGGCTAATATGAACTAAAAAGAGAAGAAAGGACTTCTTTTTGCTTTTGAAATTCGGGATATTCTAGATGGACCACAGTTGAGCCCTTGGTCCTGTAAATTTGCTTTTAGTTCTACCAATAGCTAAGTCAAAAGAATGCTGTTTTTGAAGTTTGCAAAAAGATGGTGTTGACCAGTGAGTGATATTCTGAAAGTCACAGAATCATCTTCTAAGAAGCTTTTTCTGGATCAAGACACACACACACACACACACACACACACACACACACACACACACACACACACATTTTTATATTTCTTGGTTCCTCACACAGATCGTATTTGTGTTAGCAATTGAAGGGTTTTGTAGACTTGTAAGGAAAGACCTTGGAGATCATTCAGTTCATTTATCATTTTGATTCACATATTATAAGTAACTAGATAAATAGTAATTTTTAAATTTCATTTTAAAACATACCTTATACTCTGAAAGGCTATATATACCTTGTTTGTCCATCTTGACCTCCCTCTAACTTCATGAGTGCCTCAAACACTACCTCTCCCTTCCTACTGCGATTTTCATAGCATATACTTAATTATCTCTGGAGTGAGTTCCGTGTTCACAGTGGTGATCCATACATCATAGTCTCTATGTCACAGGCTCTTGAGGTGGAAGTCAGAGATGGCCAGTATGTGAGAGAACATGTAATAACCCACTGAGTGAATCTCATTCATCATTCCTCCATACAACATCCTTTCTAAACACTAATGCTGGATAAATCATACTATGATAGAGATGGGGGTCACATAAAAGGCCTTGAATCTCAACACCATTTGGGGGTGCTATATAGTATCCTATATATTATTCAGATTAATGCTCATGAAATACATATTATCTATTGTCTTAAAGCTTAGCTCCACGCTGTAATGGGGGTGAGTCAAGCCCTGATGGATCCCCTCACTCTAGAAACACTCACTGCTTCCTCCCGTGTTTGCCTCCACATCTCACTGCTCTTCTAGCTTCTGGAGTCACACTTTATCTAATAAACTTGACGTCTTGCTATGTTCTGCCCACATTTGTGACTTCAACCAAGGGTCTCAGACTCTGCAGCTCTTCTCTGCACATTCCAAGCTTATCCTTGGTCACGTCTTAGAACTTGAAGTCACAGAGGTGTTCAACTGGAAGACCTGGGAGAGTGACTTCACTTAGTTCCCCCTCTCCTGTGTCCTGTGATTTCTCAATATTTCCTTACTACGTCATCTACCAGGGAAACTATAAATCTAGCCAGGAACATGAGGTCCCAGCCAGTAGCAGACAGACAGACCTTTTCTGGCCACAGAGATGCTCGTGGAGTGGCACATGGCACACGTGAATCAGTGAAAGGAGCTGGAAGTTGTGATGATACTTTTGGAAATGGGAGCTACGATTTCCCCTATGGATTCTGAAACTAAGAGAGCTGTAGTGGTTATTATACTCTTTAGCATCATGGACATTTAGCTTAGAGCAGCCCAATGAAAGGTTTAACTAAGAAATAGAAACATAGAGCTCTGGTGGCAGTGGGAACTTGTCAGTGGGAAAGCCTGAACTAGCTATCATGACGAAGTTCAATAAGGGACCTTTCCCTGTGGGCGGGAGGGGGATATACTGCAGTGAGGCAGGCTCAGCCTTAGCAGAGTTGTTATGACCTCTACAAAGAGATGTGATCAGGATAATTCCTGGAGCCAACAAAAGGTGGGTCATATAGAGAGGACTTGGAGAAATACTGAAAGACATAAGCATCTCGAAGGGACCCTGTAGAGAGGAAGGCAGGGAATAAATAGCTGACCTCCCTTCATTTTTCCTCCACGCTTTGGTGTTTTCTTTTGGCACTTCCTATTGTTCAAATACAATTGAAAGCCATAGCTTTCTGTAGTGGTAATAATATAATCTGGTCATTGGAGTCTAAGGCAAGCAGTTTACTGGCTGAGCCATCTCCCTCATCCTCCCTAAACGAATTTAAATGACTCACATCAGTAGGAGAACCAAGGAGAACAGGTACTCATGGTCACAAATCACATGGTGTCCCACATGATACCACAGAGGATGCTTAGACACGTCTCCAGTGACTGCCAGGACATTCTGCCCACATGGGTACCAGTCTCTTCTGAGCTTTGCCTCCAAGAAGTCTGGGCAGAAGTCCTGGAGGCAAAAATGAGAAGCCACTGACCTCTAGAACATGGAGATCCTCAGAACTAGGGTGCCACTTTAGAAAATTCCAGAAGCTATAGTAACTAGTAATTAGATGGCACCATTGCTGGCGTTTGTCTCATGGCTGAGTGATCAGAAGTTTCCCTTCTTTCTTTTTTTCCTTCCCCCTGTCAACTCTGGCTGATTAGGAAGGCATGTGAATCTTTCCTTACATATAATTTTCCAAGTCTGAAATGAGAAATTGAACTGAACTCAATTATAGAAGCTGATTTAATGTACTTAATTGCACTCAGGGGTGAGGAATTTGAAGGGGTCCCTGGAGGAAGGGATGGACCAAGTGGACTTGGAGTTACTGAGGTCATGCCCACCTGTGGCTGTGCTCAGGGTAACCATATCCCCTTCATAGCACCTAAGTGATTCCACAGTGATGCAGAGGCTATAAGCCCAGCCCTGGGGAGACTGTCACTTCCTCCGATAATTTTGCTTATGAATTTTCAACTGCTTTCAAGTGCTAATCTGGAAGCCTGCTTGATTTTTTTTAAAAAAATATGCTTCCTGAACAACTGCAACAGAATCAATGAAAAGAAGGCATAGGAGGAAAGGTAACGGGAGGGCAGAACCTCTCTCTCCTGAGAGCAACAGTTAGAATAATGGCATTCCCCTGAAGCAGGGTGAATAATGGCGAGGGCTATGGAAGTTATCTTTCCCTGACTTTCAGAATTGATCATTCTCTTAGTGACCATCTGACGGGCACCACCACCTGTTGCATCTCATATCCTTGCTTTTGATGTCTTGATCTTAGTGACTTTAATCATCAGACGATGCCACCTAGCAGATGGTGGCCCTCCTGTTTCATGGATGAGGACAGAGAGGATGAGCAGACACCGGGACCTGCTTAAGGGAGTGACAGCATGGGAGCAGATCCCAGGGCCGAGAACAAGGCAGGGACAGTTGCACGATGTCCCAGTGTCATGTGAGAACTTTAGAATCTAAGGCGCAAAGATTGGCAGGCAAGGTTAAAGATCTGCCTGCTCCTGCCTCCTCCTCCCTCCTTGCCTTTGGCTCTGGCTTCTCATGCTCCTCAGGCTTCATGTTTCCTTCTCTCCATCTCTTCCTCCCAGAAATCATCCTGCATTTCTCACTCTCCTTCATCATTTGCATCATTGATCAAGAACTGGCCATGAGGTTTTTACTCCAAAGGCAAAACAAGAGACGCAGGCAATGAGATAGTCCTTCCGTGCCATTATAAATGCAATGGTATCAAGAGCTACAGAGCTTGAATTATGACATTTTGAAGGGCAACACGGAGCAGCTGGAAGATGAAGGGATATGGACCCGACTTAGGGTTGCTGGCCATGCTCCCGTCCTCTGGTCTGGCTGTCACAGGGAAAAATGCCTAATGGCTACTGACCAAATATAGTTGCTGTGTAGAGTTCATCATGAAATCAAGAGAAAAGTGAGTTGGAATCGGTTCTGCAAATTAGGGGGTAGCTTTAGAAGGAAATGTAAACAGCGAGTGGTAGTTGTACATTGCTGTCTGTAAGCAGGAGAGGGCAGGTGAATGATAAAGCCAGAGCCTGTGATTGGGCAGTGGAAAAAGGATGGGAGGCTGAGAGTTTTAGAGATGAGTAGAAAGAGACAGAGAGATGGAAAGGGAGACAGATATGAGAAGGGAAGATAGAATCTGTAGGGGACGAAGATGAACCAGATCCAGGTGGCTTGAAATAGCCACAGGTAGCTATGGATATCATAGAAGAGAAATAGAATAATATAGAGCAATTTGTCAATCTAGGTGGGCAGCTTGTATCAAGATCAATTGAGTATTGAGTTCTTTGTGTGGGCATTTTGGGGGTTGAGAATTTAATGTTATAAATCTGACTGATAAATTATAAGCTTCTGGAGTTTTCTTTATATGGGGCTCAGGTTTAGAGCCAGTCTTGGCAGACTAGCTGCAGGGGACAGATGACTGGGAATGTGAGCGGTTCGATGGCAAGCAAACCAAGGGAAATTGGGTGGACCACTGCTTGGGGATAGTCATGGGGGCGAGGAAACTGCGGTTGCTGGCTTATAGCCCGCTATAGCGTGGATTTTTTAAAAAATAATTACTCACAACAGGCAGTGCTGGAGAGAAGTGAGCAGTAAGGTGTTCATCCAAGTTAAAGGCAGCAGGGCTGCCAGCCGAGCCTCACTGTGCTGCAGTCACCAGATCAGAAGGACTTGACTCTTCTGGTGTGGGGAAGGCAAGACTACATTATGGCCTGGCTTGGGGAGGAGGGTTGCTGTCAGTGTCCTTTTGACTGATGGGCACCACTATTTCCCACTCAGCTCGTGTGCACTCAGACCCACTTGGGTGATGCTAACCTTGAGATCGACAAGGTAAGAACCAACTCAACAACTGTCCTGTTTTTATAGATGACGAAGTAGGGAGTCAGGGGGACAACTGTCCTGTTTTTATAGATGACAAAGTAGGCAGTCAGGGGGATCAAGGATCTATTTCAAGTCTGCAGAATTAGGAAGCAAAGATGCTGGGATCCACCCAATATATCTTTCTCCTTCTCTGTGGAGTTTGGTACCACATCGGAAGGCCAAACTGAGTGATCTTTGGAGACCCATGCAGGACAGGGAGTTGAGCTAAATCTGGCTCCTAATCTTCACTGTACAACTTAAAGCTACATGTGCATTTCCATCCTTCTAAAAGATGGTCTTCTTTATAAAGTAGACATTACAAAGCTCACAGGCAGAGAGAGAGCTCCTTGGGACTTGAATACGTTGTTAGTACTTAATTGTAACTGGAGTTCCTCAGGTGGGGCTGTGAAGTGGGGCCTGGAACAGCCTGATTATGTCCAGAGAATAATTTTCACCTGGCAGGATCAGGCCTTTAGTGATCAAAAAAGGGGGGGGGTTGCAAATGCATTTTCCAAGGGAGAGCGTGGCCACTGGAAACAAAAGGGGATGATTAGAGAAGCACTGGACCACGGGGCTGCTTTCCTTGAACGTGTCTCCGAACCTTGCAGTGAAGCTGACCCTCTCTCCCACACTGACAGTCTGTTCGGACAAGAGGAAACAGGCTAAGTTCTTTTTAATGTATATTAAACTGAGCCTGTCAACCTTGACAAAGTTCCTTTAAGTGGATGGTCACTAAGAGGCTAGCCTGCCCAGAAGACACGCTGCCTGGGAAGCTGTGTGAATGCCACTTCCTCCCATAATTTAGGCTGCACAAAGACCAGATCCTTCCCTTTCTCCTTTCCTTAAAAATGCTGTTCTTTACTCACACAGTGGGTAGGAATCCGTGCTAAGGACGTTATATGTATCCTGTCATGTTATCCCCATAACTGTCCTAGGCGAGGGCATCCATTTTACCCTCATTCTACAGAAGAAGCCGGGATCCACCTGATTCTGGCTTATGGTTCGTAGATAACAGCATTTCTTTGGTTTACCCAGACTTTATCCATGTTCTCTCAGAATCTTTGTGCTCGTCAGCCTGGGCCACCCATACACCGAATGTTACACAACTGTAACGTTGGTTGTTCTATATCTGTGGTTTTTATTTAGAATTTGACATTTTTCACAAACTATTAGGTACATATTTTCAAACTGTGTCCAACACTGTCTTAGAAAACACCAAACCTGGGCCAGCAAGACAGCTCAGTAGCTAAGGTACTGACCATCAACCTATTGACTTGAGTTTGATGCCCAGACCTCACATGATAGAAGTAAAGAATCTGAGTGGTATGCATACTCCTAATGAATAAACACATATGATAAGCACTTCATTTACATTTATGATTAAACAACAAGAAAGCAAACACTAGTCTCTATTCTCCCTTTGCTTTGTCTCTTCTGAATGTTGCTACTGAGATTAATCTCCCAATTGCTAAATAATATGTTCACAATATTTTATTTTATTTTCCTTTGCCCTTTTCACAGCACTGAAGTCTAACATCAGGACTTTGCAGATTTTTGGACAAGTGTTCCAGCACTGTGCTACGTTCTGAGCCTATACTGGCTGCCTGATTCATTAATTTTAGATATTGCTATCCTCGGGGAGCAGATGCAGACTAGCAGATAAAGACTCCCTCCATCCCTCACTTCTCTCTCTCTTTTCTCTGTCTCTTTCTGTCTCTGTTTCTGTCTGTGTCTCTCTGTCTCTGTCATATCTCTGTCTCTCATCATTTATTTCTTTCATGTCAGGATCATAATTCTATTGTAGCTTGATGGATATACTTGTGATTTTGTATGTATTATACACAGCTAACAGAATCTTCATTGTATCACACCTCAGTCCCCACCCTCGAAGGGCAGTAATTATTTTATTTCTCATTTCTACCTTTGTAACATACATTTAATGTTCCTCATATGTTCCTAGATCTCTGACTCTTACCTATCGATAACTCTTACAAACCCCATCTATCGATTTAATTTTTCCTGGAGATTTTTTCTGTTCCAGTTTGAAATGGGAATACTGTATAAGTGTTAAAGGGACTTTAATTTGATTATTATCCTGGAAAATTACTTTGTGATTTTGTTGGTTTTTCCACTTCCTGAAACTCAAGGCTTCCTGTGATAAGAGTTATGTTTCAAGTCAGGTTCCTAAGGAAGTTATATGCAAAACATCTACATTAAAACATTTTTGTGTTTCTCATCTAATTTGTCAGATTCATGTGCTAGTTTAACTAACTATAAATCTGTATTCTGAAAGTTATTTTCTTTCAGAATACTGAAAACAGCTCTTTTTTGACATAATTGCTGATCTTATTCTTGATAAATTTGAGGTTAATTTGATTGCAAGTTCTTTGTTACTTTTTATTCTCTCTAGAATTTTAGTATATTCTCTCTATTCTTTGTGTTCATAATTCATCATGATATAACTGAAAGTGCCCATATTGAATAAGAACATAATAGGTCTTTTAATTAATTGTAGGCACTTGTTTTAATTCTGGGAAAAACCCTTTTCACGGTGGTTTATGGTAATCCAGTCTATTTTATACTATGTGGAAGAAATGGTCTTGGTTAATGTTTATAATCATCATTATTCTGTAATGTCAGAGAGTGAAATAAATAATTTGCACATGTTTTACATTTAGTGCTATAGAAATGATCTAAGGCAACTGTCTGGACTACTATGTTGTAGGAGAGAACTTGAGAGTTGAAGAAGTGGCACAATTTGTCCACAGCTATTAAATGTTCCAGAAATGCCACCAAATTCTGAAGATCTTAGTGTCTTAAACCACAGTTCCTTATTCTGAGACTTTAGGAGTGGGAGCGCCTCAGACATTTTGGAGTCTTAGTGCTTGGGACGACAAGGAGAAACATACCTTCCACTTGTGGACCCTCTCAGTGCTGTGAATACGTGTGTAATGAGTCCAGGGACTCTCCAAGTATGACAGAGACTGTGTGATGTATTATCTTCAGAGTTGATGGAGGTAATGACAAAGCAATGCTTTCAAAAGCTTCTAGAATTTGAGTTTGGGATGCTAGCTAGGTCTGTTTGTAGTCAAGCTGCCCACAGAGTTTTACTTGTTGCATCTCATTGGGCTACTCCACCTAGCTTGCCTACTTAGTACGAGGCACAATGCTTTACACTTGGTTTGTTCATTTTCCAGCTTCTTGATTATGCAGTATTCACACTGACTGCCTTTCAGTGGAAACCCCTTTGTTCCTGGTGATTTTCTAATACACTCATCTCTGCCATGCCTAAGTTAAACGTCTTCCTCCACTCCCTACATGTTCATCCTTTGGAGCGCAACAGAAAGATAAAAACCATCCAATAATACTTTCCTAAAATTTCTAATTAGGTTAGGTTCCAATGTACAATATTCTCAGAGTATGCCCAACCTTTATGGCATGCCAGTAATAATGTTTGTCCATTGTTGTGATGGGCGATTTCAATAGTCACCTCTACTGGATTGAGAAATAACCAGGTCGTTAATGAGGCATACTTTGCTTGTGTCTCTGAAGGCATTGACAGTGAAGTTTAAGGAAGGAGGGAAGAACATCCTGAATGTGGGTGGCCCTATCCCAGGGGACTGGGACCCAGGAAAAATAGAAGGGGAAGAAGGAACATGTGAGCTGAGTGCTAGTATTTCTGATCCAATCAGATGTAAGCCTAGGAGCACCATGCCTTTTCTGCCATGGTGGACTGTAACTTCAAACTATGAAACCAAACAAGCTCTCCCTTCCTAAGTTGCTTTACATTGTGTGTGTAACTAATAATATATTCCCATAGTCATATGCAATATACTAATTACAATCATATTCTAAATACATGTTTTTGTTTACTGCCTCCTTTCTATAGACTTTAAGCTCCTTCCAGGCCAGTGACCCTGTCTGTCTTGTTTATAACCATATGCTAAAATCTACTGACTGGACTCAGTGTAGCTTGAACATAGTAGATATTGAAGGCTTGGCCCTCAACTGATTTTGATTCTCGGAGGAGATGGAAATTTCCTGATGTGGAATCTAGCTTGAAGGTGCACATCACTAGAGGTGTGCCTCAAAGGGAATATCTTGTAACTAACAACTTCCTCTTTCTTACCTTTCTCTTAGCCACTGTGGGATGTGCATCTTGTTTCTGCCATGCCCTTCCTTCATGATGCTCTGTCTCTCTGTAAGTTCCTGATCATAGAGTGAGCCAACCAAGAACTATCATCTCTGAGATCATGAGCCAACATCAATCTCCGCCTCTATACATCGCAAACAACTGTCTCGGCAATGAAGAATTACATCAGTATTTCCTTCATGCTATGTGCTCAGTAAACATTTGTTGACTGAATGCATGAAGAAATGGATGGATGCAAAAGGCTTTGTCATCATCATTAACAATAAACTAACACATGAATACTGTGTAAAATAGAGGCTCTCTTACAGTTCCAAAAGCCCGATTGTGATTCACAATGGATCTGTAGCAAGACAGGAAAATACTGCAAAACATAGCCTCAAACGTGATGAATATTCCATGAGACAAAATCCTAATTTCAAAAAAAAAATTCCTCTGTGTTCTGTGCATGAATTATTTTTGCCAACAGGTATCTCAGCATGAAGTTGCCTTCACCCTGAAACACTCACCCTCAAAAGCATATTCAAGTAGTTCCTGTGGCTCCTGTAAATCAAGCTCTCACCTCAGAGCCACAGGAGCAAATGAATATTCTCTTTAAGGAGCAGGAAGGAATGCGCAGAGTGAGAGGAAGGAGTCAGGGAGGATCCTTACAATGACTCATTTTCCGGCCTTGGCTGGTGAAGCATGGAAACCTGGACCCTGAGTCCAAAGCCAGAGACTCATTCATCCATGGAAGTTCTTTTCATTTCTGAGATGGGAGAATGTGGTGTCTCCTTCTTCTCTTTTTACCACAGGGAGCTGCTGGAAAGATCAAATAGTGGAGCATTTCCCAAAGTATATGGCAGAACACTTGCCCTTATAATAACTACTAATTTCTTTGTTCTTCTTGCTCCTTATCTGACTTGCTTTGACCTGAATCTTTTGATTTACTAATCAGCTTTCCCCATGGTTGTCTTTGGCCTACAGTGGAGACTCCAAGGGTAATGATTCTCTCTTACTCATCTCTGCATCTTTGGCATATGCAGGACACATCATACATTTATTGATAAAGGATTGAGTGATATCTACAGTGCTAAAAATATATTATCTTACATGTAGTATTCTTTATGTTTCAAGTGAGTGCATGTTTGTGTGTGTGTGTGTGTGTGAGAGAGAGAGAGAGAGAGAGAGACAGAGACAGAGACAGAGACAGAAAGAGACAGAGAGAGACAGAGACAGAGACAGAAAGAGACAGAGAGAGACAGAGACAGAGAGAGACAGAGAGAGAGACCCTGTGATTATGTATATACATGGTAGTCAGTTTTCAATGCCATGTATTTCTACCAATCTCCCCACTCCCATAATTTTTGAGACAGAATTTCTCACTGAGGCTGCAGCTTATCAGTTCATCTAGAAGGCTGGTAGTGAATCCCAGGAGTCCTCCTGTGTCAACACTAGGACTACAGGCATGTTCTGTGCATGTAATCCTTCCTGTTTGTGTGGTAAGATTTCTAATCTAGGGATTCTTTACTATTCTCTACCATACAGTAGAGAGACGCTCAGAGATTTCACGTCGCTTTTTTCTTATGGATCCTAGTGCTGATCCCAAAGCTGGCAGGCAATTAAGGATGACATTTAGAGCCCCCTCTCTGGCTAGAATTTGTGTATCTCCCACTTTCACATGTTGAAGTCTTATCCTCCAAGGTGACGTTAGGAGGTGGGACATTTGGAAACTGCTTAAGTCAGGAAGACAGCGTCCTAACAAATGATATTAATGCCCTTATAAAAGGTCTCTGAAAGCTGCTTGGCCTTTTTCATCATATGCAGATACTATGCGAAGGTACCATCTATGGAAGGGAGCTTTACCCGACATCCATTTCTGCCAGTGCTCTGACTTTGAATGTCTCAATGGCTAGAGCTGTAAGAAATACATTTCTATTTTTTAATAAAGCGTGAATTGTAAAGTACTTTGTCATAGTAGCCTAGGTGAATGGAGTCAGACTAGTGATCCGGGGCGTGTTCATCATCTTGTGCTGTCCCTGGCTTACTTTGATGTGTTGTTGATCTCTTGATGTGTCTAGCTCTACTCAGCCCCCTCTGATGGAACACATGGGGGAGGGGATGGCAGTTAGCGATCATTTTGTCTGGCAAGCTCTTCTTTTATTTACTTGAGCTGAGGCCTCTTTTACTCTTGTAAGCCTTCCATGGGCACCACTGGCCTTCTTGAGCTGGAGCACTCTACAGTCTATGTAGGCACAGTGTCGTGTACATCGCACAGTCCTTGCAACATTACACTGGGTTGCTGCTGCTCTGTTTGCCTCGGTGAACAGTAAATTAATTATGCCAGCAGTGGGACCGACCGAGACATTTGGTTTATGCAGCCACACTGTAAACTAGAGTGAGAGGGTTCTGAAGAACATCTAGGAAGGCACTCTGGGTCCCAGCCTGGTCCTCTGGCTCTTTCTCAGATACCATGCTCCTCCACAGATCACAAAATATGAACATCAGGGGAAAAAATAGATCAAATGGCAGCATAAACCCAAATTGGCAGCCATCCTTGAGAGGCTGAGAGGCCGCCCATCTGCTCTCCCTGCTTTCTAAATCCACAGTTGTGCCCTCCATGCTGGGAAAGCCAGCAGCAGCTGGCCCCCTGCTGCGAGCAAGGAGAGGAACAATTTATTACAAAGGCCTTCTCTAAATCAATCTTCCAATCAACCTGGTGTCTGGGAGCAGAGGCAGCTTGTGACGAGGTCCCCTCCTCACTGGGCTGCCTCTGAAGAGCCTTCCTTGTCCCTGGAGAAGACTCTAGATGCTCATATCAGCAAGACACAGATGGGAACATCTTGTCCTTTCAAAACAGAGGGGTGCACAGCAAACACACCTGAGAGTTGTGGCCTCTGAGTGATACCCGGAAGCACTCTGCCAAGGTCATCCCTGAAACCAGCTCCCACAGTTGATGCCTTTTGAGTGTCAGGCGAAGGTTCCAGCATCTGCATCTGAGAATGCCTTTGTTTATTTTGGGGATCACCAAACACTTTGGCTCTGTGACCCTGTCCTCTACAGACAGTCAGTCTTGGCAGTAAAACCTTCCTATAAATTAGACTTACTTTATAGGACTCAGGGGACTCATGTTGGGTCTCTGAAGTCCTGGACAGTGTACATGGCTCTGCCCTTTTAGGAGTGTTGATTGCAAAGATCAGAAGTAGCTAGTCCACATTATTAGGGACCCATAGTGGGATCTGAAAGAGCTGGGGCAATGGTATTTACTAGCTTGAGAATATGAGCTAGTTATCACTCACAGAGAGGTTCTGTTAGAGGAAACCCAAAAACTAGGGAGAGAGGGGAGTGTAGGGTTACTAGTGGTCCACACAGCAAGGAAAAGTTAGGTGAAGGACAAACAATGGCTAAGCAGAAGCCAAGGTATAGAGTCAGTGTGAATGTGGGAGGAGTCATGACGTCAGAGATCTCAGGACCCTGCAGGACTTCTACCAATACTTCACCTCCCATCCACCTGATTCTACGTTCTTTAAACCCCAACATTTCATTAAAAGGCCTTGAGTTACTTTAGCATTGCTGAGATGACTGGAGGAAGACTCAAATAGTTTTGGGGTAATAGAAATGGGTAGAGAAACAAGGACTCAATTGATCAATGAATGCTCAAATGCTGAGTTTGAGTGTCTAAGTGGCCATGAAAGAGTGGGGTAGGCTTTCCAGGCAAGCCAGTGTGTGTGTGTGTGTGTGTGTGTGTGTGTGTGTGTGTGTGTGTGTGTGTGGTGTATTCTAATCAGGTTAGGTCCTGGGAAGGAGCATATTAGATTGGGGATTTATAAGATTCTGGGAACTAATGAAGTATCAAATTTGAATATTTATTTGGAGAACAAACCAGAATAGGCTATTTGCATAAGAAGCAGGACTCCCAACACAATGGAAGTGAAAGGAACCTTAATCTCATCCAACCACTGGATTCTACCTAAAAGGAAACATGTCTGGGAAAGGGATGCCATCTTTAAGACTTCCTTGACTCTTTCTGGAATTTTCCAAAGATGTTGGGTAGTGCTGAGATAAGATTTGAGACTCCTGAACACTAGTTCCAGCTTCTAGCAAGTGACTGGTATGCTTTTCTTTTTTGGGGGGGATGCTTGATGGAGTGCTGTGGTTTAGATCTGAAATACATGCCAACATTTACTTGCTATAGGCACTGATCTTTAGCATAACTAAGGCTTTGGGGGATATTTGTGTCATGGTGGCTATAACTTTATGAATGTATCAATCCACTGCCAGATAGAACTTAATGGGTTGTAAAAGGTGAGAAAATATTTAGGAAGTGGGCCTAATTGGTGGAAGTGGGTCTTTAGGGACGTGGCTTTTTATGATATATTCTATCTTTGGCCTTTTCTTCCTCTGTCTTTGCTTCTGAGCTCCCATGAGGTGAGTATTCCCTTCTGTTCTATACTCTTCCCACTGTGAAGGTTTGTCTCACCTCAGAAATAAAAGCAATTGAGCCAACAGTGGACCAAAACCTATGAAACCATGAGTCAAAACAAATTTCCTTATCTATTTTTATTTTTCTTGGATATTTGTCAAAGGAACCGAAAGCTGATTAGCACATAGTTGGGGTTGGGGTGGGGAGGAATCTAACACAAAGTTCATGGACAGAAGTGCTGAGAACCAATCACAGCCAGCAGTAACCGAGCACATTAATACTTACTGTGTGAAGAAAGGAATGACGGAAAGCTTGGCTCCTGTGCTCTGCCAGCCTGCAATGTCTGGTTTTTTTTTTTGTTTTGTTTTGTTTTGTTTTTTCCTAGGCAGCTTCCTGGCATAACCTCAGAGGTTTGTCCAATTTCTGCCTCTTTCAGGAAGCATCTCTGACCACCATGCTCTGTAATCTGGAGGCTCTTCCTCTCCTAGGGCTCCCTGGGTTTTGCTTTCATAAGGACACTCATGTTCCCTGCTGTGGTTGAAAGCTCCCTATTCCTGTGGTAACCTGTCTCCCTGTGGAGGGACTACCTCTCTTCCATGTCCAAAGAGAGCAACAATCAATCTGACATCTGGCAGAAGTTAACAGTGGTAGACCCTTTAGGTTTTGCAAAGTTGTAGTTTGTATTTTGTATTTTGTCTCTCATCTTTCCAAAAGTATTTCTTCAAAACCTAGTTTCTACCCATGGCCTAGCAGCAGTTTTCCCATTTCTTTATAACATTTAAGGCTAATTTGAACACCCATAGTTCAAAAATACCCCCATTGCCCCTAACACACACAGAGGAGGAAAGACGAGAGAGAAAGAGAGAGAGAGCGATAGAGTTAGAGAGAGAGAGAGAGAGAGAGAGAGAGAGAGAGAGAGAGAGAGAGAGAGGGAGGGAGGGAGGCAGAGAGAGAGAGAGAGAGAGAGACAGGAAAGTTAAGGTTTGGAGAGTGTTATGTTAATGAATGTGAGTATAAAGTCATATGAGGTGAGGACTGAGGAGATGGCAGGAAGAATCCCCAATTTAACTGAGATAAGGATTCAGGGAAAAACCTTTTCTAAGGCTCAGAATCCTCTTATATGGTGTAATCCAAGAAGACCAGGTTAGGAATTGTTGATATCTGGAAGTACATGCGAAAGTGCAAAAGTGGTGGTCACCATTTAAACTTGGTGTCTATGGGAAAGTGGTGGTCACCATATAAACTTGATGTCCATTGCTCTAATGAGAGTCTGATTCCGGGGTGTTAGCACATCATGAAGTGCTTTTCCAACTCTGATAAATGTGTAGTCTCTGTTATATGACTTCCTTTTTATATTACATACCTTTTAAATTTCATACCTTTGCACACCATACAGCAATGCACACTTAGTATACGGCAAAGGAATTCACATGGTAGGTAGTTTTTTTAAGACTTCAGGTATACTGTATCCACAGAGGTGACGCTTCATGGACTACATCAATGAAGTACTCCCTGCTTGATCTCTGGAAGTTGGCTATAGCCCTCTGGGACAAGCCCCAGCTTCTGATGGTGGCTGTCTCCACATAGCCATAGGTCTGGGTCTGTCTTTCTGGACATACAGTTGCTAACAGTTCCATGATCCTGATAGTCATGTTGGTTATATTTGCTTCCAGGGTATTCTCATATATGCACATTTTTTTATACATGCATGTGGTCCTCGTCCTGTGACTGTACAATTTAGAATGTATTATTACATGGTGCTGTGAAATTAGCAAGCCCTCAGGAGAACACACCCTTGAAATGCAATCTTTGCATGGCTTACGGAACTCAAGGAGCTGCTGGCTAGCTTAGTGAGTGACAGTTCTCAGCCACTAGACCACGAGGAGAAATGACCCAGTGCCATGTGTCTAAGCTACAGCATCTGGTAGGTTAGGTGTATTAAACACATTTTTAGCTCGCAATGCTTCCGGATGTAGTTCTGTTGTAAGCTGAGAAGCATCTGTATTCCTTTTCTTAAATTCAATTATCAATTATAATTTCTCAACTACCCAGTTTTGTATGCCATCTGTTATTTTTTTTTCTGGGACCCTGACTGAGAACGACTGTGAAAATAAAACAGAGGGAATGATCCTACTTATATGATACATGTATGATAGTCACAGTCAATGAGACAGGAGAAATGTGGTTCCCAGGGCCTGGCAGAGGAGAGGCGGACAGGGAACTATCATTTAATGGGCACAAAATTTCTGTTAAGGATAGAGAGATTCTGGAGATGGGCAGGACAGATGAGCGCTCTGTGATGTGCATGCATTAACTCTTACTGAGTGCATGCTCAAAATAGTTCATGTTATGTTTATTATTATCATAATAAAAATAATAATCGAAAGAAAACTAAAAAACAAAGACTTAATGATTTCTGGTAGGCTAAGGATAAAGCAATGGTTGGTCTTGTTTGTTTCTGTTTACTCACTTTCAAAATACCAGATAAGAAACCACATTGGATCATCATGTCTACTGACCGGGAACTTTTACTTTTGATACATTTTTAACTTGTTCAGAATGCTCCTTAATTGACTTGAATGGCTACAAGTGCCAATCGAAGAGAAAAAAAATTGGCCCAGTATTCGCTTCTGACAGGTAGCCCCTAGGCTCTGGTCCTGTTTCTCCTGGCTGCCTGACCCCCTGCTGCGTTATTGTCACTCTCCTTCCTAGACCTGCTCTGTAGAAGTCAGTTATGGTTTCACTGAAAGACCAGATGGAAGTGTGACCCAAAGGTTCAGTTTCTTGAGGATAAGGATAATGGCTTTGTTGTTGTTCCTCATCCAATTCAAAAGATGCTGAGTGGTCCTTAGCATACACACGGTGATTGATCACAACCTCACCTAAGTGGTATCATACAATTTACATAACAAAATGCACCATAAACCAGAATATGTTTTTCCCTGGCTCTGAATTTTACTTTCAGGAAGACTAACTCACTCAAATCTATACATAGCCTAGAGTCTTGACAGCAGTCTGCTGTGCAGGAACAAAGCAAGGCTTGGGGTGCTTCTCTCACCCGATTCCAGTTTCCTGTAGCTTCAGAAAACAGCCAAACACTTCAAGGAAATGTGAACTACCCTCCAGGAACCTGGGAGGTGAACAGCACCCACTGAGCTTCCGTTTCAGCAGAGAGGAGCCATCTGTTTGGCAAGAATTGTCCTTAGACTATTGCATCCTTAATTCCCCTCCCTGTCTTTCTGAGCCATGAACTACATGGCCTATTTATTACACGGTCCTGTGCAGTAATAAGTACGCGCTTTTTTGTGGAATAGGGAATTTAGTTCTATTTTGAAGATAACAATTTCTGGGGAATTCTAGTGCCAATCACAAGCATTGTTCAAATAACCAGATATGCTGGTGAACTGGCCAGGTGAGCCCTTCATACCTCAAGATTTTCCTTTTGCTTGTATTCTCTGAATTTGATTGTGGAAGGTCTTAACACTGGGGTATGGCAATGAATTCAAATGTTAGTGTGCCCAAGTCCTTGACTCTTTTAGTTGTTTTAATTGATCTGCACAAACCATTTCTACCTTAGTGATAATGGCCTGCCACATAACATATTTATCACACTGTAAATTCACTAGTTGTCTCCCAGTTTCATTTGGGGCCATGTAAGGAAAATTTTCATTTTATGAGGTCCATATGTATTCTTCTATCTGGTGTCTAACTTATTAGAACATGCTTTAAGTAAGTTAAAGGAGCATTTTTTACCTATTGGTAAGAATATGTTTTATCTAACTCAGCCTGTATGAAATTGTTAAGCTCCATTTTCAGTATGAGGTGTCTTTAGGGTTCACAGGGACTGAGAAGTAAGAGGTGCTAGGCTTCAACCTGCTCTAACTGCAGGTTGGCTCAAACTTATCTCACAACTAACTCTCCCCTCCCCTTCTGCCCCTCACTCTCCCTCAACTCCCCCCTCTCCCTCTCCCACTTCCTCTCCCCTCCTCCTTTCCCTCTCCCTCTCTCTCAAATAGATTCTTCCCTCATAAAAGGCATCATCTGGACTCCAGTTGCCCCGATGTCGACTCTTCCCAGCTCTCTGCTACATTTCCTCTGCCCCAAACCCACTCCCTCTCTGTTTCCCTTCATAAAAGAGCAGGTGTCCAAGAGAGAACAACCAAACACAATGCAACAAGGTACATTAAGACAAGGAAATTCCCTCATACGAAGGCTGGACAAGGCAACCCAATAGGAAGAAAAGAGTCTCGAGAGCAGGCAAAAGAATAAGAGACACACTGGCTCCTACTGTTAAAAGTCACACAAAACACTAAGCTAAAGCCATGACATTTATTCAGAGAACCTGGTTCAGACAATTGCAGGCTCCAGCTTTCCCCTACACTCTGTATGAGACATGCTTAGCTGATTCAGCTGGTCATCTTTTCCTGGTGTCTTCCTCCCCTTACACCTACAATCTTTTCTCTCAGTTTTCTGCTGGGTTCTAAGAACTCCAAGGGAATGGACCTGATGGAGACCTCTAATTTAGACTCTGACTGATTCTCTCTCTCTCTCTCTCTCTCTCTCTCTCTCTCTCTCTCTCTCTCTCTCTCTCTCTCTTCACAATGCCTGGCTGTGGGTCTGTACCTGCTCTCATCTGCTGCTGGAGGAAGTCTTTGATGACATTTGAACAAGGCATCTCGTAAGTCTTGGGAGCTGCAAAGTTACAGGTAGTCTGGTAGGTGAGCTCATGATCAGAGAAGAGGATAATCTTAACCCTTGAATTCTTCATTAGATAAGGTTCTGTTCCCTAAACCCATAGGAGGGGGAGTTGGTACAGAGGTCAAGTCCTGGCCTACGGGAAGAGAGAACAGGTTTCTCTCTCAACAGAGGATTTTAAAAACTGCTGTCTTGGATCTGATAAATCAGTGTGTCAGCCATTTTTGCCCTTTCCTTATGCTGGTGTGCCTTTCTATAGAACCGTACAATAAAATATGGTTGTGTTTTCAAAGAACTCTTAAATTTGTCATTATCTGATTTCTATCACTGAGAAAGAGAATTCTCATGCAATCTCAAGAGCCTACAAATGATGTTAATATCCTTTGAACTAATAATTCTCTGGGAATCTGTACTGAGGATGAGAATACTTTTTCTTTTTGCACTAAGGTTTGTTCTTTAGAATACCATCCATAGTGAAAATAATTGAATAAGTGTCTAGAAATGAGAACTCATGATTGCTATGTAATGATTACAATTTTGCTTACAGAGAAAATTCCAAGACCTTGAGAAGCATATGATGCAGCCATGATGTACAATAAAGTTCACAACAGAATCTTTAAATAAAATATAATAAAACAAAACAGCCTCACTTTGTACTGTTTGCCAGTTTCTATAGATAAACGTTTCCATCACAGTGGTTTCAAATGTCCGTGAGTCCTCAGTTGGAAAGAAGTGCATTGGCTTTTGGAAACAAGGGCAGACTGGTTCCAACATGGTACTAGATCTAATAATTATGTGACAAAAATGCCTGGAGAAGGGTGTGTGCGTGTAGAGTATGACATCAGCAATGTAAATAATCTGCTAAGAAGGAATAGAAGAAAATGAAGGGTGTTTGTTTCTAAAGGTAACCTAGCAACCTCAGTTCTTTCCATTCTTCCATTAAGGCTGCCTACTTTTGAGACCAGTGTTGATGTGTTTATAAAAAATTAAAGAGGGGATATATGCCGGGTTTCAGCACCACTGCTGTGTTTATAAAAAGATAAGGAGAGGGGGGGATATGTTCTATGAAGGTCTGGGGAAAGGGAAGCCTCAGCAGACCCATGTTGAGACATGAAGAGGACCAGGGAGGGGAACGGGGAGAGAAGGGACAAAGGGGCAAGAGAGAGCAAAAGAAAGCAGGAGCAGGAGAGCGAGGAGGGGGGCAAGCAGCCCCTTATATAGTGTCAGGCAAACCTCACTGTTGCCAGGAGCTTATACAGAATGTTAACAAGTGTACTATCACTTGTTTTGCTATTTCTTTTGTTTTCATCAAAATACTTATTCTTTGACATATGCAAGCACACACTCATAGCTGATGACTGTAACTCTCCCCCTCTTACCTTCCTTTCGCCCTCTTCTTACTCTCTCTTCTCCCCTACATGCCCCCTTTCCCACGTTCATATCATTTAAAAAAATCAACATATAAACTATTAACTATATCTATGACATTTTTTAACAAAATATGCTTTTGTGGTTCTCCCCCTGAGTACTCTCGCTCCATCCCCTTGTAGCCTCCCCTCCAGTCTCTACCTCTACCGTGGCCGTGTCCCACACCTCCTTTTGCTTGCCCATTGTCCTTCTTCATCACCTGTCATTACCTTCCTTGGTTTCCTCTCCTGGTTTTTGGGGGCCTTAACCCACCCTTACACATGTAAGCGTATAACCAAGGCTAGCCTCAAAATTATTTTCCTGCCAGTTTCTTCCATGGTAAGAATGGCAGACACAGGTGTAGTCAAGTATGACCATTTAAAATAGCTCACACTATTGAAATCATCGAATACTTCTTTTGGGTCTGGCTTACTCAATATATTGTTTCCTAATTTCATTTGTCGTTTCTGTACTCACTTTAAATAATTTCCTTTTTGAGACCAAATAACACACCATCCTCTACATTATGCTTTCCTAATCTGTTAATCTATTAATATTTATGCTCCTTGTTTGTGCTATTTGTATGCCATATACAATATATGTCCTGGCTGAGCAACATATACGTATGAGCAACATGTGCATGGCTATTATGTACATCAAACACCAGACTACTAAAAGTTATTCAAGGTTCCAATTTTAATTAGTTGGATAAATAGGGAAAACAAAATTGTGGATCATATGGTATTTCTATTTTTAAATATACAGAGAGAGGGGGAGGGGGAGAGGGAGAGAAAGAGGGAGAGGAAGGGAGGAGAGAAAGACAGAGAGAGAGAGAGAGAGAGAGAGAGAGAGAGAGAGAGAAATATATAAAAACTTGTTTTTGCAAAATTGCTGTTGCTATTTAGACAGGGCTCTCTCTGAATGCACAGCCTTCTTTTGGAGATATGCTCATCTTGACAGTCCTGATCTTTTCAATTTATGACCACAGGGTATGTTTTCATTAGTTCTTTCTTCTGTGATTTCTTTTTGACAGGTGTGGTGGCACAGACCTGTAATCCTAGCACTTGTAAGGCAAAGTGTGAGAATCAGGAGTTTAAGGCCAGTCTGGCCAGTTTGTGCTACAGGAAACACAAAGGAATAATAAAGAAATAACATGTCATTGAGGTTCTTAAATGTATTTCTGAGTATTTTATTCATTTGGAAGCTATCGTGAATGAGATCTAATTTTACTCCAAGCTCAGCTAGCTCATTTTTACTGTACAAAGTTTTAATCTGTCTGTCTGTCTGTCTGTCTGTCTGTCTGTCTTTCTACCTACCTACCTACCTACCTACCTACCTACCTACCTACCTACCTACCTACCTATCTGATGCTGGACATCAAACCCAGGGTCTGGTTGTAGCAACTGAGCAGGCTACCCTCTGGCCGCACCATCAGCCCCTGTGACTGTGTGAAGTACTCTATCTGCAAGTTTACATTTTTGTTCTTTGTAACAATTCTATAATATATCTAGGGCTTTTTTTACATGTAAGGTAATATTATCTGCAAACAGAGCTCCTCCTAACTGTGATTATTTTCTTGTCTAATTACCCCAACGATGGTTTCTCATAGAACATTGAATAGAAATAGTGAGATTTCCTCTTGCCTAGTTGCTGATCTAAGATTAGTGGCTCTCAACCTTCCTAATGCTGTGATCTTTTAGTGCAGTTCCTCATGTTGTGGTGACCCCCAACCATAAAATTATTTTTATTGCTACTTCATAACTGTAATTTTGCTATCCTTATTATTAGTAATGTAGAAATCTTATTCAGGATATCTGATTATGTGACTACCAAAGGGGTTGCAACTTACAGGTTGAGAAGACTATCTTAGGGGAAAAGTTCTTGAACTTTTCACTTCTGAGTATGATGCTGTCAGTAGAATTTTCATGTATCATAGAAATTTACCAATTCCTAGCTTGTTGTGAACTTTTTCATAATAAAAGTGATTAAATTTTGCCAAATTTTACTGCATTCACCAAGCTGATATTATGGTCTTTATCTTCTTTTTGAAAATATTTTTATTTATTCTTTGAGATTTCCATACAGTGCATTTTGGTCATATTTAGCCCACATGTTTTTATCCTTCACTATGCTAATGTGACATGATGTTAATTGACTTTCATGTTGAACTCTACTTGTATCCTGGAGTTAAATTCCCCTGGGTCTTGGTATATGACCTTTCTAACATGCTGCTGAGTTTAGCTTGCTAATATTTTCTAGAGGATTTTTTTGACGGTGTGCATCGGAGATTTTAGTCTATTGTCTTATTATAATAACTTGGTCGAGTTTTGCCAGCAGGTACTTATTCTTTTGGGTCTTAAATTTTCTTTGAATTTCATAGGATTGTGATCAAGAGTACAAATTAGCATTATTGGAGCTAGAGAAATGGCTCCGTGATAAAGAGCACTAGCAGCTCTTCCAAAGGATCTGAGTTTGATTCCCAGCTCCCTATGACAATTCATAACTGCCTGAAGCTCCAGTCCCAAGGTATCTGGCACCATCCTCTGGCCTCCTGGGAACATTGTGTGCATGCAGACATTCATACACATAAGAACACAAACAAACAACACACAAATTACCATTATAATCAGAACAAAATGCTGCTTTCCATGTCCCCTTCTGTCCCTTTCCACTCCTCTCTGAGCTGTGTTATTTTCAAGATGCCCGTAATATAGCCACAGCACTACTCAGACTTCATTTTCCACAGACCCCTTTCCAGCTTTAGAATCCCCTGTTCTCATGCCACTCTGTCTTTCACTGAGGAAGGTATTTCATTAGCATATACTCTGATAGCCCCAACGAAGCTTATAATGTTCCTATCCCATGTGAGAGATATGTTCCTCCTGTCACTAGAAACTGAAAGAATACATCTGGATTCTGGAAGGACTGAGCCCTCTTACATCACTGTAGATAAAAGACCAGTGGCCAAGAGACTGAGTTTAGGGTCTGCAGAGAGTTAGTAGCCGGAAACCCTCAGAAGTAGCTGAACAGGAGTAGTGTCCACTTAAACTCCGTTGATGACAATGACCAATCCAGAATTCTCTTCGTAGGAACTGGTAAGAGAAGATGATCTCCTTAGATCTCTTCACTTTCTATAATAGATAGAACACTCAACACTATCACTAAGAACTTGTTTCAGCTTAAAGAGGCATACAATACTAGGAAACAGCACTTTGCCATGCTTGGGAAAGTAGCCCACTTCTTTAAACAGGTGCATTTGGGGATATGGTAAGCCAGTTCCCTGACAGGAAGAACTTCAAGGTGCTTGAGGGAGTCCTGAGCTGAGGACCCTCTCCCTTGAAGTTTCCTCCCAACAAGCAGGAATTATCTAGAAAGTCATGGGTCAAGGTGAGCAGCATCAAGAATTTGCATGGGTTCAGGAACATACCTACTTTTTCCTAGTTAAGGTTGGTCCCGCGTGGGGCTAGGAGGCAAGTACTCCCAGGTTCACAGTTATGAAATTTGTGGTTGTAGCTTAGACTCTGCTGTTTTAAAGATGTGACATTTTGCTCTGTCCTGTATTCCTGAAAAGCAGTCACTGTTAGGCGACGTGAGCCTTTGTCTTCACTTGCGTGCTTGTCCAAATGCTGTCCTGTCCTACTTACCATCATGCTCTCCAGTCATCTCTGAGCAATGTGTGTCTCATTTCTGGGTATCTCCCAGATCACCCCACTTGCATCTGTCTCCATCACTCTGAGCCAAGCTTCCACCATAGACTGCCTACATGGTGTTGTAGCCTCTGCCTTGGCCATGCCACAAACATCTGTCTCCTTTTCAGTTCATTACATACATGGCAGCCAGGGTTATCTCTTTAAATTGCTGGTAAGTTTGAATCACCCTCTGATTAGAATCTGATGGCTTTCCCTTTCTATTAGAGCAAAACTGACGATATACAGTTTACGCTTGTGACCCCTCATCTACCTCTTACTTCTCTGGCTTTCTGGGCTCCAGCTCTGCTTTCAGTTAATTTTTTCACGCTCCTCCCCTCAACAAGGACTTTGAATGTGTGTTATAGTTTCAATAGCTGCAGTGCAGTCAATTACTCTCCCCCAAAGCCTATTTCCTTCCTCCAGATCAGCCACCACGTTCTCAGGGAGGCTCTTTGCTGGCATTGTTTATAAAGTGATCAAGTCCTTTGTTATATATTCTCGGAAAGCTATTTCTCCTGTCCTTCAGGATATTTAAGTTTTGAAGGATACATTTACTTAAATGTTTAATTGATGGGATACTTTTTACTTTGACCATGGATGTGATGATATTAAAGCCCACACCTTTCATCTTCGATTGTTATATTCTCAGCATCTGTCACAGTGCCTGGTAGTTACTTATTAAATATTCTTTTTTCTTATTTGAGACAAAGTCTTACTTTGAAGTCCAGGTTAGCCACTCCAGCACTGGGATTACAGGCATATACCACCATACTTGGGTGTTAAAGTTATTTGAAGGAATGAGCAATTGAGACTCTTCTCTGGATTCCTGCAGATTATGCCTGGGGTTGATTTTGTACTTCTTTATATGCATCTATCATTTTCCTCATCTGCAGAATGTGTTAATCAAATCATTGTATTGATGGGGATGTAAGGGCTGGGCAGATGACAGTGTAGAAAGGTGCTTTCTATACGGTCATGATCCTCCATTGTGACTTAAAAGCAAGGAGTGGTCACATGTGCCTGCAGCCCCAGTTCTAGTAAATAGGCAGATCCCAGGAGCTCTCTGGCCAACCAATCTAGCTGATCTGCCAAGCTGCTCCACCAATGAGAAACCCTATCTGAATGTAAGACAGAAAGTGACAGAGCACCTGACATTCTCTCTGGCTTTGGCATATGTACACAGGTACATGAACCAGCATATATACATGTACACACACACACACACACACACACACACACACACACACACACACACACACACACAGAGAGAGAGAGAGAGAGAGAGAGAGAGAGAGAGAGAGAGAGAGAGAGAGAGAGATGAATCTTGATAGTGTTTGTGGATATACTCACTATGAAGGCTATATAATACAATGGGTGCTCAAATACTTTTAGTTTCTCTTTACAAATCCTCCTTACTTCCTTCAAGCACAAATGTGTTAAGAGGAACTTCCCTCACCATCTTCACCTCAATAGCCATGCAAAAGTTTCACACACAGTCAGCACATCTGCACAGATACTCATGTTCTCTCTCGTTGCCTTTTCCAAGACCGCATCCTTAATGGTCTCATCTTGCTGTGAAGCATCTTTTCTGATCACATAACTCTTGGCCTTCTCTGGTTAGTTCATTTCTGATCAACAGGATTGCTCTGTGGTTACATTCCTGTGTAGTGTAGCCTCTGGAGTACCCACTCAGCACCGCAACGCAGTAAGGCTCAATTGAACAAATTGCTTAAGATGTTAAATTACATTCAACTGTCTGTCCTTAGGAAGGACTGTTTTTTAAAGAATAAAAAAGATGACTATCAACTGGGCTCCTGCGCACTATCTTCAAGACAGCCTTATTTCATCGCTCACAGCCCCCAAGGCAGGCTTGTATTGTGTCTGAGTGGAAGGCTAAAATAAGCCGCAGTGTCTTAAGCTGACAGTGGGAAGGTTCTGGAAGCTTGGTACCATACTCACAACACAGAAGCAATAGCCTTGACCTTGAGAACAATGCACTGCAGTTGGGGTGACTCTGCCACTGACTGGCACTATTATATGCTATTCTATCCATGATCTTCTTCAACACCTCTCCGTAGTCATCTATTGAAATCTAGTTATCTTCTAAGCCTCTTTCAGAAGTAAGCACCCTTTAGGAATTTCTCTTCTCTCCTAGAATATTCCTCCTTTAATGGGTTGAGTTTGTTTAACACTTTGGTATTTGTACTCAACCCTGTGGGTTTCTTTGTCAGATATTTTTCTCCATTGTCAGAGTGTGAGATATGTCAAGTCAGGGAAGTAATTGTATCCTCAGCTCCAGATTCAGTGATTGGTGCACACTCTAAGTTCCATAAATGTGTGTTGAATTGAGTTGATAAATTTATTTAACCAAGAAAAATCACA
The DNA here is from genome assembly GCF_021556685.1 of Rattus norvegicus. Lineage (NCBI taxonomy): Eukaryota > Metazoa > Chordata > Mammalia > Rodentia > Muridae > Rattus > Rattus norvegicus. Next base: position 162,959,563 of record NC_141534.1, on the reverse strand, counting down.
GGGATGTTGAGCACCAAGTATGCCTTAAGGCTAAAAAACACAGATATGGATTGCTTCTGGATTGTGTCTTTTGGAAAGTCGAGATTTTTGTTTGTTTTTCATTCTGAATAGAGAGAAACATGTATTAAGTTTTATAGGCAAAATCAAAGAGAGATATGAAAAGTGCTATGGAAGGCCAGAAGTGGGGGCTAACATAGATAAGATAAATGGATATGTAAATATGGGATAGCAAATAGATACTTACAGGCACACTACTAGCAATTTAGAGGAGACAAATGGCTGGAGAGATGGCTCAGTGTTTAAGAGCGCTTGATGCTCTCTCAGAAGACCCAAGTTATTTTTTTTCCCCAGTGCTAACATGGTAGCTCACACCTGGGGAATCTGACATCCTCTTCTATTCAAACTTATTCTTCTGTCATTACAATACATTCCAACCACATTTTCCCCTCCTTCCACTTCTCTCAGTTCCTTCACCACTATCCCTTTCCCCCAGATCCATTTTCTCCTCCTAGTCTCTTCCTTAAAAATAGCAGGTCTCTTAGGGACATCAACAAACAAAGCCCTACAAACTACAATAATACCAGGTACAAATTCTCACATCAAGGCTGGTTAAGGCAATCCACTAGGAGGAAAAAGATTCCAAGATCAGGCAAAATAACAAGAGACACCCTATTTCTACTCTCAGGGGTCCCACAAACAAACAACAAGCCAACAACCATAACACATATACGGAGGACCAAGTAAAGGTGTACACGGGTTTCCCTACTGCAACTTCAGTTTCTCTGATCACCCATGAGCCCTGCTAAGAAGGATCCACTGGTTATACTCTCCCACAGTCCTCCATCCCTCTGAATCCCACAATTCTTCTTCCCTTTCTTCTACGAGGCTCCCAAACTCTGAGGGAAGTGACCCAAAGAGACTTCCAACCTAAACTGATGTCTTCTTTTGGTCTCTGTCAGCACCAGGTAAGACCTTGGTGCACATACATCCATGTAGGCAAGGCATATAAGATAAAAATAAGTACACCTTTAGAGGAGATTGTCTTAGTCAGAGCTCTATTGCTGTGAAGAGACACTACGACCGCAGCAACTCTTATAAAGGAAAACATTGAATTGGGGCTGGCTTACAGTTCAGAGGTTTAGTCCATTGTTACCATGGCAGGAAGAATGATGTCATGCAGGCAGACATGTAGGCTATAGAGAAAGCTCAGAGTTCTACATCCAGATCATTAGGCAAGAAGAAAAAGGAGAATACTAGTGGGACTGGTTTGGGCTTCTGAAACCTCAAAGCTCACCTATAGTGTCACTTCCGCCTATAAGGCCACACATCCTAATAATGCCACTCTCTAGTGACCAAGCTTTCAAGTATATGAATCTATGGAGGGCAACTCTTATTCAAATCAACACAGAAGTAAGTGAAAAATAATGTAGACTGGGACATAGCCTATTCATTGATACTTTGAATATATTCTGATATATGAAACATTATTTTTATCCTGACAGTTATAGTTTGAATGTGAAGTGTCCCTAAAGATTCACGTGTTTAAGTACTTAGCTCCCTGTGTAGTAGTGCTGTTCGGGAAGGTTGCAGAGCGTTTATGAAGTTGAAGGAGTCAGGTTGCTAAGGTAGCGGTGCTCCTTGAGACTTTATTATTGTCTGACCCTACTTCCTTTTCACTCTAGCTTCCTGACTGTGTTTGAAATGTGACCTGCCAACCTTTGACTCCTGATAGCATGAGTGCTTTGTCTGCTGCCGTGTCTTTGCTGCCATGATGGATTGTGTCTCCGTGGAACTTTAAACCAAAATAAGCCCTTTCTCCCTTAAGTTACTCTTGTCAGAGTATTTTTATTACAGCAGCAGAAAACTAACCAAGTCAATGACTATTTCAATGCTACAAGTGTAACTTATCTTAAGTATAGAATGTTTTTTCACAGTAAAGAGAATAGAACCAGATCCAATATTCCATGAAATGTGAGTCAACTGATAGCCAGAGCATTTGGGTCCATCTAGCCATATTCCCAACACGTTGTTATGACTTGTGTTTTAAAACCCTTTAGCTTAGGCTATAAAGCTTTATTAAAGACTTTATAACTAAATGCAAACCAAAGATTCATTCTGGACTTAAGTGTTGGATGATGGCACCTGGCATTCCAGGTGCCACAATAAGGCAAATTAAGTGGTCTACCAGGATCCAGATCAGATCTTGCCTTACTCCATGTGTAAATATTGTGCTGCAAGAAACAAGAACATGTGGCTTTGTGCCTGGGCATTGTGCTTGTTTCATTTATCCTGGGCATAGATGGGGCTGGTGTGTTGTTACCATAGGAATCTACTGATGCCAGCACAGTGGACTAGCTTTCTGGGTTGGTCATGGAGTCAGGTAGCCTCTAGGCATTTCTGAGCATGCTCTGTGCACAGACCACCCTCAGAGGTGACACGTACCCTTGGAATGCAACGTGTGCAAGCATATACACTCATGGAAGCTGTTACATAGAATAGAAGTGGTGGCCAAAGCAGTGCCCATGGAAAAAAATCAGAGATGAGAAATTAGGAGATTTCGGCCCAATCTCTGTCAATTTGATATGGTATCGACGGTCACTTGTTGCCAGTGTGTCCTATGTACCTGTGACTTGTGGTCTAGAATAGAAGAAGGCACAGGAGCTTGGTGTGGGAATACTTCCTCTAACCCATACTTCCTCTGGTGCCCTTCCTCTATGGTGGTTTGAATGTGTTTGACCTAGGGAGTAGCACTATTAGGAGGTGTGGCCTTGTTGAAATAGATGTGGACTTGTTGGAGGAAGTGTGTCACTGTCGGGGTGGGCTTTGAGAACCTCCTCCTAGCTGCCTGGAAGGCAGTTTCACCTGGCTGCAGTTGGATCAAGATGTAGAACTCTCAGCTCCTTCTCCAGATCCACATCTGCTTACATGTTGCCATGCTTCCCACCTTGGTAATAAAACATTGAACTTCTGAACCTGTAAGCCAGCCCCAGTGAGATGTTTTCCTTTTTAAGTGTTGCTTTGGTCATGGTGTTTCTTCACAGTAATGGAAACCCTAACTAAGACACCATCCTAGTCTTACAGCATCATCACTTTAAATTTTTTATTTTTTAACTTTTATTATTTTTTGTGTGTATGGATGTTTTGCTGTCTATATCTCTGTATCATGAGGCATTTTCTTGGAAGCCAGAAGAGTGTGTCAGAGCACCCCTGGAACTCAAGGTACAGTTGGTCGTGAGCTAACTTGTGGATACTGGAGACCCAACTCAGGTCCTCTGAAAGAGCAACACATGCTTTGATCCAACTTTTTAGCTCTGGTCCATTACTTTTTGGTTATAACAAAAAGCCCTTGAGGAAGAAGAGACACTTTTCTAGAATCTGGTGAGCCACTAGCTCACCAAGTCTGTGCTTTTAATTTCTTCTCCCTAGTCTTGGTCCTTCCTAGGGAGAGCCTGTGTTCATCTCCCCTGAATGGTGCAGAACAGAAGAATTAGGGGATCAGAAAATAGAAGACAGTCTTCTAGTGCCCTTTATTACTTTCCTTCATCCCTTCAAAGTCTCTTTTTTGTTTCAAGACACTTAAATGTGCATGCCTCTCTAGACCATTTTAGGTCTCCTTTGGAGGGGAGATGAGGCCTGGGCCTCCCCCAGAGACTGAAGTCTGTCACCCACAAGATTGATGCCAATACCACCAGCACACCCAGAACATTGCAGGGGACAAAAAAAAAAACCCATCAGCTGTGCCCTCTTCCAAGAAGCATTTAATGAGCATTTGATGGAGCCCAAATGCCTTTTCACTCCTCAGAACATACCCAAGGATTCTGCTGCAGAATCATTTTACCGATATGCAAATGGAGAGGCTAGGAAGTGAGGCTCATTGCTGGAGTTACATCTTTTTTGGGATCAACTTGCATGCTGTGAGGAAGACACTCAACACGGGCGTTTGTGCATAAGCTCACGCGCGCTGGAGCAGAACTAGACTGGATTGCTAGAACAAAAGAAAGAGACTGCAGAGTGTAGGCATCTGGCTCCGTTTTAATTTCTCAGGCATGGGAACGTTCCCTCTCTCCTTTCTGCTTCCTTATCTCCGAGGTTGTGCTGTTTGTTTTACTTTGGGTGGGGGGGAGGCAAGCTGGGATGGTTTAGTCATAGAGCTCAGAAGCAAGGAGACTCTATGATGTCTTAAAATCAATTGTTTAGTTCTATGCCAGTGTGAATGTAGTTTGACGTGTGACCGTTGTATTAGTTATTTTTTCTCATTTCTTATTGGTGTGACAGATATCCCTGGCATGAAGCAGCTTGGCCTGGAGTTAAGGGGGTCACACTCAGGCATAATGGAGAAGGTATCCGAGGAGACCAGCTGCATCTATAGGTTAAACAGTTAAACAGGAAGTTGGACATGTTCTAACATTTCAAGGCCCAACTCTAGTGATCTTTATCCTCTAGTGAAGCGCCACCTCATAGTGGTCTTATAACCTTCTCAAAAAGCACTATTAGTTGGGGAACAAGCGTTCAAACCTATGTAAGAGCTTACAGACATTTTACATTTAAATCATAAGGGGTGAGTGTGTGTGTGTGTGTGTTTTGTAATAAAGCTATAAATTCACTTGGAACATATATACCAATCACTCAGATACGTAAACAAGCCATGTGCAAACATACATTTGCTTTAGAAGTATGTTGAAAATATTTCATGAAACACTACATTCAAAGCACTGTGGTATTTTCCATTTGTTTCTGTTTTATAGGACAAAGTACTCCTTATTATCCTGTGAACTGACTGGCAAGTGCTTAAGACGATGCTGTGAGTGTCGGCAGGCTGTGGGCTCAGGCCTGGGCCTTCTGTATCTCTGTCAATCTCCTTTGGTGATGTCAGCCATCTTCATTATATGGTGATGCTCATAATTTGTACCTCCAGCCTAGACCTCCTCCAGGTCTCACATATGCTGTACCTAGACATCATCATCTCCTCACCTTTCCTGGAAGTCCTCTCTCAGCCACCATCTCTCTCTGGATCACTCTGACAGTCTTTTAACAGACCATTTGTCTTCAGCTCAGCCAGAGCTGCCTTTAAAAGCAACTGTCAGAGATTCCGTTGCTTCTCCACTGGAAAATTTCCCTATCTTGTGCAGAGGAAAATGCAGTTTCTTCATGAGCTTCAAGACCCTCCATCCTCAGACTCCCACAACTCTGGCCTCAGCCTTGGCTACCCTCCTTAGTCACTCTGCTCTGCTAGTCGCTCAGCCATGCTAGCCAAACACTAACCTCTAGGCATTCATTTAAGCTGTTCCCATGGCCAGAAACTCTTCTAACATTATGCACATGGCTCATGGTATTAATCAAGGTTCTCCAAAGAACACAAAGGGATGCATATCTAGCCATTGGGAACCATGTGACACTGGTTCTAGAAATCCCGTAGGTACTGAAATACATAGATGCTCAAGCTCTTTATAGAATGAAAGTGGTTTAGTATTTGAATACAATTTGCATACAGCTTCTCATTTACATAAAATCATCTCTAGATCGCTTGAAATGATACAACAAAAATATGGAGACACATGTTACATGTATTACATTGTGTTGCCTAAGGAACAGTGATAAGAAAATATCTGACCATGTTCAATATAGATGTAATTTTTTTCCTGATCTGCAGTTAACAGAAACCATGGATAGGAGACCAATAAATATGAAAGGCTTATGATATAGGATAAGAAGGATTTATATAGTAAACTGGCTCACTGTGGTTATACCAGATCCCAAGACCAGCAGTCAGCAAGGAAGAGATGCAGGAGAGCTGTTCTGAGTTCAAAGGTCAAATAAACCAAGCCCCTCCAGCAGAGGGATTCCCTTTCATTTGAAAAAGTTTAGGCCTTTGTTCCACACAGGATTTCATCTGATTGAACAAGAGACATCCTTCCACAATCTACAACTTGAAATATTAATCCCATCATAAAAACACCCTTGGAAAACATTCTCAGGACAATGCTTGGCCAAATAGGCATCCTATGGCCCAGTCAGGTTGATACCTATAATTAATAAACACTCTTACTCTTATACATTCCTTGGGTTCTACTCAAATGTGACATTAGCACAAAGACTTTTTCTAGCCAATCATTTATAATGAAATTTTCCTTCTTTACCACATCCTAGGGACTCATCTGGTTCCCCTTTCTCCAAGGTACTTCCCACTAACCTGCCATTTAATATATATTTATCATTGTAATTTATTCACTCTTTTCACTTAGTGCTATTTATCTAAGGCCATAAAGTCTTAAGAGGACAGGGACCTTGCTTTGCTGGTGATTGCATTTTCAGTATCAATTCCTTACACAAAACAACTGCTTATATATGGGTAGATGGGCCTCTGCTTGGCCAATGAATGAAGTCATTTTGGGGATATGTATCCTGATTCAGTCAGTGGCCAATCCGAGGAGTGTGTGTGTGTGTGTGTGTGTGTGTGTGTGTGTGTGTGTGTTGGTTGTTGTTGTTCTGTTGTACAGACCTGTTCATGAGCGTATATGCATGTTTAAGTAGGTCAGAGGTCAGTGTTGGGTGTCTTGATTGTGCACCTCCTTCCTTTATGAATGATGTTTCCTCACTGAACCCAGAGCACACTGATTTAGCCAGACTGGCTGACTTAGCCAGACTGACTTTGTATTTTTAACTGGGATTACAGCAGCACTGAGTCAGCTAGAGTTGTTCTTAGGCAGAGTAAGTCTACACACGTGTTAAACCATGAATTTTCTTTCCTTAGTATGGACTGTCAGTAGATGTCTTTGGTTTCCTTATAAAGTCCCATGAAAAATGAGTTTTCAAAGGACAGAAACGTGACGCTATTGTGGACATTCAGAGAAGGGAGAGATGAGATCTCACTAGTAGAGCAGAGTCTGTCTGTGAAAAGCAAGTTCCCAGAACAGGGTTGGGCTTGGGGATGGAACTACTAATCTGAGGGGTGCACAGGAGTAAGAATATAACTGTGGCTGAAAACCATCAAATAGTTATGCCCCCTAGAGCCTGCTGAAACTACCAGTTAAAGAGAATTCATTATGCGGGGAATGAATTGGTCAAGTCGTGCAAGTTTGCAAGCTTGATGTTCCAGCGAGGTGCTTTACTGGCTGCATGACACTGCATCTCCTGCCCTCTCTAATGCTGCAGCTCAGGTATCCTCCAGCTCTCCTCTTTAGAACACCCCTGACACTCAACAGGAACAGGTGAGATCCCCAGGATCAATGAGAGCCTGCTTCTGCAAAATGTTCATCTCCATTTGCTGAGTGTTGAATTAGTTGATTCTCACACCTTCAGTTGCACAAAGGCACCTGGCTAATGCTGACTACAGCTTCTTTCTGTAGGAGGCGGGCGGAGAGGGCAGGCATCCAAATGAATGATTGTGTGACCGAGCTCTGATTTCCCTACTGCCCCCTTCCCCCAGACCTGCTAATGAATCATGCCAGTGGTTGCTATGGTATTAGTATTCACCTTCTTCCCTTTAAAATCACCAAGTCCTCATCACTTTAAGTACCTCTTCAAAGGACCAGTCTCAAAGATGTTTTTAAAGTACAGGTCTCTGACTTTCTCCTGTTCTATAATTTTCTTTATTTTTTTCCTATCTCTATTCTTCTGTCTGTGTCCATTTCTACTTTTCTGTCCCTTTCTGCTCAATGTCTGTCTGTCTGTTTGTCTGTCCTCATCTCAGTCTCTCTCACCTGTAGTGTAATGTACATGAGAAACAATGAGGATAAGGGCTAGGATATGGCTCTAGTCCCAGCTCTGTCACTAAAAACCTGATCTTCACTGGGCCATTTGTGTCTCCTCCCTCAGTTTGGTCTATCCCAAAGGTTTGATGAACATGGGTGCTTGCATGAGCTGTGAAAAACAAACCATTTTCCTTATACCAAGAGGTCCAGGGTCATCTGCTATGGGCTCTGTCATCTGCCAGCTCTGTACTCCTTGGATCTCTAGTTTCTAACCTGAGGGAATGAAGATCACACTAAACAGTGGGGAGGCAAAGGAAAAGTGACATCCTCATAGGTGATTTTGGCTTCCTGCTCAGGCAGGCTAAGGTTTATTATCAGCTGCATGGTCTTGGTAAGTTACTTATTAATAATTCTTAATATCTTATGTCCATGTATCATGTACCAGATGACTTAGTAAACTCTTATACTCTATCCTAATGCCTTTTCCTAGTGCTACGAAAGGACTGATTTTATTTCACCCATTTCTTTCAAGACAGGATCTCACATACTCCACATAGGGACTAAAATTATATAACTGAAGGTGACCTTGAGTTTCTGACCCTCCTGAGAGTTTCCTTAGTGCTGGACAGTACAGTGGTAACTGCCCAATCCTGTTCATGCAGTGCTGGGAGCCTAAACCAGGACTCTGTGCATGCTAGACCAGCGTTCTACCTGCTAAGTTATGGCCCAGCTCTGTTTGATCTATTTTGTGTTAAAAAAAAAATGGTGACCCAAAAGTCTCAGGTCATTGCTCAAGGTCAAAGAGCTAGCAGCATGATAGCAGAGACAGAGATAATCTGTGGACTTTTGAGCTCACATTTTCTCATCAGGGATTCATGGCATTAAGCATCTCCATGGACCTCTCAGGTTCACAGGTAAAAATTGTCCTCATATGAAGTACTAAGTAGTTATGCGTTACTGTGGAGATTAAGTGAAGTAATACACATCAATGACTTAAGACACGTTGTCTAGGTCTATACCATTGTGCACACATGTGGTGTGTGTGTGTGTGTGTGTGTGTGTGTGTGTGTGTGTGTTATGTGTGTATGAGTGAAAGTGTATATAAGTTTATATATTTGTTAGTTTATTCAGGCAAATATGTATGTGTGCCTGTGGCTGTCAGGGGACAACCTCCAATATTCTTTCTTGGGAGCCATTCCAGTCGTTTTGAATACTGGGTCCCTTATTGCAGGGGTCTTTCTGAATAGGCAAGGCAGGCTGGTTCTTCAGAAAGTTCCAGGCATTCTCCTGTCCCCAGTGCTGAGACAACAAGCAGATACTACCATGCCTAGCTTTTACATGCAGGTTCTGGGAATGGACATCAGGCCATTTCATTTAAAAGGCAAGCATCTTACCAGCTGAACTAGCTCCTGGTCCCCTCTGCCATCTTGAACAGTTAGTTTTGAAATATTTGAGGCAAAATAAATACATGGACATGAGTAAGTGGTTTGCAAGCATTTGTGTATCATGCCAGGCACTTTTGAAAGGTCTCTCTCCAGAATTTCTTCCAGATCTGAGTGACTCATATTCCTCAGGCTCTCAGCTCCAGTAGGAGTTCCTGGACCACTTTATGCATCAATGGCAAATGGGATCCACAGCACTTTGACTTCTGTATCAATTAAATGTGAGGAAGCGAGGAGCTGTGTGAGGTGACAGCTGTATCCCTCAGAGCAATCAATTCAGGATTCTGCTTTCAGAATGGTGAGTCACAGGCTTGCTACTGAGCTTCACCCCTTGTTCCAAAAAGGAAAACTGTGTCTTGAGATTCGGGGATGAGCAGTGGGGAGGAAAAGAAGAACAGTCAAGTAAAAAGCTTTGAATAATTCACTACAAGTGTATAGATGCCATGCTTACCTCGACTCACACAGGCAATAGGTATTCATGGAATGCTTCCTCAGTACGCAGTACTGGAAGAACAATTAGTGAGCTGGCTTCCGGTCTGGAGGTGGGGAAGGGAAAAGGCTTCTGACTTCTTGCTTGCTTTTGGGCTTGACATTTAAATTCGTTTTTAAAAATTCATTTATTTTTATCTCATGTGCTTTGGTATTTTGCCTGCATGTATGTCTGTCTATGTGAGGGTGTTGGGTGTTGGATCCTAGATTTACAGACAGTTGTGAACTGTCATATAGGTGCTGGGAATTGAACCTGGATCCTCTGAAAGAGCAGTCAGTGAGACGAGACGACATTTAACAACCCATTCGAGATATGTGTTATCCTTCCTAGTTTGTACTGGGGTTGAAGTTCAGAGAGTTCAAGGTGTTTGTTCAGCGATCCTGGAGGATAGAAGTGAACATACCAAGACTGATGGCTCCATCACCATTTCACTACATCTGCACAGGGAAACTCATGCCCCGAGGGAAAGAGACAGCCCCATGTGTAAGGGTCAGCAGTAAGGGTTTGCCCAGAACTGTGGTCGATACCCAAACTCTAGCTTTAGAAGGTCACTATGACCTAAGTCATGTTAAATTTTCAGTCTATTGAGAAATGCTCAAGAAATTTTTAAGGCCTGAAGGGCACAGTCATACTGAAGAAAAATGTTAATGACTGATAGGCTTGGCCTTCTTCATGCAGGAGGGACATAAACCGCAGGACAGGGGTTAAACATGGGTCTCACCATGCAAACTCTTGGTGGTGACAGAAGTCCTACCTAGGCCTTGAACGTGTGCCTTGTGAGGCATCCACTCATTGCTGAAACATCCTTTCACTCAATGGTTTTGTAGATGTCCAGTTATCCACATCCTTCTTCCTTTCAGGACTTCATACTCTGACTTACTTTCCTCAATCATCTGGGACAAAAGCCAAATGCTTGCTTTTCCATGAGGCCTGGGTTCTCCCTAAATGTAGTGAATGACTTACTTTTCTGCCTGCTTTATCATAGTCCCTTGCTAATAATGGTTTTACAATAGAGCATCATATAGCTTGCCTGAGAATGTCCATGGTGATCCTGAAGGCACACACTTAAGGAGGCCATGTGGTCATCTTTGACTCCTTCTCAGGAGGACTTACTAGCAAACCATGACATATGAAGAACAAATCTAGCTTCTGAGTAGCCATTGACACGTGTAGTGTCAGGACATTCCTCCCCTTTCTGCTGCTCTGCTCTGGGTGGCTGAACTCTCAGTCTTACAAAACCTCAGTTTCCAGGGCCATGTCTCAAATTCTGAGACTCATTCTTTATATGCAGAGCCCAATTCTGTCTTTGCCCCTACATTTTATTCAGAAACTATGTTAATTGGAATTCAGATGGCTCTTTAACAGGATGAAGATGTGAATTAATATTTTGTAAAGACCTAAATATTCATCCATTTATTCCTTTGTTATCCATATACTCACAAAAAATGTATTAAATACCTTTTCCTTCCCAGGCTTAGTGCTTTGCAGTGAATTCAGCATGGTTCCTCCATGCAGTAAGCTCACCTTAGTGCGGTGTGGTATAAACAGATACGCTCTTTAAAGAAGGAGATAGTCTACCGTGGAGCCAGCAGGAGCCAAGGTTTTGAGGATGAGATGAGAGTGTACTGGATAGAAGTTGGAGGAAGGGAGTCTGGTTTCATCTCAGGATGACAGAAGGGATTTTGCTTCATCAGTTGGACAAGTTGCACCGTGATGTTCCTGCCAGCAATTGTACCCAAAAAGAAGCTTCATGATTCCATAGCAGATGATAGGGGATGCTTCCCTGCTTGGAGATGATAGATTGGATGAGTCTTAAGGTGGCCATTTGATTCTAAGCTACTAGGATTCTAAAAGGCAAGCTCTCTGCTATTTAAAGTCAGTGGTTTTGAATCTCTTTTCAAAAGTAGCCTAGCTCTCCCTTTAAATGAAGCCCCATGGAATCCAAGCTGATAAAACCACTAAACTGGAACCTATTCTAGGGCTCAGTTCTCTTGTACCTCTTTTCCTTATTTTCTAAGAAAACACAAGTAGAAAACTGCAGCTTCAAGGGCCCGGAGAGATGGCTCCATTGTTAGAAGCACTTGCCATTCTTGCAGAAGTTTGGTTGCCAGAACTCTCATTGGGCAATTCACATTAATCCGCAGCTCAGCTCACAACTAGGTGTAGCTGCAGTTCTAGGGGATCTGACACATTTCTGTAGCTGCCCATTGCATTGTACATAAGCTCAAGTGCACACATACACACAGGCACTCACACAATTAGTCTCTAGTACACATATAAAACAACAAAATAAATAAATGCATCGTTTAAAAACTGGGCTCGGAGAGATAGTTCTGAGGTTAAACAAGTATAGTGCTTTTCTATAGTCCCAAGTTCATTGCTAGGGATTCCACGCCCACTTTGCCTCTTTGGGCATACATGCCAATGATTGCACATATACATAAATATGCACTCGTACACATAAAGAAATGAAATAAACCTATAGCACCAGGGGAGCTAGGACCTTTGATAATCCAGTGACCAGCAGATGTGGTCTGTAATACCATACTGGTCGCAGACTCTCAATTTCTCTTTGTCTTCGTGGTCGTAGGGTCACACTTCCATGTTTTTCTTGCTGTTTTGCTGTTGGTCACCAGGTTAAGGATTTCACTGTAGTGATGGGTAGCATCCATCTCTAGGTCTGCCTGTGATTGAGTCCTGTTCTGAGGCTGGGGGCTTCTGCCAACAAATGTCTTCTCATTTGATGCTCCCTCCTGCAGTCTCTGTGATGACACAGAGACATGTCGTCTCCTTTCTGACCTTCTCCATTCCCCTCCTTTTTCTGCCCTGGTCCCGAGGACTCCGCTGCTAGACAGTACCTCCTATTTTCCTGTCTGAGCTGGCTTGATGCTCACAATTCGTTCTTGTATCAAGGGTGAGAGACGGACATTAGCCTTTGTACCTCTGTCACAAATGAGACAACTAGACGCCAGAGAAGGCAAGTGATAGATGCTTGAAGTCTCTCAGCTGGATAGTAGTCAGCTGGGGTCAGGAAACCAGATCCACCATGTTCCTTTCCTACCTCATTGAAATGCAGTTCCCCACCCTCACCCCGCCCCACTCCCACCCAGCCTGCCCTGGATCTTCCTGGCTATTATCTTGGGCTCCTCACTACTCATAGATTGACTCCCCACCTAGCTTTTGTTTCATTCTTAGCTACCTTTAAATTCTACTTTTTTTAAAAAAAATCTGTTCATGCACAGTCACATTAAGTTCTCACTCTGTATTGAATATGACTTTTAAATGTTTGATACCCTTTCACCAGATCTACACAGTAGGCATCATTTATTTTAGCCATTTTGCATATGAAAAAGTTGAAGCCTAGTTAACTGGATAACATAGCTACCCAGCTATTAAATGGCAGGGCCAATGTACTTTGGGCATCTGGTGGCAAAGACTCAATTCTTACCAAGTTGACTATTATATGGTGAGTTCTGCCTGGCTAATTTATGTCTTCTCCATCAGCAACCACTAAGATGATAAGACTCAGTGACAAAGGTCCTCAATGGGACTTGGTAAATGTTCCTCTCTAGAGATATCAAAGTAATAGCAACCTTACAATACTGTTTTAACATGGAGACTATTAAATGCAGACTGATAAGGCAATTAGGGGTCATGTTTGTGTGTGGGTGTATGTAGGAATCCACCTGGCACTATCAGAATGCCTCCCTCTGCTCCCATGAATAACTGAAGTTGTGACCTAACAAATAGATCTCCCCTGTTGTTCTGAATTTGGTAGATTTATAGTATATGCTTGAAATCATGAGTTGGGAAGGATTCTGAGGTCACATTTGGTCCCAGCAGGAAAGAGAGCAACAGTCTATTAATAATGTCTGTCATGTACAAGAGAGGTGAAGGTGATGCATCTGATATTATACTCTGATTTTCTATCCTGGGTCTTGCTTACTATACCTTCATTGAAGAGCACCTGACTTATCCTTAGTCTGTGATGTATCCTGAAATTTTTAATGGTTCTCCATCTAGTGCATGTAGTTGGGCTGACCACAAACCAGGGGGAAAATGAGCACAAACAAGACATGGGAGAAGCTTATCCATAGCGGGGTTCTTGGCATTTATTCATTCTGACGTTCTTTCATGATTCAAAGAAATCACAAGGGTAGAAGAGAGTCTTTGTAACAATAGCATCCTGCACTCTTTCTTGTAGGAAGTCACAGCAATACAAAACATTGGCTTTCCTGCTCTGGACCTAGTTTCCCAATGATGTGGGCATCTCTAGTAGCCAGTGAGATTATCAATGTTCTCCTCTCAGTGTTTCTGAAATTCAGTTTCCTCTCTTTCAGGTTGAACCCCACATAGACTTATCTTGAGAAGTTATCTGCTCAGCCTCCCATCCTCATTGTATCCCCTGCTATTCCTTATCAGAGCACCCAGCTTTATTTTCCTCATGCCTTGCGTCATTGGCTTGTCTCCATCCTTACTGATTTATCCACTTGTTAAGGGCCACTGCAAATGTGCTTCTGCATGGTTGTAAAGGTAAGTTTTATTTTTAATTTTCTTGTTCACCAGTGTATTCTCCACACCGCTGAGATAAAGAAGAAAATGTGAGATTAATATTAGACATTATATGCCTGGTCTCTGATGTGAAAGAAAGCTGCTATTTCAATGTTCCTTGTGGGTTTTGAACAGCTGGCACATGGATTCAGTTCTCTTGCAGTCTCCCCGATCTCTGAAAATTCTGAAAGCTCACATGCTTCTCTGACTGTTGACTTCTCTGACTTCTCTCACATGATCTCTTCCTGCTGTACACATCACCTACTTTCCGTCAAATCTGTCACAGGCTGGAAATAACTGACAACTCACAATTCCATTCTGAGAGTGAATTGTGTCTCTTCATTCAAACAACCTTCTGGGATCAAGTCCAAAAACTCCATGCAGACAGGCAGAGCTCTTGTGCCCAATGTTCTCCAAACTGACTCTGGTTATGTACCTCCCATACTCTCTCCAAAAGCTTCAGTGTCTCCTTGCCTAAAGATTCGAGGTCTAAAGGTTTAAGAGCAGGTAATCAAGAGCTTTCAGGTATTCTGACTTTTGTCCTTTCCACCGTAATAGCTCTGAACCTTAACTGTTTCTCCAAACATGCTTTGCACAATACCCTCCTCCTGTGATCCTTGCTTGAGCATCCCTTTGTGCTCTAGTCTTCTGCCATTTGCCCCTTGTGACATTTGAGTGTCAGCCTCTATCTATGTGGATATTCTCTAGTCTTCCTTAACATAGCAAGAGATGCCACATTCTTCCATTCATGCTTACTAACACATGACTTTTGTCTATGTATTTTCCTAAATTCCAACCCTCTTGGGGGGCAAGCATGATCTCTGATTTACCACCACATTCCTAATGCCTAGTAGAGCATCTAGCCCAAAGTAGAAAGTCTCTAATAGAACCACATTTCTTTAAAGTTTAAAAATGAGAAAACCAAAGTTCAGACTAGAAGTGTCCTGTCCATATCCATACAGGTTGAGGCCGTACACTCAAATGTCCAAGGAGCTAATGGCAATGCATGTATGGTGGTGCGGGAATTAGAGACCTGTCTACCTGTGAGAAGCCTGACAGTCACAGCTGAGAGGCCCTGGGTGGTCATGTAAGGTCACCACTTCCAGACCTTCAAATTCTAAGCAAAGTAGGAAATTTGATATGTGACATCTTAGAACACTTTTCATCTTGTCAACTTGCTCTAATTAAAAATACCACATGGCCCAGACCACCTTCTGCCCTCTGTGACGAGGTCTAGCCTGCCAGTTTGAAACTTGTGCTTTTTCTTTTTCCTTTGTTAAATCTCCATGGGGTGTTTCTGGACTGAAGACCATGGGCTAAGTGTCTCAGACTTGCAGAGTCAAAGCTAAGTTCTAGTTGCTTTTGTGGATGAATCATTTAACACTGCTGGTATTGGACTGATCTCAGAGCCTTCAAGGTGAGTGGGATGAACACCCTTGAGTTTCACATGGGTGCTTTGAAGTTGTGTCAACTCCAAATGACAGTTTCTCTGCTCATTAAAAAATGGTCTGGAAATGGACTAGGTTGTGGATAAATGCAAATCAATACAAATTATGAAAGGGGTCCAGTGATGGATTAGCTGCCTGTTAAGCAAGATGAAATACTGAAGAACTGCTGTGAGGAGGTGGGGATGATGATGTCTGCATGCCTGGCTCTTTGGAAGGCGAAGGCAATTAGCTACTTCACAGTTCTGGTCTTGGGCCTGGGTCAGGGTTGTTTAGCCTTAGAAGTGATAAGCTCTGCCTCATGTTCATAGCGAGAGCCCTGCAATTGGAGTTTTGTCCACTCTGACTTGAACGGCCATTTAATATGACAGAATGAGTGGTTATTGACCTGCAGACTTTAATGCAGGGTGTCAGTGTATTAATAACAGGCTGTTGCATGCTGTGTCTAAATGCTGGGGATGAAAGCATCACCATCCTTTTAAAAAAATCAAAGAGATGGTGTCACTTAGATCTGCAGTGATCGCTCAGGGCCTGCAGGTTATCTACTTGCAAATGTGAGTAGAGGGGTGTGAAGGGGAACAGCAGGGAGTGGAGTGGGTTCAAACTGAAACTCCACCATTACTAGCATCTCATCCTTGGATATTTCTGTTTAAACGGCTTCGGTCTCAGGGCTAGCTATAATCTATGTAAGAGGGGCATGACATTGGCTGGGGTCTGACACCAGTAGCTCAACTTTGCACAGTGTGAGGCACAAACTTGTTGCTGACTGTACCTTTGATTCCTTTTTCCACTCTGAGACAGTCTTAAGGATTGCTAAGCTTTCTACCTGACTTACATAGTTGGCTCGGACTTTCCTCTATTGGGGAAGAAATTCTTTTTTTGCTTCCTACCGGCCTTCTCCCCCCCAGGTACTGGTCATTTTCCAGAGGTCTTGCGTATACCAGATAAGCACTCTACTGAGCTACACACCCAGCCCTCCTTTTTACTTTTTGTTTTTAGACAGGGTATCACTGAGTTGCCCAGGCTGGCCATGAATTTAGTGTAGTCCATGACGGCCTTGAACTTGAGATGTCCTGTTTCAATCTCCTGAGTAGCTGAGTTGCCAAGCATGGCCCTGTAGTGGCAGCTGCTGTTCTCTTTGTCTTCTTCCTCTCTTTCTTCCTCCTCTCCCTTTCTTTCTCCTCCCCATTTCAGTATTTCATCTTTCATCTTTCACCGTAAGGACCAAATGGCTCATTGTGACATTAGTGGCAGAGGTATTTCATAGTCAGCATGTTCTCTGCCAGTCACTTGGGCCACATGGTTACTCTGTTCCACCGGGGCACATGAATCAGGCTGAACCCCTTAACATGATGGTTCTAGAGCCTACAGAGGTCATGACTCTTACCCTGTTCCCAGTGTGGACAAATGACTATTGAGAATAGAAGTAGAAATTATAGCTTCAGTGAACCTTGGAGGCTTCCTTGAGTAAGTCGTTTCTGAGTTGGACTGTGGAGGACTTCTCTAGGCATAAAATGTTGGCAGTCTTTGAAGTCAGGAGAAATAGCCTATACAATAGAATGGCCACGTGAACATAGGGGCTGTGCAGCTGGAGGAGGAGACACACTTGAACTTTGTGTGTATAAGCTTTAAATCTGGCAATCGTAATGAATTCTCCCAGTAAGCTTGTTTGGAAACACTGTTATTCCTGGTCTGTAGAGGGGAAAAACATTGTGCCGAAAGCTTAATCGTTTATTGGGACCCCACAATGGAAAAGTAGCTGAAGTGGATTCTGATTGTGATGTGACGTTCTCAATTACCACTGTATACAGCTGTTAGGATTCATGGATCTTATGCTGTTAGGATTCTTCAACAAACTGATGTCAATGTCATCCCTAAAGGTGAGCACAAGTGACTACCTTTGTTTAAAAAAACATGTATGTGTGGTGCATATGACCACAGGTATTCTGCCTCTCTTTCTTTGCCTCTCTGCCTCTGCCTCCCCAGTGCTGGCTTTTGTATGTGGGTCTGGGGTTTGAACTCATGTGGTCATGCTTGCAAGGCAAGCACTTTACTGACTGAGCTGTCTCCTCTGCCCCTGACAGCCATTCTTGAAGCTATTCTTCCTCAAGTTTGAAAGTCTTCTGCTGCATGGAAAAAACTACCCTCCATATCCCTAGAAGAGCAGGGTTAGGCGTGTGAGCAAAGAGTCAGTTTCCTACAGAGAGCTCATTTCACTTTCTGTTTTATCCAAATCGCCTGAGATGTTTTCATGCATGGACCGAGGACAGCTTGCTGAGATCCATTCTTACTGAGTTACAGGGGTTTCTTTTATTGGGTGTGTTTGACTGCACTGCAGCCCAGACCAATCACCATGGTGATATCTCTGAGACCTTGGGTAGGGAGTTAACATAAGAGCTGGAAAGAGTTACTTCTACAGCCTGTGTTAGTCCAAAGGTACAAGGCCTCCTAATAGACTAGATACCTCTGGGATCTTTCTGTCTGATGTCCTGATGATGTCTTAGATTCTGTGGGTTCCTGGATTCTGACAGCAAGCTGGGCTCTTACACCATTTTCCTGCTAAGTGCAATCCTCAGTGTGGCTTTATTAAATTAGATATAGACATTTCTTTCAATAAGGTATGTAAATAAATAGATGGGCACTAAGTGAGTAGCATTAAGCCCGTGCTGTTTGGTAGAGCAGGCCTTGGGATCAAACAGCCCCAAACATGTGAGTGTGTACATCACAATGCACTTTCATCTCACCAACCAAAATGCATGACAATAATTACAACCTTCTTCTGTTTCTGTTTTTGAAATGTAGGGGAAAGTGAGTGGGCATCATTAAGAAACTCTGAGTACACTTCCTGGCATCTCTCTCTATCTCTATCTTTATCTCTTCTCTATATCTATATCTATATTTACCATGAGTTGTTAGATGAGGCAAAAATAAAATATGTTTATGAGAAGTAATTAGCATTATTTTTTATATCTAAAGAGTGGCATGGTCTATGATGTTGACATTTATGTGACATTTTAAGACAGTGGTTCTTAACCTGTGGGTCTCAACCCCTATGAGGGGGTTAAACAACCATTTCACAAGGGTTGCATTACAGCTATCCTGCAAATCAGGCATTTATGTTATGACTCAGCAGTAGCAAAATTACAATTGTGAGGTAGCAATGAAAATAACTTTATGGTGGGGTGGTCATTGCAACATGAGGCACTGTATTAAGGGGTTACAGCATTGGGAAGGTTGAGGACTGCTGTTTTAAGATTACTAAAAATTCCTCAAAGAATTTTTAAGCTTGCAGCCATGGTCATGAACAAAGCTCCAGAGCACAGCAGAGATGAGAAGTCTCAGCCATTGAAAGGGTTTGCAGAGAAAGTTCAAGTGCAGCTCTTGCCACTTGGCTGACTGCTGAAGGAGTCAGGCTGCTGGCTTTTGAGGCTGATGATACACTGATGTGTTCTTTCCCCAGATGGGAGACCGAGGATGCTCTGTACAGATGTAGATGCATGTATACACCTCACTGAGTCATTGAATTACAGAAAACTCAGTGGGACCTCCTACTATGGCAGTATACTCTGCCTGCCCCATGCTACCTTCAGCCCAGAAAAAACTCTGGAAATTTTGCTTGCCAAGAAAGCCAGAGACGAGCATTTCCACAGAAATTAATAGTTTAGATGAGATGTGGGTTTTCTTCACATTTATTTTATGTATTTAGTTTGTATATGAAGGGGGGCATGTATGCCACAGCTTGTGTGTGGAAGTCAGAGGACAATTTCAGGAGCTGGTTCTCTCCTTTCACTGTGTGGATTTTGGAGGTAAGTAACTCATCAGCTTACTTACAAGGGTGCTTACATGCTAAGCTCTCCTGTGGACCCATAAGGCAGTCTTTCTGAGAGACAAAAGTGGGGCCAGAGATCATACATAGTCAGAAATCTCAGTGAACGTGTTGGGCTTTTGACAAGAGTTAAAAGAGAACTCTGAACCAATCTTCTTCCAGTGGCACTGCAGGGGCAAGGCCCACTGATTATCGCATAGGTGTTTACTATGATAGTTAAAGAGGCATCCAGGACTCTACGTTGGAGTTCACAGTTTGACTCTGAAAACATGCACAGATTATTTAACCACTCTGAGCCTCAGGATGCTGTTCTGTAAGGTAGGGCAGATTCTCGGCCCTTCTCTTCCATCTGTACCTGTTTATAGGGCTGTGGTAAGGATGAAGCAGGAGCGATATCTAAAGCCTGGTCTGTAATAAATATTAAAGGGTTGATCATGTACCCCTCCCGCTACTCAGGCACTTCACCTGATTGGATTCAAAATGTCCCCTGAAGGTCTCCTGGTCTACACACACACACACACACACACACACACACACACACACACACACACACACACACACACACCTCTACATACACACAGAGCTCACTTTATTATAGGTGAGTATTATGTATTATGGTTTGAATAGGAAATGTCTCCAGTAGGCTCTCATTTAGTTCTAAGCTACTGGCACTGTTTGGGAAGCTGTGAAACCTTCAAGGTAGGTGGCATAGCTGGTGATGGTGGGTCACTGGAGGCTAGCCTTCAGAGGTTTTAACTTGATGTTGCTTCAGATGCAAGTCCTCAGCTTTCTCATCTACCTTGATTTGAGGAGCCTTGGCACATGCTTTAGCCACTACGAACTTTACAGAGCCATCCCAACCATGATGAATGGAAACTATGATCTCTAGTGAATCTTTTCTTCCTTAAGTTGCTTCTGGAAGGTATCTGGTGATATTCATGGAAAAAGGAAATAACAAGTGGGCAAGTCGTGCCATCCTCAGGTTTGTCATATCATTCTTAGTCCTTTACATTTACACCAAGGAAATGGGTAGTAACACTTGGCTGCCCTATCTCCTAAGATAACACAGAAGACCTTGAGAAGATATATGCACATTAAGCTTTGTTGACTACTTTTGTATATATGAATGTGCCTTGTTCATTTCAGCCTCAGTTTCATAATCTGGAAATGCTATGCGCCCCAAAGGAGTCTACTAGCACAGTAGTGGGCACAGGGCAGGCACTCAGAGAATAAACGATTTAAAGGATCAATCCCCGATCTCGTGATGACTTTTCAGGTTACAATAATGTTAGGATTTCTTTTTATAGACAAGGAAAAGAAGTGCATTGTGATATCATTTATGATAATAGTACTCATCACCACGGCTATTATTTTATTATATTTGGGAGTTATCTCAGCTAGTTTATACAGGATTCTATTTCTGTTCTTTGATAATAGCACGGAGTTTAATTAACCTAAGTATTAAGCACGCATATTAGCAACCAACAATTGAATGGAACCAGGGAGACGTGAGGAGGCCTCATGTGTGAGGGGTACTGCCGGACTCTGCCATAGCCATGAAGGACTCCTTTTCAATGGAGTTACTCTTAGGGACTCTCTACTACTCACAGCCCAATCCTTTCAGTTTGGCTTTTCCAGCTTCCTTCATAAAAAGTAGTATGTGCCAAGCCTGCTGGGGCAGGAAATAGTTTTGCACTAATGAGTTTGTGCTTCGCTGACGCTTTCCCATTAAAATCATGTTAACCATGCCCCCCCCTCTTGTTAATCATCCCAAAATCAGTTTATTAATTAACTCATTTTGGGAAATGGCAATTTAGTCAGAGCTCTCCAGCTCATTAGCACGTTACCAGGACAGAGGAAATAGATGTCATTGAAACTCCTCCCTGCACTCTCAACTCAGCCAGCACTGTAACTTCCTCAGTGTTATGGGATTGTCCTTCTACCAATTCATATGACAAAGAGGGATTGAAGGCATCCTGGATGCCTGACTCTGAACTCTCTGCGGGGCAAAAACTGTAAAATACACTATCTGTCTCAAGAGCATCTTAGCAGAGGATGGGAGGGGGTAGAATGGAGTTGGGGGAGGGGAAGTTGGAACAAGAACACAAGGGGGCTCTTTTGTTTCTGGAACTTTACCCCCCTCCATGCACTGGTGCACTATATGTGTGGTGTACATATGTGTTTATGTGTATGTGTATATGTACTCATGTGTATGTGAGTTCACATGCATATGTGTGTATGTCCAGGCAGAGGCCAGAAGTTGATGATGAGTGTCTGTCTATATTGTGCAATATCTTCTTTTTTTAAAATATACACTCTCTCTTCATGAGCCTAGGAGCTCAGTGATATCTACATTAGACCCTGGAGATCATCAGTTACCTAGACTGGTTAGCAAAAGAGCTGGGGAAATCTGGCTTTCTGTCTTCTCAGCACCAGGGTTTCAGATACCTAGCACCATGCCTAGCTCTCCCTTGAGTCTCTGGGTCCCAACTCAGGTCCTCATAGTATCCATCCTTCTAGTCCCATACTGGCACTTTTAGACTATTTGGCCATACATTAGGTATGCCTCAGGACCTGTCTGGTTTTTTAAAGGCACTTTGAGACAGTGAGACTAGATAATTGCACTGGTGTAGGGAGTGTCGAGACATTCCCACTCAAGCTCTGGTTTTCTAATGATGACAATATTATGAAAACTAGGATCTCATAGGAATGGAATGATAACCATGTGTCAGGCACTATCCTAAGCACTGTGTGATAACTCTCTTAATGAATAACTGTGAATAATGATTCACTGAATGACTGACAATAGTTATTGACTTACTAACTCACATAATGTTCACTGTAGACTGGTAGGATAGACACTATTAAGACTCCCATTTACCAGTGAGGAAACCAAGGCAACAAACACAAACTATTTAGAACACAAACAGAATTATACGTCAATGAGACCCAGGAAATGGGTCTTTTCTCCATCACACAGAAGGCAGGGAGTAGACTCCATTCCTTTTCGGTGGCTGAGTCAGCATTCTTTCTTCATTGGCCTGCTGTGAGTTTCCAGAAATTCCTAACCCATGGGCCAAGTTTCTTCTAAAATATAATTTAGATCCTGTGCATCTTGCAGAGGGGGTTTGAATTTCTCCTTGACTTCATATCCTCAGTATTTAGCTAATAATATACTTGAACTAAATCTGTGAGTTGCATGTTCGAATGTGGACATAGGCTTTTGTCATCAATAATACAGGAGCTCATTCTAGAGAAGCTAAGGTTTCTAGCTGATGGGTGTTCAGATGCTTTACCAAGCCTCAGTTTTCTCATGTGCAAAATAAATCTGAAGTGGATACCCAGGGACAGTATGGTGATAAGTGGAATGAGACTAATCGTGTCCTGTGACTAGAAGTCACTGTGATGAATGTCAGCCGTCATTCTCTCCTTATTAACTTGACTTTGTTTTAGTGCCATCATTGACCCTACTGCAGAATTCATGGATCTGGGGACCAGTCTGTCTGTGAGGAGATGGTGGCCTTTTCTTCAGCTCATCAGGGATTAAAGGATAGTGCTGGCATTAGTGAGCTAGTCTGCCCAGGCTGCCTTCAGGTCCTTAGGATCTCTCAGCTAGAGAAGAAACAGGCAGAGCAGTGTTAACCCTTTTGCTTTCTAGAACATTCTTATGTGATCTTTTCTTCCTTAGGGGGTGGGCTAATGCTGGGATCTGTCCAAGCCATGACCTTGGAAGGAGTATGTATGGTCATCTATTCTCATCAACTATTGTTTATATCTGCTATATATCTAACTATGCTTCCCCTCCTGTATGCTTATAGTTGATTGCTCTCTAATCACTAAAAGAACACCAAACTGCCATAGGTGACATTCACGTCCAGGGAGTGTTAAGATCTAGAGTGGGGGTTCTATGGGTAGACAACACACATTAATCACTTATAGGTTAAGGTACATTAGGGAGTCATTTTGTTTTTTAGCTTTTTTTTCTTTATTAGGTATTTCTTTATTTACATTTCAAATGTTATCCCCTTTTCTGGTTTCCCCGCAGAAACCTCCATCCCATCCCCACCCCCTGCCTCCATGAGGGTGCTCTCCCCACCCACTGGCCCACCCACTCTCTCCCACCTCTCTGCCCTGGCATTCCCCTATACTGGGGCATCAAGCCTTCATAGGACGAAGGGCCTCTTCTCGCATTGGTGCTGACAAGGCCATCCTCTGCTACACATGTGGCTGGAGCCATGGGTCACTCTCTCTTTGGTTGGTGATTTAGTCTCTGGATTTCTGGAGTGTCTGGTTGGTTGATATTGTTGTTCTTCCTAAGGGGTTGTAAACACCCTCAGTTACCACAGTCCTTTCTCTAACTCCTCCATTGGGGACCCCATTCTCAGTCCAGTGGTTGGCTGCAAGCATCTGCCTCTGTATTTGTCAGGCTCTGGCAAGCCTCTCAGGAGACATTTTTCACTGTAAGCAAGGAGGGAGAGCAGTACTAGAGGTGTTGGTGAGAATGAATCTCAAAGAGCCCAAGAGTGCTTGACTGTGAAAAGGAAGTTAGTCCATAAGAAACTAATCATTATTCTTGCAATTCTACATTGCTTGTTCCTTCTGTGGTTGGCCAAGGTGCCAGTCAACTGTACCATTAGTCAGAGATAAGAGTCTCTGGTAAAGGCATCACATATGATGCCTTTCCAAAAATAACACGAGATCATCTTTAGAAGTAGGGATGCTTGGAGCCCACCTTCCTGCAAGGTTCTTACAACATGATTTGTTGCTCTAGTGGGTGGCTATCTTTCTAGGAAACCTTTTTCAGATGTTAAAGTCTTTCTAACCCCTATTTAAATAAAGAATCTTTATTTAGAAAAGATACCTGGAATCATCATCAAAAAGGGAACAATCATCTCACCTAAATGGCATAACTCTAAATATTAATTAGAACCACTCGGAGAGGAATACCCTCACTGAGCCGAAAAGAGCTTGAGAGATTCTTTGCCACCCTCCTCCTGCTCATGGTGAATTGGGGTCCAGGAAGAAAGGGAGCTTCAGTTCTTGCTGTTGCCTTAGCACCACTCAGACCCTGAATTTATTCAATGTTGATGATGTCATGGTGATGCCAGCTGCCTCCTTATCAAACAGCTGCCACTCATGATACCTTATGCTAGACACTTGAGCATCTGCCCTTATTTAATGCTTATATGGCCTCTGTGAAGCAGTGTGGAAAACAAGCTTTGGTGTGTTCATCATACCTGGCCCCTACCCAAACACCAGGGTGGCATTTCCCACCTCAAATCTGTGTTAGGCTGTGATCCATGGAACAACAACATTCATGCCCACAAACTGCCAGTCCAAGTTAATATGTCTTTCATGTTTGGCACCTTTTCTTTTAAAGGCATGCCCTATAGACCCTTCACTATTTCCCTTTACAAACACAGCTAATTCAGGGGCTACATGACCAAGATGGGGAGTTATCGGGCAAAGAGAGACCATCCAATACCTCATCTGTATGTGACTTAGCATGTCAGTAATAACAGTGGGATTGTTAAAAATAAAGATGAGGCTCTCAGGGGATATTTTCCTGAAATTCTGACTAAGGCAATTGTGGTCTCATTGTACATCTCTTACTATCAACCATATATAGGTAGAACAGAGACTGGGAAATCACCAGCATTTATATCTACATTTGTCTGACACCATAGTTTGAACTCTTCCTATTATACTACAGCTATACATTGGAGGGAAACAGCGATAAGATGGATAGACATTCGGGAACTCTAACATGGGTGCCCAGCTGTGGCACTCAGGATAGGTTCCTTTGGCTTCCTAAGTCCTATTTTCTGGTTGAGTGAAGAACACATCAAATAGCCCCATCTCTTCTCCCTGTTGCTGTTGAAGACTGACAGAGAAGCTCACTGAATGAGAGAGAAAAGTAGCATTAGACCGAAGCATGAGGCCTGAGGTTTACTCTCTATTGTTTGCTATGGTTCTTGGCCATGACCCTCCTCTTTCATGCTTTCTTCTTCAACCTGTGTAGCAACAGAGGGGTGGTGATAACATGTGAATCTGTCATAAGACTGAAACAAGACGGCACAAGGCCAGTGAGCTTACAAACTCTGAAGCATTGTGCATGCACTGGCAAGGGAGCCTATGATGAGGTCTTTTTAGAAGTAGCAGAATCTTTTGATCCAAACCTTTGTTAACATAAGTTATTTCCTCTGTATTGCCAGAGGATGACAAAGAGGTATTGGAAGTCATTAAGAAGGGACAAGAGATAAGAAGGTGGATGAGTAACAGACAAAAGATGCCCAAGCAATTGATGAAGAAACTACTAACGGCTCATCCACACTTTAAAAAAAAAAGGAAAAAAACCCAACAAACTAAAGAAAATAAAACAACCAATCAAGCAAACAAAACAAAACTCACGCAACCTGAATGTAGAGTGGTGATTACTAGAGGTTGGAAAGAGGGATGTGGACAATGGGAAAGAACCTTTGACTAGTGTTCACTATTTACATACATTGGAGTATCACAGTGAACTCTAGAAATGAAAACAATTGAGACAAGAGGAGGTTAACTTTAACTCCTTTCCACTCTCCTTTCCTTCATTATGAATCATGCCTTTTAGTCTGCCCTGACCTGCAGTTCCCTTCACCATCTCTCTTTCCTCAGGCCCTCTATAACTGCTTTTTTCTTCTTCTCGGCCCTCACCAGTCCCAAGCTTAGCACATTGTGCACTACCCTCCTGAAGCCAGCTTCCCAAGAGCAGGCTCTTGCCTGATTGTTTTATTGAAGTCCCCTCACTTCTGGAACAATTCTTGGCATCCAGAGTAAGTTAAATGAACACCTTGTCTGTCTTGCAAAGGTCTGATCTTCTGTTTGTCTTGTGAAATATATGCAGAGAAAATTCCCAGAACTGGGAAGGTACCTGCACCATCAAGTGTTAAAAATTAAAAAATGAATCTGTCTGTGGGAGGAGATGTGGCAGGCAAGAGAGCTAGAACTTGAAGAAGAGGGGACACTCCTCGGAGGCTAGGCTTACACCTACCTTCTCAGGACTTTTTTGACCATGGACACAGGCTACATGTGGACTGAGGCCCCACACTCATGCATGCACGCTATGGGTCATGAGGCTGGTACCTAAGAGAGATGGTCTGTTCTGGCAAATCACTGCTTCCTAGTCTCTGTCCCAAGTGTCCAGCAAGGAGAGATGTTGTATGTGGGTGTTTATCATAAGGATGCTACTCCAAAGAGTTTTCCTTTGTTTCTTGGCCTCTTTGCTCTGGTTCATAAATCGTTACTCCCCATGTCTCATGTGTACCCACCCATTCTTCTGTCAGAGCTCAAATCATTCCAATTGCTGTGCCGGTCCCTCCAGCTTCTATTCACGTTCCCCAAAAGAGTTCCTTCTGCTTTTAAAAGGCTTTTTTTTTTTGCAAAGATGGGGCGACTGTGGCTCCTGACACCATATATTCATAAGAACAATAAGATAAAAAGAGCAGCTGTCATTTATTAAGCTCCTTAATTGCCACATGTGGTGTGAAGAATTCTACATGACCCATTTAACTTGAATCCATGCATTGGCGATTCTCATTCCCATTCTACAGATGACAAGATGTACATTCATGGGTTAGGATATAAAACTCAAAAGTTGTAACCTCCATTCAAACATAAAAGAACTGACTGTGCCAGAGATAGTGAGACGAATGGCGTGGCTTGAGCTACAGCTTCCACACTGGGACTGTGTTGGGATGCGTCTGTGTGTGCTCACATCTGCCCCTTCAATCCCATTTCCTAGAGTATATACTTATGAAAATGAGCTCAACTTCCAGTGGGAGTTCACCACCCCCATCAGGCCTTTAAGGATTGGTGAGGCAAGGCCTTTGCACACCTTTAACCTTGACCTTTTCCTACAGAGACTCATTACGTAGCATCATCTTGTCTTCCCTCAGATACAAGCGGCACATGGGTCCTCGACCCCATCCCCTAGCAGTAATTATGAAAGCTCACTTGAGTTGCAAATTAATATGCAATTATGATTTTGGCAAGAGCTCTAAGGAAACCCAAAAGGGCTTAATTGAGTGGCATTTTCCCATGTGCCTGTCCCTGGACAAATGGGACAAAATGCTTTCCAACGTGCAGTGGCTCCAGATAGCAGAGGGGAAGCTTTAGCGGTCTCAGGAGGTCATGGGCACTGACAAGTGAGGTGTGGTGATGGGAATTCAATAGGACAAGTATAGGCTATTTGTGTTTGATAAGCTTCGGTGGGAAATCTTACCATTAAGAAGTGTACCCTGTAAAGGGAGAGATAGAAAAACAAATTTACCACAATTAAAATAAAATGTCACAGGTTTTCCCAAATGGGATTCTCTAAAGCCCAGTCAGAGGCTAGAGCATCGGCCTATGTCGGGGGAAATCTGAGGAACCTGGGCCTAGCCTTGTCACCCTGCAGCCTTAACCTTGACCCGAGTAGCCTTAAGGGCAGAGTCAGTCCGGGGAGATGAACAGAAGGAGGACTGAACATTCAAGTCAATCAAGAACATAATTATGACATCTTCATATCATACACAAAAATAAGTTCCCAATGAAAAGGGTTTAAGTGGAAAGGACCAAAAATATTTATGAAATCTTAGTAGTCAGAGCAACTTTCCTAAGCTACACAACAAAGGAAATTCCTAAGCATTTAAAACCTGTGTATGCCAAAACATCATAAAGTCCAAAGGAAATAAAGTGATGCTAGGCATCATAGTATGAGGTTCTAGGTATCATAGCATGAGGTTCTAGGCATCATAGCATGAGGTTCTAGGCATCATAGCATGAGGTTCTAGGGACCCAGGTTAGTGTGTCTGCATATATTGCTTGCACAAACAGACAAAAGAAATCCCCACAAATAAGACATTAAAAAAAGGTGAAAACTATACACAGGGAATTTGTGAAGATTTAAATAACCAACATGTATGTGGAAGATGGCCATGCTGAAATGCAAGTTGAAGTAACAAAAAGATGACACTTCTTACTGTCCAGATAAGTAAACACTTTAGACAGCGAAGTGTCTAAAGTGAGGTCAGAGGGCAGGCTGTCATGCCATCCTTATTGGCAGATGGCTTACTAGCACTTTCCCAATGTTACCTGGAAAGTTTTGTATAATCAGTCCTGCACTGGTAGGAATCATTTGATCCAGACAAGGGTTCTTTGTGCACTAACATGTATGAGCACACAAAGATTCTTACTTGTAATGAAGCTCAATGCAGCAAATAGACACAAATCAATAAAAGAATCCTGGCAGCCAATAGAATTGCCCATGGATGTGGGAATGTGAGTGAGAGGTTTGCTTTTACTGTGAAGATGATATGGTTATAAATGTGGGATGAGTTTCATATATGTTTGTAAGATTTGACCTAGAGAACTCTTGTAAGGTTCTGATGTAATATATATATATATATATATATATATATATATATATATATATATATATATATATATAACTTTGAAGGTAAAACACCACCAATAGCATTTATGCAAACACGCATATTTCTACGGGCATGAGAATAAGCATCGAAAGGTCAGTTGGATTAGGCATAAATATTAGATTTTTACTTATTAATCTTTAATTAGAAAACAGGAAAGTGTTTTTGCAATTTAAAAAAAAAATCCCTAAATATTGGGAATGTAAAGCGAGATCTCCTGAGAATCAATGAATAAATTCTAAGATCAGGAAAACAGGTGTGAGGTAATGGTCTCCTTGCTGTAAGTAGGCTTCTGGAAACTTCAAGGTGACTTCCTGTGGGGGTTTGCTACGGAAGAGATTCCTTACTCGGGTAGGAGTTTCATGGGAAGACATTTAGATTCCCCTCTTGAAGTAAGAATTGCTGGTTGGGTTAAATGAAAACTATAATAACATAGGGTCACGGCAAATCGATAAGGGAGGCTTGCGGGAGGTGGCACGGCCCAGCAAGAGCCAGTTCCACCGTGAAGTCAGTACAGGTGAGGCTAAAAGGCCACCAGGGTTGATGAGCAATGGGTCTCTGGAGGCCTTTGGGGGCACATCCTTAGCAGTGTGGAGCAGCAGACAAAGGGTTGCTGAGGATGTAGGAGTGAGTGGGTAAAGGAGGGAGAGTGCAAGGTCAGCCAACTCTCAGCAGGAGGAAAGGTGAAGACAGAGCATCCATAAGGGAGAGAAGGGCAGAGGGGAGGTTAGAGTTGAAGAAACCTGAAATGTTCACAGAAAAGTGATGTGAGTTGACAATCCATCAAATGATACCCACCCCGGAACTGGGAATGGATGACAGTGCTCGGAGGAGGGTGCAACCTATAGAGTCCCTGCTCTCTGAAACAGAAGATGCTATAAGGTCAAGAAGCAAAGCTTTACTTTGGAGGGTTTAATCACATGGGTCTGAGGACTGAGCAGGGTGCGAGCTCTCTATTCTTAACTATCTGAGCCTTAAAGCTCTTCCTAAGTTTAATGCTTCCTTCTGTGTATGCTAGAGAATTGCACAGCAACTGAACTGTAATTGGCCCTGCATGAATGATAACTGTAACTGCCTTAGACACAGCATTGAGCAGAGAGAGGTAAGTCATGCAGAGGGAACATTAGCTGGAATTCAGTCCTGCTCCCATGGAGACCAGGAGAGCCTAATGCAGACTCTTTCTTTCTTTCTTTCGATCTTTCTTTCTTTCTTTCTTTCTTTCTTTCTTTCTTTCTTTCTTTCAATCTTTCTTTCTTTTGATCTTTCTTTCTTTCTTTCTTTCTTTCTTGCTTGCTTGCTTGCTTGCTTGCTTGCTTTCTTTCCTTCCTTCCTCCCTTCTTTATTTCTCTTCCTTCCTTCCTTCCTTCCTTCCTTCCTTCCTTCCTTTCCTTCATTCTTTCCTTCCTTCTCTCCCCCCTCCCCCACCTCTCTCCTTCTTTTGTGAATTGAGACTCTGAATATAAGATTATATATAAGGTTAACCATGAAGTTCAGAGATAAAGTTTAGCAATGATTGTGCCTGGAGCAAAAAAAATTGCTTAACAGAGAGAAGCGTTATTGTTTTTCTTTCTGGTTTTCATAGAAGCTGAGGTCATGGGATGGGTAGCAGGACCAGACTGAGAAACAGTTTCCCAAGTGGCAGAGGTCATACTCCATTAACACGGTATCTTCTAGGGTTTCTGAGCTTCCAGGAGCCGGGAGCAGGAACAGGAGACAGGCGAGAAGGGATGGGGAGGATGGCTGAAACTGCTTTCCTCTTTTGGTCACACCACCTTCACTCTGTCTTGTTATTTATTTATGATGGAGAATTGCTTTCTGGTAAAGACTTCATTTACATACCGGAGTATTAAGTGGAAGATGCAGAAAATGGGTCTAGCTGGACTTGATTTGATGGCGTGCTTCCCGGGTGATACTGGGCAAGGGATTTTATGAGCTTCAGATATCTATCTATGAGATATCTCCTAACTCCCACACTGGACTCAATAAGCCAGGTAGGTAGATGCCCATGAAATACAAAGTTGGTTTCCCCTGAATGCTACTGAGGACCCCTGTCTGATTCCTCTCAGATTCTTTCCCATGACTCTTGGCTGAAAGAAATCACATTGTATATGTTACATTTCATAAGTAACATTTTTTCAGTTAGCGAATAAAAGATTCAACACATGAACGAAGGAAGTCTGGCACCGCCAATGTCAAGCAGATTGTGTAGCTCTCTGTCCACTACGTGGAACACATGTGGGCGTTCAGGAAGAAGAGACCCCCAGAGACCCCCAGTGAGCCTCTGCCTTGCTGTCATCAGGGACAGTGATACGATGGTAGATTATTTTACGGCTGACAATATTTAAATAACTAGGTCACTGTAACTTTTCTCCTGCCAAGCTCCAACGGCTGTCATTTCCTGCCACTCCCATATGATCTGGTTCCTGACTTCATTTAGGGCTCAGGGCCCCAGAGTTGGCTGTTATGGCAGATCCCAGGTTGCCTGGAAAATTTCAGCAAGGGCCTGGCGTCCCAGAAGAGCAAGTAAGATCTCTGTACTGTGGGAGGAGCTTGGCCCACCAGTCTTACTCTCTCTCTTACTTTCTGTTCTATCTTTTATAAGATAGTTTATATTAAATGACCAGGGCAAGCTCTTTGCTGCATCAGAATCTTCTAGGTATGTTTAGAGTATGCCTGTGTGTTTATGGGGTGCAGCAGTGTACGTATGTGTCTTGGCTACCACTTCTCAGGTGGCGTCTACTTTCTTGTTTTTGAGATGGGATCTGTCACTGGCCTGGAGTTCACTGAGTAGATGAGGCTCGTTGGCCAGTGAGCCTCAGGGATCTCTCTGTTTCTGCTTCCCAGTGTTTGGATTGCAAACACATACCACTATACCAAGATTTTTGTTATGTGGGTCCTGGGGATTGAACTCTGGTCCTTATGCTTGTTAGACAATCACTTTACAGACTGATCTCTCTTCCTTATCCCCTACATCCAGCTTGTCACAGCAAGCATTTAGCTAGATCTCTCATTCAGATAAATGCATAGGATGCTCTGAGTAGGTTATTGGAAATTCCTGTCTATAGTTCACAAGTATCCATAGATGCTATGCTAAACTTAATGAATTCTTTTAGTGAGTAAACCTGTCTATGTCAAGCTAATTCTAAAAATACCCACCATTATCTTCTAGTTTACAGCTTATACAGTTATTTGTTTGGCCAGCATCTCTCCTGTATCGTTAAAATCCTGCATGAATACAGCTACGGCTTGCCTCTCTCAGATTGGAACTATCATACATGCTCTGTTTCACTGCGTAAAGATGGAGATTTGCATAAAAATGCACAATGCTTTGTGTTCTCTATAAGGAAGTGACTTCAGAAAAAGCCAAGGCAGGGCAGTCTCAGCATATACCTTCCTTTTCTGTGGCAGTCAGGCCCAAGACAGTTCCCTGAGAGGATGCCTTCACCATCCACCAGACCCAATTCCTCTGAGTCTGCATGGTGGAAAGAAAGCATTTACTTTAATAGTCCCACTCTCGGGAGGCTGAGAGGTCCTTCCTGCAAACATCCCCCTGCAGATGCATCATGTTCCTGACAACATATTTTCTCACCCAGCAGATCAGAGCGATCATTTAAAAGCTCTGAGTGAAAGCCGGAGCTTCTGATTGATCCAATAATATTGTCTCAGTCCCATTTCAAACTACCTGTTCTTTAAATTGCATATAAAAATACAGCCCATGCAATATTAATATACCAATGAATAATACACTAACAATTTGAAACACACCAACCCACCCAAAGATTTTTCATCTCCTGCATGTTTCATCTGAGACAGCTGGTATGTACGGAATAATCGTTAGAATGATGAAAATGTTAATAACAATGAAATAAATATAGAACAGTTTTGCCAAAGTGGGGAAAGCATGAAAGGTAATTCTCAATTACGAGTGAGAAATGACCACCTGCCATCCAGGGATGGGCTTTGATGTATCAGAGGTAAGGGAGGAGGCTGCTGTGTGAGTCTGGTATGTATAACAAAGCCACAGCTGCCCAGTGCTGTTGGAAAATGTAGCTTTGTAGAAGAAAGGGGTTTGTAGACATCAGAAGTACATGGCTTGAGAGAAAGGACCTGGATTTGAAGACAGCTGGCTTCAGATTCAAATGTGCAGTCACGTGATTGGTCTATCAATTCTTCTAGCTTTCTGCTTTCTCTCTAGTAAATAACACTAGGCATGGTGACTGTGCAAGTGTGAGGACTTGAGCTAGGGTCCGCAGCACCCATGCAGAATGCCAGGTACAGCAGTCCATACCTGTAACCCCACTAGGGAGGCAGAGACAGGATGATTCCTGGGACACACTGGCCACCCAATCTAGCCTCATTGATGAGCTCCATGTCCAGTGAGATGTACTGTCTCAAAATTAAATTGCCTCTGGTCTATACGTGCATGCACATGAGTGCTCACATGCACATATTAGCACACATGCATGAATGCATGGGAAAAGCAAACCCAGCATAGCTTCCCCAGGGGTTTATTGTGAAGATTAAATCAAGTCATGCACATGACAATTACTGGTCTAAAGTCTTGCCAGCAACAACTAGTTTTCATCCAGAAGAACAAGCTGGGACTTGCAAATAATTCTGAAAGTGTTACTTTGATGCCCCTGATGTTTTAAGCTTTGAACTTTAAGAAAATCTAGAGACACTGGTTAAGAAATCTAGAGACACTTTTCTACTGGTCTATGCATGTGGGAACACATGGGTGGTTCTTTCAACCAGGAAGGGTCCTAGTATACCAAGGTTACAAATTTTGTTGACATGAAGCTCTGTTGGGGCAAAATTATTGTTTTGAGACTAGGTTTCATTTTGTGCTTGGAACTTTGTCTTACAATCATAAAATAGTTGCAGCTATTCATCCATCCATGTATCAGTCTTGATGAGAACAGACAGTAAGCTAGTCACTGTCACTATACTTTGAAAATCAAAGGTAGAAAGTAGACCTTCAGAATTAAAAAAACAAAACAAAACACTGAAACATGGGAGGGAAGAGTCTGCACTGACAGCTGTGACCTGGGGCTCCCTCTTGAAGGAAGTGATATTTAGAAGAAGGAACTTGAAGATATGTCTTCTGGGCTTAGCACCCAGGACAACTAAGGTACAAGCTATTGTAGAGTAGTGGTGAAGCAGGGCAGCTATGGGCTGCACACATATACAAGCTAATAGAGGGAACGAAGCTAATAGAGGTTGCCATAAATCACAGGATGTCCACTGCACTCCACTTCACTCTGCAGAGCCCTTTTGGTGTCTCACTTAGTCGTCCTTGTCACTGCTGACTATGCAGGGTGACATTGTTTTACCCCTGAAGAACTGAAATAGAGAGGCAATGAAGGGGCAGTTCCAGCCTCAAAATTTTTATTTCATCTTTTTGGGCTCAAAGCCTGTGCTTAGACTCTACTAAATGTCAGAGTGTTGCTTTAGAGGGGAGATGGGTGTGAATGAAGATCTCACATCTCAGCACTGTAGTGAGGGAGACTCAGAGCTGAGGTTCAAAGATTTTAAGCGTGATATGATCAGCTCCACCTTGGAGACAGGCTAGCTGCCAAGTCCACTGCTGGGTGACGTTAATGACAAAGAGGATGCTTTTTGAGTTAGCTCTTGACATGTGAGTTAAGACTGCAGCCAGGCTAAAAGAAAGGGTCCTGTAGCCCGGGGAACTCCAGTTTCTGCAAACTTCATACCTAATGCTAGGGTTCCACGGCAGACAAAGGGGAGGGAAAAGCAGAGGAGCCCAGAAAGAGAAAAAACTTTAAGCTCTTTGGGGTATCAAGGGTATTGCTTCATTTCACTTTCTGACTACATGTGACAACTTGGTTAGGCAAGACTAAACCAAAATTTTATTTTATTTATCAGGAGCTGCCCAAGGACCTGCCATAATGAAAAGTCTTACACTGTGAAAACAGAGATCAGAAGTCACTGGCAGAAGATATCCTGTAAACACGGGTATAATATTCAAGATAGTGGTAAACTGTCTGTCATATTTTGTTGAATGTTACTGAGATACTGGCTGTCTTAAGAGAATAGACACTCATTTCAGACTCATAGTATGTTTGGCTTAAAGTCTCCTTCAAGGCCTTTATCCACTGCTCTAGGCTCCGGCCTCTGAAATGGGGAAGGAGAAAAACAGTAAGCAACTGAGGATATTAAAATTATATGTCCATGAGAACCAGTAGACAGTAAACCAGTTCCCAGGGAAGTTACTATTGTTTATTCCAGGGCATAAAAATGCCTGTAGTGGGAACCAGACTGTTGTTGGTCATTTATTGTTGGAATGACTATATTGTGAACTCCAGCAAGACTACTTCTTCCCCAGCCAACTCCTGCTGACTGTTCTAAGTACCCAGTCCACAAGTAACATTGCTTGGTTTCTTTTGATTGGGTTACTTAGTGTCTCTGCTGGATGGTACCAATGCTTGATTTCATGATGTTCTGCTATCTATGTATTGCTTGTAACTACTGTCTTTTAATTGTTTTTCTACCTTTACTTGTTATGTGCTTAATAAACTCACTCATTTGAAACCAAAAAGACAGGTATCATAGATCATTCTCTGAGTCACAGTGGATAATGGGGAGTTGCATTATAACAGATGATAGCGACATGGTCTGAGACAGTGAGTCATCATGGTGGGAACCAATGAGTTTGACTATTGGGGACCTATTATTGTCAGTTCCTCCAGGAGGCAGCAAGCAGACATAAAAGTTTCTCACTCTAAAAACTCAGCCCAGAACCCAATACACTGCCACTGTTTAATCCTTTAGCCATTGGGGGAGAGTTGTGAACATCTGATGTTACTAGATTACTATTTGATCAAGTCAGTCAAAAGATGGTGATAAATCTGTGTTGTGAGATACAGGATGTACTGTTTTGCCTTTCTGGAGCCCTAAGTTCCACACCAATAAGATCAGGAAGCAGATAGTTCCTACATCTATCTCAAAGTGCTGGGGTCCATTACTCCTTCTTCTGTGCTTTGTCAGCATCGTCCAAGATGTCATTGCCTGAGATGTGCATACATTTCAAGGGAAATGATACAAATAAACAACAAAGAAAGACAAAACAACATGGAAGAAGATTCTAGAGTCAAACAGGGTTAACTGTACTAGGTGGGGCTCTTTACTGGATCCAGTAAGGCACTGAGAATCTCTAGGGAAATGAGATAGGAAATTCCGGAACTCACTTGATCAGATCACCTCTATCCTAAAGTTAGTGTTCCATGGGTCACACTTGGAGAGATGCCACATTAAGCTTGCCTAGTGACTTCATACCTTTGCTTGTCTTCACTGAGGCTTTCCTAAGGGTGGTCTCCTAGAGAGCATGGATTGATCTGGATCCAGAGATCCTTGTATTTCCACTCTAGTCCTGACATATGCTTTTACACTGTGGCTCTAGATTGGCCATTGTCCCTTTTCTTTACAACTAAATCAGATTGGATGATAGGATCTCGATGCAACTTGGAGCCTAATGTTTTATGAATACATACTTTTCTATAACTTGTTCATTCATTCATTCATTCATATAGAAAATGCGCAGAACAGAGGTTGACCTCTTAGCTACTGGAGATTTCATAATATGTCCAGTATCTAACTTAGAGGGCATCTCAGGCCCATGAGAAAAAGACACAGACATATGTGCATGCACACAGGAATGCACACGCGCACATGCACACACACACACACACACACACACACACACACAGTTGCAAGTCCATAATCAGTGCTGGTGTTTCCATGTCCCTTCAGTCAAAGCTTGGTAGAGGCAATGGTACTTGAAGGATAAACAGTTGGCCAACAGAACTCAGGAAAAAGGTATTATATAAAGAAAGAGGGAACTCACATACTTTTGAAGCAGTCGGGATATCAATGAGGAAAATAGGCAGAAGGGCAATGAGATGATATGTATGTACTTGTTATATTCATTTCTAGGTCCTGAGGCCTGAACAAATGTTTTTATCCCAATTTTATGGTCCGGTCTGTAATAGCCAGCCCATTCCAGTTTGGGTATTTCACTCATACATACAGTTAATATTTAGCTAACTACAAATAAATTGTCCACTTCCTTTGTTG
This sequence comes from Rattus norvegicus, assembly GCF_021556685.1. Taxonomy (NCBI): domain Eukaryota; kingdom Metazoa; phylum Chordata; class Mammalia; order Rodentia; family Muridae; genus Rattus; species Rattus norvegicus. The sequence goes on along the minus strand of NC_141534.1, from coordinate 162,922,572 downwards.
CTATTCACTTTTAGTTCAGCCCTCGTCATCTCTTTCTCTTATTATTCAAGGCCCTTCTTAATTCTTATTATTCAAGGCTGTTTCAGAACAACCCCAAGAGGATACACACTATGTATTGAGGGATTGCTAATCAAGCAAAAAAGAAGGATGATTTGATACTGACTAGCATCCTTGATACATAGTGTGTATCTTCTCTTTTTTTAATTCATTTCATTTAACAAACTTCTAGGTGACTCTACTGTGTTCCAGGCATATCGGCAAGCACTTAGAATGTTTGAAATGCTGAAAATTGATACCATAGAGTTACACACACACACATACACACACACACACACACACACACACACACACACACTCACACACACACACACAACTGAAAGTCCATCCATTTGGTCAATAACTGTTTGCTAGCTCTGTTATGGCGCCAAAGGGTGTGTTAGGCACCAAAAATTCTCTTTTCATGGGCCATGCTGTTTGGATGGGGCTCCATAACCTGCCACAGAGTCCGAGAAGCTCAATCTAAAAAATGATTCAGAGACACCTGAACTAATTCTTCAGGAAAGAAAAAAGCACACATTACAACCCTTTGGGGGAGAAGTGTCCTTGAGAGTCTCCTTGGCTCTACTTGCAATGGAAGTAGTGGTATGGAGCTTGAGCCTTTCCAAGCTCTTACTATTAGGAAGGAAGCAATACAAGAGTGAAGCCAGCCCAGAGCAAGGGCAACAAGGAAAGCTGTTAGGATGCCATGGCCTAAGCTGTGTGCTGTACTGCCTGGGACCATTAACCACAAAAAGCTAAGTTACCAGTCGTTGTAACAGAAGAGTGCCAACCGATAAGAGTTACAGGCCCATGGCATCATAATGGAAGAGGGGTCCAGATAAAATGTTGGGGCAATGGACAACAGAGGCTGATCTCTCTGATGAGGTACTCTGCAGGCAGGAGAAAACTGTCAGGCCATTAGTGATGGTGATTATTTTCAGAGCGCAGGTGAGAATCAGGTGTCAATGATCAAGGTGGGCCTTGAAGCTAAGGGAGTAGTAGCCAATGAATCAGTTAATGTAGGTGGTTCCTTTTAGAAGAGGAATCAGCCAGGGCTGAGCTGCAAGGCCAGAGGCACAGGAAACACTTAAGAAGAAATATTTGTGTGGGGCAGAGGTCTGTCTTAGACAGGAGTGGAGCCAGGGCATACAGAGGTCAGCCCACTGGGCTGTGAGTGTCAGCTTATGCTGCTGGTCTCCACAGCACATCTATACCTCTGCTCCAAGAAATGTAGAATAGTTTTCAGCCATTTCACTGAATGTCTACTGCCCTGTAAGGTAGGACCCAAAGGGAATGTCCTAGGTCCCCAGCAAGTTTCTGGGATCAGAAGCCAAGTCCCGTGTTGGCTTATGATAGATGGTGGAGGCCTTCTTTCTCTTCTGTTTCTTTCCTAATAGCACTCATGGGATTCTCACTGCTTATTTGTGTTTTTAGAAAGGAAGGGAAGATAAGATAGGAGAAAGACCAGTGAAATGAGCCCTTTGAAGTCACACATGCTAACAGTATCCCAGAGGAACATCTCCCCATAGCAGTAGTGAGCTGAGTGAGAAGAAGGAGACAGAGACAGTAGCATCAAGGTTCTCTTCATTTGTCAGGACCCTGGTACTGTGGCCTCAATGTGGTCTCTGTCCTCCAAGACCCAGTCTGAGCTTATCTCTCAATGCAGCAGTACTGAGAGTTAAGGAGACCTCAAGGAAGTGAAGGTTACAACAGTACCAGATTCTTTCTGGATGGATTCATACAGCTCTCAAGGGAGCGGTCTTGTTCTTATTGGAGTGGCCTGTCATAAAAGTGAATTTGGATTCTGTAGTTTTCCTTGATGTTTCTCTTCATGTTGAATTCCCCTCCCACCCTAACATTCAACTATATTATCACAGAGTACAAAGATTATGTGAAGCTGGGAAAAATTCTTGCCTGTTTCCAGAAAACTACTTCACAGTCTCTGGAACTGTGAGCTAAAAGAAGTTTTTCCTTTTTTAAACTTTATAAATAACCAAGTCTCAGGTATTTTGTTACAGCAACAAAAATAACAATGATTAAGATGTGACAGGAAAGAACAGAATCTTAGGACCTGCACTAAGTAGCTCTCAAAGTCACTGTGACAAAATACCTGAGAATCCACCTTATGTGTCATTATTGTTGATTTTGACTCTGGACCACATGGAATTTAGTCTGTGGTCACTTGATACCATTGCCTTTGTGTCTAACACAAGGCAGAATATCATAGAGGAAAAGCTGTTTGCCTCATTGTCATAGTTTGTGTTTTATAGCTGTGAAGAAACATCATGATCATGGCAACTCTCTTAAAAGAAAGGATTTAATAGGGACTGGCTTACAGTTTCAGAGGGTTAGTTCATTACCATCACGGTAAGAAGCATGGCAGCCTCCAGGCAGTATGGTGCTGGAGAAAGACCTGAGAGTTCTATATCTCAATCTAAAAGCAGCAGAGACTGGATTTCACATTGGGCAGAGCTTGAACAGGGTTCCCTCAAAACCTATATCATGCCAATAGTAACACATTTTCCCCAATGAGGCCGTCCCCACTCCAAGAAAGTCACATCTCTTAATCTCCAAATAGTACCACTCCCCATGGTCCACATGAGTCTATGGGAACCAAACCTATTCAAACCACCATATCTGACTCTCTGATTCCCGTAGGCTTGTAGCTATAACATAATACATTTAATTCAATTTCAAAAGTCTCCATAGTCTATCACAGACTCAGCGATGTTTAAAAGTTCAGTCTTTTCTGAGATTCATGCAATCTCTTAACTGTAATCCTCTATAAAACCAAATTCAAAAAGCAGATCACATACTTTCAATATCATGGCACAAGATATACATTACCATTCCAAAACATAAGAAGGGAGTACAGGGAGGATGTACTGAACCACAGGACCAAAAACTAGCTGGACAAACTCCAACCTCTACATCTCCATGTCTTATGTCAAAATGTTCTTCAGATCTCCAACTCCTTCCAACTTTGTTGACTGCAACACACTTCTTTCTCTTGAGCTGGTTCCACGTTCTGTGAGCAGCTTTCCTTGGGTGGTAATGGCACTGGCATCTCCAACCTTTTGGGGTCTCTAAGGCAACCCAGACTTCACCTTCACAGCTTCACACAATGGCCTCTCTGGGCCTCCATGCACGTCTGGCCCCAGAGACTTTCCTTAGCATGAAGTGAGATTCCATAACCCATTTACCCTTTCTTCTAACCTTGACTCTAAAGTTGAGGCTGCCAAGTTCTGCTTCTTGCTGGGAATATTCAGTGACATCTTCACTAGCTTTCTGGTTTTAGTAGTTCTGTTTGCAGCCTAAAGTTGGCTGCCATAGAACTTGTTTTGTAGACTAATCTTGAACTTGGAGATCTGTGTGTCTCTGTCTCCTGAGTGCTGGAATTAAAGGTGTGTACCACCATACATTGACTTAAGCTTTTCTTTAATTACTTTTCAAGACAATTAAACGGGAACTTAGATGGGTGGGATCTTGCTCTGAGGTCACTACTCCATTCCATTTAATATCTTTAATCTGTTTATCTCCTTGAACACAAAATTTAGCTCCATCCCACTTCCTGGTGCCCCATTAATCTTTGAACCATGCATTTTTTTTATTAACTTGAGTATTTCTTATATACATTTCGAGTGTTAGTCCCTTTCCCGGTTTCCGGGCATACATCTCCCTCCCTCCTCCCCTTCCTTATGGGTGTTCCCCTCCCAACCCTCCCCCCATTGCCGCCCTCCCCCCAACAGTCTAGTTCACTGGGAACCATGCATTTTTTAAAAAAAAATTTTTTTCTTGCTCTATTTCATCAAAATATTTTTCATAAGAGTGAACCACAGGACAGAGTCTACACACTAGACTGTTTTGAGATTTCCTTTGCCAGTGCGATTAATCTAAATATCTTCATTTTAACCTCCAGGCAGACTCCTCAGACAATCACAAAAAGCAGCCACATTCTTCACCAAAATGTCACATGAACAGTCTCTAGGCTTCATACTGAAATTCTTCTCCTCTGAAACCTCTTGATCCAGGCTCCCACAGTTCAAATCACCCGCAACACCACTGTGTTCCATATCTCTACTAGTATGGCTCACCAACCCCTGCTTAAAGCATTTCATTACTTTCCTAATACAAATCCTCCAAATCCACATTCTTCCAGACAAAAGCATAGTCATGCCTAACACAGCAATACCCCAGTCCCTGGCATTAACTTCTATCTTAGTTAGGACTTTATTGCTGTGAAGACGCATCATGGCTGAGACAATTCTTATAAAGGAAAACATTTAATTGGGGCCAGCTTACAGAGGTTTACTACATTATCATCACGACAGAAAGCATGTCAGCATGCAGGCAGACACAGTGATGGAAAAGAAGCTGATTCCAGGGGTTCTCATGGGTTCATCTATCAGGGACACAGAGACAAAGGGTCTTGGAATGATTTTTGTTCTGATGCTTATCCTGAATAAACATGCCTATGGTTCCTTAGTGTTTTCTGTTTGAGAACTGGACTCTGAGAAGGACACTCTGATCTATTAATATGGAGTGAATATTTGTTGTGTGCTGAGTGCCATGGTCAACATGATGCCAGGTCTAACAGCAATGGTGACCCTTTTGGGAGCATTCTTGGAGGAACCAGTTTCAAGGAATTTTGTTTCATCTGGCCTGGGGAGCTTGTGACCTGCATGGTTCTCTGGCCCAACACCTCACAGGACACTGTTCTGGCCATAGAGATGAATTGCAGGCAGGGAATTTTGATCTTGTTATTTCAGAGCATTTTGCCTTTGGTCTTAGGACATGCTTGGTTCTTTGCTCTGATACTACCAGAGGTGGCTACTATGTGGAGGTCAGAGGGATTGGAATTGTTGATCAGAGCTTTTCTCAGGCCAACCTAGGCATTAGTATGATCCTAAAATGTCTCACAGGTATCATGTATTACTTGTGAATCAACTGAAGAAAAAACTATCAATTTTTTATAAAACTCATAATGAATCCCTTATTAAAATGGATAAACTTAAACTCAAACCAATGGGCACCATCAAAACTTACTTCCCACAGTGGGTGTTTCATCTTGGTAGCCTTTTAATATTTGATGCTTCCTCTTTAGTTGTTGGGAGTCAAGCTGACCTGTAGTATCAGAGTCTGTGTGTGTGTGTTTCCAAAGAGACTGGAAACTTGCTGAGTTACCTTTCCTGTGTCCCTGTTAAACAACATCACATCATGGGGCAATCAGGCTTTGAAATCCATTGCTTGTCATAGACCTGGGAGGAAGCCCATTCATCAGGCCATGCATGCCTGGGTGTGCATTTCCTTTGGGTATGAGAAAATAATATAGAGCTTTGTGAGTCATGGGCAAGACCTTGCCTGGGATTTATTTTGAAAGAGTATAGAGCCCTTGGAACATCTTGTATAGAGGATTGTCTTCATCTGACTTGGATACTAGAAGGCTCATTGGGCTGCTGGCTGGGAAGCCATTTCAGTCATTCAGGTGAGACACACTGGATGATTTGAGTCCAGGCAGGAGCCAAAATAGAATAATGTCCTAGCTAGGACAGGAGATGACTGCTGTCATTGAGCTTGTTCCCAGCCCTTCACAGCTCCACACATAGCCTCTAGGAAGTATCCATCCTGCCATGGCTCCTAACACAGCAGCTTCTGACCCCTACCTCTCTGCATCATCTCTGTGTGTGCTCTCTGTTCCCTTGGATGTCCTCAGGTCTGTCAGATGCAGTGGGAAGGAAAATCAGGTTCTACCCAATTAGCTCATCTTAAGTGGATTTCACTGTGCATTTAATTAAACCTGTTATAATCTTGAAGGGTATTTTGATACATGGTACTTGATACAGAGTAATTAGACTACTGTGGGCATGCACATAAATATCTTTGGGCTGAGGTTTTGAGCTGGGCATCGTTGCTATAGGTTTATGCAAGCAACCCTGCCAGGAATTTCAAAGCCAACAATGTTTCCGCCCTCCACAGTTCTCAGCCCCCTCCGCCCTTCTGGTGAGTGGATCAATTGCAAGGTCATCTGCTGGCTTAGAGGCAGGACTCTTCCTCCTGTCACTCTTCTGGTCAAGTGATTTTATGGCCTCTGAGCGTGTGATAAGGTCAAAACTTCTTGACTCTGCATTCTTGGCCATATGCAGCTCAGATACAACACTCAATTTCCCTCTGCAAGACTTTATTCCATGGGAGACAAGAGCTGGATCTGCCTCCCAGTCTTTGGCTCAGGAGTTGCCTGGGAATTGTAATACCTTAATCTTTTAGTTTGTAACTCTCCAAACAGGTTCAGCTGCATTTCACTAACAAACGGCCCCGTTGTCTTAATGGTTTACTATATGATGAGTTGGTTTTTGCCCATGCATCATCTTTTTTTTTCTTTCCGTTTTTCTTTATTAAATTGAGTATTTCTTATTTACATTTCAAATGTTATTCCCTTTCCTGGTTTCCGGGCCAACATCCCCCTAACCCCTCCCCCCCTTCTATATGGGTGTTGCCCTCCCCATCCTCCCCCCATTACTGCCCTCCCCCCAACAATGTTCACTGGGGGTTCAGTCTTGGCAGGACCAAGGGCTTCCCCTTCCACTGGTGATCTTACTAGGACATTCATTTCTACCTATGAGGTTGGAGCCCAGGGTCAGTCCATGTATAGTCTTTAGGCAGTGGCTTGGTCCCTAGAAGCTCTGGTTGGTTGGCATTGTTGTTCATATGTCCCTTCAAGCTCTTTCAGTCCTTTCTAAGATTCCTTCAACGGGGGGTCCCGTTCTCAGTTCAGTGGTTTGCTGCTGGCATTCGCCTCTGTATTTGCTGTATTCTGGCTGTGTCTCTCAGGAGAGATCTACATCCGGTTCCTGTCGGCCTGCACTTCTTTGCTTCATCCATCTTGTCTAATTGGGTGGCTGTATATGTATGGGCCACATGTGGGGCAGGCTCTGAATGGGTGTTCCTTCTGCCTCTGTTTTAATCTTTGCCTCCCTATTCCCTGCCAAGGGTATTCTTGTTCCCTTTTTAAAGAAGGAGTGAAGCATTCACATTTTGATCATCTGTCTTGAGTTTCATTTGTTCTGTGCATCTGCCCCTGCATTCTGTAGGAGCTACAGCTGAGCTCACCGACCGAGTAGCAGAGTGCAAGGAAACCAGAACAGGAAGGATCACATACTGAATTTTTAGATGTGGCATATTAATTTTTACTAGCATTTCCTTGGTTAAGTCAGTCACATGATTAAATCTGCCATCAATAATAGTTGGGGATACATACCTCTCCCAAAAGAAGAGTAGACGTCTGTGAAGCAATTTTATAGGGCGCTGTAAGATAACTGACTCTTCGTTTTTATTCTCAGAGAGCAGTGGGGTGCTCCAGTTTTTATCAGAGTTTTGAAAACCTGTGATTATGTCTTCTTTTAGGGAACATGAAGAATCAGAGGACAGGGGCCACATTGTCCCTCTTTTAGCAGTGTATGGGGAATTACTTTGCCCACTGAACACTGGTGTTTCCTGGGCAGCATCAGCTTCATTTAGCCAATGTGCCAGTTTAGATTCAGTATTTGGAACGTGGAAAGCCCATGAGGAATGAAAAGACATGTGTTTCTGTTCAGTTAATAGTTGTATCTTAAGCATTTGGACAAGTTTGGAGTATAGGGACTGCTTCTATTGCCATCTTCCGTGTGGACCCGAGGAGACATGGGCATGCTTGCTATCACGGGGAACTAAACCATGACCAGATCAGAGCTACAGTTAAGCCATGGGCAACTATGAAGGCTACTCACTCATCTACCTCGTGTGAGGACGCTTTTGCCTACTAAGAGTGGAGGCTGGGGTAAGAAGAAGCCCTTGAGTTACCCTGCAAGAGTCAGGTAGACTTCCTTCTATGTTACACTTTATAAGCCCCATGAATGTTGGCACTCAGTTATTTTGTAGGCGGAGAAGAAGAGAGAAATGCTCTGGGATGAGTGTAAAGTCAAGGAGGACAATAGGAGTACTCAGTACTAAATGGGATGTCTTTGTCAAACCTTCCTATGTGGGAGAAGATGGGTGATTCCAAGGAAAGAGCATTGTTTAGGCACAGCAGGGAAGATGTACATGCGGACTCAGAGACTGTGGCAGCACAGGTAAGATTCGAACCAGACAAAACCCCAGCACTGAGATGGAGAAGTGGACACAGGCTCACCCCCAAAATTGAGAAGCTGTTGCTACTGATTTCTGCTGGGAAAGGGAAAATCAGTTTTTTTTTCCAATGGAATGTCCCTGGATATATGAACCACATGCTAGGGCAGGCCTCATGCCCAAGAGTAGCTGGTTAATACAAAGCAGATAACTTTTTTTTTTTTTTGCTTTGGTCCTTTTTATCTTTGGTTTTGTTTTATTTACAGGGTTTGTTTAGATAGATATAGGTTGGTATAGGGGAAAGCCAATGATCAAAATATACTGTATGAACAACTTAAAGAAAAAATATAGGAAAAGAAGAGAAAATTGGAAGACCCAAAATAGGTATGAGGGTGTTTATGAAGGATAACATCATTACTGAATTAATTTTCCAGGGCTCTTACAGATACACCTCTACCTGTGAGAGCCATGTCCTGATAAACACATGTGGTACCTGACAGTAGCAGATGCTGAAAATGGATTCCACACACCTAACCTCCTGAGCATTGCAACCGAGCCTTACCCAGCCTAAACCCACTCGGCCTGCTTACAGGCTCCATCCGATGGGCAAATCCGAACACAAAGCCCAGCTCGCATGCAGTAACCACGTGCTCCTGAGGCCGACGAGTCTCTTCCACATTATAAGACCATAGACCACAGCGTGTCACTAGGAAATTCTTGCCGGCCAGGGACCATCTGTAACTGCCAACATATGTGCTAAGTATAAAAGAAACGCAGACGGAAAGAACTATCTAATGCCCTTGAAGTAACCTTTTAGTTGAAGTAAGGGGTTACTCCCAGTGGAAGCACAGGTGAAAAGCATCAGGAAGGAGGTGCACACCAAGTACCTTGGGGGGCCCAAGAGGAGGAGGGAAAGGCACACTGAGTGCAAGTTGCTGATTCCAGCAGGATCAAGCCAGTCCAGGCGGCTTATTAACCAGATTGTCAATAACGTCACGGTAAATGTTTCTAATGTTTTTTCTAAAAGCCTCCGAGCATCTTACTGCACTTGACCCTTCATCTAATAAAGTTATCTGCCTACTCCGAGTGCTGTCAGCATGCCACTTAACATGCAGAGCCAACCCGAGCTAAGGTCCACAAGGGAGAGAGATTTCTTCCCATGGGCAGTCTTTCCCCGACCCTCTCATTGTGTGCAGTATATACCCTGCTGTGTAAATCCCACCCAGGCCAATCAGAGTTGAAGCTGGAGTATGCCACGGGTCTGCTCTAGACAGAGACAATTACTGTTTTGTTGGGGGATCTAAATTTCACTGGCTAGAAATAGGGACTGAGCCCTAATTCACACTAAGCCTTGCCTTCTCTTCTCACCTTTAGAACTGGCTACCCTGAGCGCTTGCTTTGTTGACTTCTTGTGGTCACACTGAGTTACTTCTCCTTTAAGCCTCCTGCCACCAGCAGTGCCTAATAATTGCTGGGGCTTCTGGAGGTACTTTCTGGAGACCCCCTCAAGCACTCCTGGCTCCTCCTGTTAATTGTCTGTCTCTCGATATTGTAACAATGGTACCTCAAGTGTTTTGTCCCTGAGGACAGCTAAGAGTGGATGAAACAGACCTTGTACCTTGGGTACTACCATGCAAAACCCTTCCTGATCATTCCCCCACTAGGAAAGGTAGTAAAAAAGTGGTGGCTAATCCAGGTTCTCCAAGAATTACTTAGGAAAGATGCATTACAGTCACTTCACTTGCCCCTCTGCCTTTTTGGTATTATATTTTTATTGGGTATTTTCTGTATTTACATTTCAAATGTTATCCCCTTTTCTTCCTATCCCATTCCCCTTCCCCCTGCTTCTATGAGGATGCTCCCATCCTACTCACCCATTCCCTCCTTCATGTACTGACATTCCTCTACACTGGGGAAATGAACCTTCACAGGACCAAGGGCTTCTCCTCCTATTGATGCCAGACAAGGCCATCCTCCGCTACATATGCGGCTGGAACCCTGGGTCCCTCCATGTGTACTCTTTGGTTGGTGGTTTAGTCCCTCAGAACTCTGGGGGTTCTGGTTCACTGACATTGTTGTTCTTCCTATGGGGTTGCAAACCTGTACAGTCCCTTCAGTCCTTTCTCTAACTCCTCTATTGGGGTTCCTGTGTTCAGTCCAATGGTTGGCTGTGAGCATCCTCATCTGTATCAGTAAGGCACTGGCAGAGCCTCTCAGAAGACATCCATATCAGGCTTCTGTCAGCATCAGCAATAGTGACTGGGTTTGGTGACTGCATATGGGATGGATCCCCAGGTGGGGCAGTCTCTGGATGACCTTTTCTTCAGTCCCTGCTCCACTCTGTCCCTGTGTTTCCTCCCGTGAGTATTTTGTTCTCCCTTCTAAGAAGGACTGAAACATCCAACAGCAAATTCTAATCTAGAACACCTGGAGTATAGCCCAACAATGAGCTTTTCCTTCCTTCCTTCCTTCCTTCCTTCCTTCCTTCCTTCCTTCCTTCCTTCCTTCCTTCCTCCCTCCCTCCCTCCCTCCCTCTCTCTCTCTTTCTTCTTTCTTTCTTTCTTTCTTTCTTTCTTTCTTTCTTTCTTTCTTTCTTTCTTTCTTTCTTTCTTTCTTTCTTTCTTTCTTTGGATAAATGGCCTAGGTAATTTTCATGAAGGTGATTCCTAAAAGAATTGCACTCAGATATAAACGGAATCTTATTTCCTTCTGTGGTACTTGGCTCTGGTCTGTATCTCAGCCTCTTCCATGCAGTTGGTTACCCATCCATCCTCTGACTCTGTGTGCTTATGTATTAGCCTTGGCTGATCCAGGCAGGAACAAGGACAGTTACCAGCATAAGGTGGAGATCACTCTAGTCCTCACTAGAACTCTGCCTTGTTTCTGTTTCTGTGCCTTATTTCTAGCCACAAATCTTGGACACAATGAGAGTTCCCAGACCCCTTTTGGTCCTTCATTTCTTTCAATAATATATATTTACGATATATAGTACTTTTGTATGTGTGTGCACATGCACAGGATAAAAGTTTAACAGATAACTTTGGGGTTTTCAGGATACACCCATTGCTCTCACACTCTTTTCATTTTACTTCCACGAGAAACCAGGGAGCCAAAGTTTCTCTCCTGACAAGAAATGTGGGTCTCAGAGGAAATTCTGGTTTTGCACATGAGGCTCTGAACGTAGGTTACCAACATTCAGAATTTGGTCTCTTAATACTGCCCTCAGCCAATTGGTAATTTATGTGGTCTGTAGTAAAAGCAGCTGCAGTTGGCTATGGCAGAGGGTTGAGGAAAGGGTACTAGTTAAATCTCTCTGAAACTCAGCTTTCTCATCTTTGAAATGGGAACAAGACATAGGTCAAAGCCCAGCTTCTTAATTAGAAAATTAGAGACAGTAAAGGTTTTTGAACTCACAATAATGAAAAATTAACCAGAAATGAAATGTGTAGTGAATTTAGGGTTTCTGTCAGCATTGGTCCATGTTGAATTTTGTGGCTTCGTTGGTTGGTTCTGAACACACACACACACACAGACACACACACACAGACACACAGACACAGACACACACACACACACACATACACACACACACACACACACACACACACACCATCCTGCTGTGAATTTCGATGGGAAATGCTTCCTTACGAGAACAAAAACTATCAGAGCTCCAGTGGTACAACCTGTTAATGTGTGGTATTAATATGACCACCACTCTCCCATGAGAATGAACACTTTAAAATTTTTCCAAATGTCAGTCTTTAGGCTTCAAGTTTTGGCTTGTATCATGTTAAAATGTTGGATGTAAAGTTTGCTATTTGAATTGATGACTTCAGTGTCACACAGACACACAGACACACACACACACACACACATACACACACAAGCGGGGGTGGAGAGGGAGGGAGGGAGGGAGGGAGGGAGAGAGAAATCTCTATGTGAGTTTAACTTGGGATTAGCACAGAAATTTCAAGTTACCCAAATGACCCAAATACTCATCTGTGTCTTGTACTACTTATTTATGCAAAGCTGAGTTTTCAGCATTGATGAGTATAAAATCAAACTATTGATCAATTTGCAAACCTCTGAAGATGGTCTGAGTTGCGAAGCATAAGATATTCAGCTGAGATTTTCTCTTTATGTTAAAATCAACAAGCACAGCCATCCATCTCATTAATATGCAAATTTGTTTTAATCTTAGTACATGGTAAAGTTCTTTGCATAGTAAATAATTATTTCAAAATACATTTATTATGATTTATTACCAGTAAATGCTTGATTTGTAAATGTATTTTCTACGTTTGTATCCCATCGCATAGAAATTTCTTGGGTGAAAAGGTGTCTCACGTGAGAAAAGTTTAAGAAGCCCTGTTGTGAAGCATGACTACAGGTCAAATAAGAAAGAAAACACATTGAAGTTTCAGACATATGGCAAGCTCTTTGGTACAGGAATCATGACCTGATTGGAAAGCAAATTGAGCAGCTATGGTGGGACTACCCAAGTACCTGTGACAGGGTGATCCAGGTTTTTAAAAGAATTTCTTTGTTTGATCACACGGGCGCATTTAAGGGCTTAAAACACATTTTTCAAAATATTTGGCCATTCAAATACACACACACACACACACACACACACACACACACACACATGACTATGAGCAAGGCAACTCGTAAAAGACAACATTTAATTGGGGCTGGCTTACAGGTTCAGAGGTTCAGCCCACTATCATATACCTAGGAACATGGCAATATCCAGGCAGGCATGGCACGGGAGGAGGTGAGAGTTCTATATCTTGATATGAAGATTGCTAGGAGAAGATTACTGTTTTCTAGGCAGCTAGGAAGTGGGTCTCAAACCCCACCCCCACAGTGTCACACTTCCTCCAACAAGGCCACACCTACTCCAACAAGGCCGTACCTCCTAATAGTGCCACTCTCTGGATCAAGCATAGTCATATAACTGCCACCACACACACACACACACACACACACACACACACACACACACACACATTTACTTTCCTTCTTAGTTATAACTTCTTTTGTCATGTCTACAACCAACAGGGACTTTGAATGTGGAAAAGCAGAGCTCCTGTCTCACCATCGTCAGTCTCCTGCCTTTGACAATTAGTGGTCTGAACACTGAAGTCCAAACACCCAGGCAACTTAATTATTTCTCCTTCTTTTTCCCTTAGTCAAGAACCAGCAAATGACACATTAGGTTGTCTGGGGTTTTTAAAAATGTGCCTTTCGACTGTGCTATGGAACTGATGACCCTTCTCTCAGACCACATTCAATTAATATGCAAATGAATTAGACCTTCTGGGTTCAGCATCCAAGTTCAGAACCAAAGCAAATCCAAAACCAGAGGCAGAGGTGGTATGGGGAGCATTGAGTGCTATTGAGTTCTTGGCATATTTCAGAGAGGGTATAGAGTTTAGGATCCGTCTGAGCTCTACAACCTACTTGCTTGTTGCCATGGTCATGACCCTGGCCCTAATGAAGTCTGAGTTTTATCAGTCTTAAAATGGAGTGATGATACTTTAGCCCAGTGATGTCAGAGTATTTGATCTGTGAACTAGGAGCTCTTGGCTAAGAGCAAGACTCACTGTTTCTGTTCTTTCTTTCTGGTTCAAACACTCACTGCAAATCAGAAGCTGACAGGAGCCAAGTTGGTAACGCTCATGAGTGAAGTGGGCCAGGGAAACATTTAGAACATCTAGGAATGGTGAGGACTATAGCAAACTAGAATCCATGAGCCCCGTATGGATACAAGATAGCCACAATCACCTGGCTGATACCAATTTCTGATTTTAAAAAACATTTGGCGCTTATTTATTTTATGTGTATGTATCAGTGTGTGTGTATGTCTGAGTGTATGTCTGAGTATATGTCTGAGTGTATGTATGTATGTATGTATGTATGTATGTATGTATGTATGCATACCCATGCATCCAGTGCTCACAGAGGCCAGACTACAGCATGAGATTCCATGGAACAGGAGTTGCAAGTGTATAAGCCAGCAGATATGAGTTCTGGGAACTGAACTTGGGTCCTAAGAGCAAAAATGCACTTAACTGCTGATCCATCTCTCCACCCTCCACAATTTCACAATTTTAAGAGGAGCTTGAAACTTAGATTTTTATGAAATAACATCCAATAATTATTGCAAGACAGAGAAAATTTCTCCATGGCTTGAGCACACACTATTCCTGGGAAAGAGAGTCCTCAGTGTGCTTCACTTAGTGGACCTGTAGCTGGCCTGCTTCTGTATTATCCCTGTCTTTCTTTTAGCTCCCGGTGTCCCCCCACCCCACTCTGTTTTTTGCATGCACGCGCGCGCGCGCGCACACACACACACACACACACACACACACACACACACCATCTAGAGTAAAGAATCTGTCACTCTCATATATAAAGGGATTTCTTTGGTCTCCACAGTCACTTGGGAACAAGTTCTCAGATCTACTAGCAAACTATTCTAACAAGGGCAGTGCTCTGTGATCCAAGGTGGCAGACTGGAGCAGACAGGAGATGAGTAGAAAGCCCCAGAAACCCTCAGAGTGCTTCTCATAACCAGGTTCCATTTCTCACTCTTCTACTGGGTGACCAATGTAAAGGCCACTGGAGAGACTCACATCTTGGTTTTCCATTCACATGGGAGGATTTACAAGATACATCCCCTCATGCCATCCTTCCAGAGAGGCTAGAAGATCCAATCCCATGTCTATATTTTCTCAATGCCTGTTCTGGGCAACACACTTTCAAGAAGGTAGGCATGCTCAAATGATGGAGACCAACCCTTTTTGCAAAAGGTCATCCATGAATGTTTGCCCCAGAAGAAAGTGCCTGGACCATAGAATACTAGAACAGGCATGCTCAAATGATGGAGACCAACACTTTTTGCAAAAGGTCATCCATGAATGTTTGCCCCAGAAGAAAGTGCCTGGACCATAGAATACTAGAACAGTGGGAGGAAAAGAATGGGGCCTCTGAGGTTTGTAGGAGAAAAGAAATCAAAGCATATTAAATAAAAAGTTATTAGATGGGTAAAAGAAAATTGTAAAAGAATTTTATTGAACAGCAGTGATGCTGCAGAGTGGTGTGGGGACTTCATTGGTTACTTACTATTTATTCATTTACTTATTCATCCTGGTCATTTATTGGGTACCCTCCCAAGTACCTATTCCAGCATTAAGAATCTTGATCGCCTTTATCCTAATGATGTTAAGAGCAGACTGTGGCTTTCACAGTGAATTGGTATCTTCATTTTAGTCTCTCCTAGGGACCACTGAAATTTTATTGAAAGTGAACAGACAAACAAATAATGTCTCAGCTCTGGTCCTATTTTAGTACTGACTTCCAAAAGTTTTTGTAAATGTCAACCTCTTTTGATGTTACAAATTCGGGTCTAGCTGTCAAATGAACATCATTTGGAAGACCTTAGGCGAACTCTTAAGTTTCCATGGCTTTGAAAAGAACCTGTTTCCTGTGCGGTCAGTGTACTGTTACATTAATACATTCCTTCTGGGAAGGATTCGGAGAGAAAGAGCGCCCATAGATGTAGCAGCCAGCAGCCCGTAACCTCTTCTCTGTGACTTTTCCCAAGTCCTGCTTCAGTGGCAGAGGATGTGAGTGTTTGTTTTGGCCCAGAGCATCTGTCCTGTGTTTTAGCAGGTAATGAGGTATGTCTCACTGTATTTTGGAGCCAGGTGGAGCTCCTACAGAAACAAAGCAGAGCTGGCCCAGGGCCAGGGAGAACAGGGTGGGGCCCAAGAGACAGGGAGAAGAGCAGGGGAAGATATGACTGTTGAGGTAAATGGTGAATAAGCCTAAGGCTTTAGCCACCTGGGACTTCTGGAAAATAGTTATCACATGAAGTCTGCTAGCACAGGGCTTCTTTTTGATCACAAAGCAAAATCGTCATTCTTCTATGCACCCTCTGACGCCTTTCCTTCCTTCACTCACTCATCCAGATAGGCAGCTCTACAGACAGGTTCACTTCTAACTATTGGCACGCAGCAATAAACAAGGGGGATAGAGACTGTGGACATGCACATTAAAGCATAAGACATCAAATGTGGCAGAGATGAATGAGTTCCCAGGGAAAAGAGTCCGAAGGAGGAGACAGCTTACTGCATCCGTCAGCAAGAACCTGAGAAAGTTCCCCAGAGAAAGTGGTAAAAGGGATGTGTGTAAGGCCACAGGGGTAGGTAATATGGAATAACATCCAAGAAGGTGTAAAGATCAATCTCAGGGAACCAAGAATGGTCTAACGTATTCCCAAAAGGGAGGAACGCCAGTATGTGGCTGGATCATAGGCGTGTGCTGTTTGCACCTTGTTCTACAGAAGAGGATGCATTTCGGCTTGCTGAGTTTTTAAATAATGATCTAAGATGTTATCATCCTTGAAGATATCAAAGTTCATCTTATAAGCATGTTTGTGCACTTGAGTGTGAGGGTGCACTTGTGGGACCATGCACTTGGAGGCTAGGGATTGATGTTGGGCATCTTCCTCTCTCTCCGTTCCCTCCCTGGACTTGTTATTTGGACAGGGTCTCTTGCTCCACCTGGAGATCGATTGTTGGCTAGACTGGCTGGTGAGTTAGCCCTAGGTCCACGTATCTCTGGCCCTTTATGCTACAGTTATAGGTTCATGCAACTACGCCTTCCTTTTACATAGGTATTAGAAATGGAAACTCAGGTCTTTATGTTTTTGTGGCAAACACTTACCAGAAAGCTGTTTTTCTTCAGGTGAACCCTAGCCTCATGCCAGAGCCATCTATTAATCAGACTGTGAGCAGAATGACAAGCCCTAGTTTCTCCCAGACAGGGTCTTCATGAAAGTTCCCAGCCCTCCCCATCATAATCTGTGATATTTGTCTCCCAGCTTTCAGACACAGCTCTGCTATTCCAGAGCTTTCTCTGTGTTATTTCAAGTGGTTTTTCCCCTCAGGAGTCTGATACACCTGTATGATTCCTGAATAAATCTTTTATCGGTCCCTTATGACTTCGGGTTAAAACCAAGCATGTTGTCACAGCTCGTGGAAGTTCTTCGTATCTTGGTGTGCACAGTTATGTTCACCAGATGCACACGGTGCCCCGAATAGGTGTCCTTTCTCTTCCAGCCATGTCCCCTCTTCCTGCTCAGAACACCCCATCAAGCTGCCTCACCTGCCCATTCCCCATTAAGCTGAAGCCAAGATTTCCATTTCTACTCATTGCGTTGTTATCTCTAGCAAACACCTGGTAGCCCTAACTCCTGAACAGACTGGGGCCATCTCTGCCAAGCCTGTTTGCTTAGCCCAGGGCATTCTCTCCAAGAGAAGGGATGTGACACTATGTCTTTGCTGACAAGACTTAGCTAGAAGCAGCAGCAGCAGCAGCAGCAGCAGCAGCAGCAGTGGCAGAGGCAGCCGTCACTTGCTGAGAACTGAGTGTCCCAGTGCTAGTGGCCACCCTATAATGGAGGGATTACAGCCGAGAAACAAAGGCAATGAGGGGTTTATTATTCAGTGCAGAGGTTCTCACATCAGACCCCAGCAGTGTCAGTAGCAGCAATGATAGCAGTGGCAGTGGCAGCAGCAGTGGCAGCAGGAAACTTACGAGAAGTGCAGATTCCCAAGCAGATTCCCAAGCTGACACCGAGCCTAGTGAATTAGACCTTCATGAGGCAGCCCCACCGTATTGTCCTTAAAAGGTAATCCCAGTGCACAGCAGAATTTGTGTAGCACTGGCCTGATGTCATCCTGCTGGTGACAAGTGGAGCTTGGGGTTAGCTTCCTTTGAAGACAATGGAGGGGGGGTGGGGCACACTGCAGAAGATTGGGCTTTTATCTTCTGTGTTATGGCTAGCCATTGGCGTGGCTCAGAGTGTGGGAGTGGAGTGGGGGTCTCTTAGAGTTGCTACTTAAAGTCACAGCTTCTTCCTGCCTACAACCCACTTCCAGCATTTTGATTATTCCTCTCCTTCAACTCCTCCACAGGACTTCCCACCAGGTAGCATCCTGTGTATTTGAAATACATATTTATTAGCAATCTGTGTATTCCACGGCAAAGGATGCAGCCTGAGTGAACTAAACATCAGAGGTTTATCTGCACACAGTTCTGGAAGCTATGAGACCAGGCTCAGGGTTCTTGGGAGAGAGACTTACAGCTTGCTGCCTCACAGATGGCCAAATTCTTATACGTCTATGTGCTGGCAAGACTGACGGTGAGAGTGAGAACGTGCTCGTGTCTCACTTTATACGGTACTTATCCTATAACAAATGCCCAAGCCTCCTGTCACCAGTTTTCCTAGAGAATATCTCCAGGCCCCATCTTCTCATCCTGCCTCTTGGCCACCTAGGGATTCATATGCATTTTGTGGAGACATATTTCCCTATAACAGTTTTACACCACCTGAATGGAACAAGTCCCCCCGGGGCAGGAGTTTATCACATTTGCTAATTCTGAAATAGTCCATGCACGGGACACACTGAGAACACAGAGTAGGGACACAATACTTCAACAAATCAGTCACCCAGCTGACTGGTGACACAGAAAGGAGACCGTGGCTGTATTTCCACACACAATCCTACTCGCCCCTAATTTCCCTCAGTTATCTGTTCTGATTAGTCTTTGTGCCTCCTAGCGAGGCCGTTTTCCAGAAACATCCCTTTACTAACCACCACTTGCAGGAAGAGCATCTCTCCCACAATGCCCGCAGGATGGTTACCCTAGGCATGATCTAGCTAATTTCCTCAGTGCTTTGTCTTAATGGTCCACGAACTGGAGATTCTCTCAGTAATGACAGTAAATGCATTTGAAATGTACATATCGACCCAGGCAAGGCTGCATATTTGCTCATCAAATTTTCATGTTAAAATTAAAATCTTTTCTTTTTTTTTGTGGGAAAAGAGAAGCTGAAGTGTTGATTCCAACCCCTCTCTGTGGCATGCATTTCTTTTTCCCATGATGAAAAGAGAGGCTTCCATCGTTCTCTCCTCCCTTGACTACCACCACCACAGGGGTAAAGAGGTAGGGGAAACTTTATATGTTTAGGCCTTACCATCTTCTCCTCATACTTATTAGGTATATGTGCATGCAACACTTGCCTTTGAGCAAGAGAAATACCACTGTCGCTCCCATATTTACCTGAAGTAAAACCTCCCCAGAGTTCTGTGTGGTCCCTATCCTCGAAAGAGACCCTCTCCTCTGGCCCTTGTCAGGAGATGCAAAGCACCCCCCTCCCCACATACTGGTTTTCATTCATCTAATCATTCTGGAACACTGCCTCATGGGCCCCTTTGTCACTGTGTCTCCGTTGTGATCTGTGATCATCTGGCTACATTCTTTTAGGCCAAGACTTGTAACTATTTTGTTTCTACATTTGTGTGTGTACACTCGTGTGCAGGTTCATGTTACACATGTGTGCATGGGGAGGCTAGAGGTTGACACTGTATTTCTTCTTCTGTGCTATCTTAAAGACAAAGTCTTACACTGAACCTGCAGCTTGCTGAGTTAACTGGACTAGCTGCTGGTCAGCAAGTCCCAGGGATTCTGTCGTCTCTATTTCCCTAGCTTTTGGATAGAGGTACGTGACTTTTTTACATCTACCCTGGTAACTGGATTCAAGTCCTGCTCACATGGCAAGCACTTTTTTTTTTTTGGTTCTTTTTTTTCCGGAGCTGGGGACCGAACCCAGGGCGTTGCGCTTCCTAGGTAAGCGCTCTACCACTGAGCTAAATCCCCAGCCCCATGGCAAGCACTCTTTATTCCATCCTCCCAGCCACTTGTTCACCCCTTTACTGCCCTTCTCCCACTAGTGTCCACTCTAGGCTAAACCAAGACTCAAAGAAACATAGTTGCCCTCTCCTTCCTGGGGTTCAGAAAGGGAGATAGCAATGTTTACTGACTTCTTAATTCATCTGCTGTCCACTGTGGCTTACTATGCTATCTCTACCAATTTTGAAGGAGGAAATAGCATTGCTACTTTCTCAGTGAGGATCCCAAGGATGGACCAGTTACAGGAATTGTCCAATGCACAACAGAGACTCAAGCCAAGCCTTACAAGAAAGGCTGGTGGAAGTGTGAGAGGAACTGAATTGTCTGGGTTCTGTACAAAGGCCCCCCTAATGAGCAAACAAGGGTCTTTCTGGCCTCATCTGGATTTTCCCTGTCTTTATTAGAAGACCCTTAGTAGGTGGGCATCAAGATGGTGGTTGACTAAACAATGTTCCATGATCTTTCTCTTCCACTTACCTGAAAAAAAATTACCCTGCCAGACTGTCCAGTCTGCCATTTGAGACATTTCTTAGGAACTGAACCCTGTCCTTCCAGCATCCTTCCTGTAGGGTAGAGGATGATCCCAGACTGTAGCTCATTAGCACGCAGTGGTGCCTGTCTTCTCTGTGTGACCCAGGTGCTCAGCCTTGTCTTGCAGTCACATGGTACAGAGACATTCTTCAGTTCTCAGAAGCTTCAAAACTCGTTCTTTCTTCTAGACTTCTTCCTTCCTCCTTTCTTTCATTCCCATATCTTTTGCTCCTTCTCCTGTCACATGACAGTCTTGCCACGCAGCCTACCAGAGTTCTGACGCTATGCCTTTAGCCTTGAGTATCCTTCTTCCCTACCTCTACTCAGGAGCAGAGCACCGGCACCTGAAGTCACATGTAGAGTTCTGAGCTTTCTTCTCTGTTCTCCCTTGTCTATCCAACATAAAGTCCCACAGACATGTAAGTTCTTCGAGTTTGCCGTCTAAGCAAGGCAAACTAGCACGCACTTGGGTGGCAGCCATGGGCCAGGTACCCCTTGTCCTTAGGTTAGCTTCATGGGTACCTTAGAAAAATCAATAAAGGTAGTCCTCATACCCACTACACAGAAAGAATAATCAAGACCCATATGAAATAGTAAGGACAAACTTGAGGGTTTAAATAAGACTTTAGATTTTGTTTATTTTGAGGGGCACGAATTTCCCCTGCAAAGTGCTAGTCAGCCTCCAGAAGTGTCTGGCTCTTGTTCTGCTTCCAGAGTAGTTAAGCATGGCAATATGCTTAGTCACTTGCCACCAGGCTGAAAATTAGGCCAAGACATGCCAACTTTACACTTCAGCAGTTATCCTGCACCATGAAACACTTGCACCCACAAATAAAACAGAGAATGAACTCTCACTTTGCCAAAGATGATTTACAACTTAGAGTCAAATATCACTCATGAAAAATTTTCCTCCACATTCCCTAATTAGGTGGCCTTGTCATTTATCAGAATGAACATCAAGCAGATCTCCAGCTATTATTTTAATTAATTAATTCAGCCCTTTATCCACTACCCTCAACCCCCGTGGGTCCTGGGAGACACCTGGCTTATTTCCACAGCAGTCCCCGATGCTCAGCTGTCAGGCTGTATCATGAGTGGCACCCAGAGCTTCATGCAAGGCCAAGCACTTAATTTCTTTAACAGAGACCTGTCATCGCTTGCTTTCGTTCCAGAGCAGCACTCCCAGTCTTTTGCTGAGACGTACTGGCTCAGGCACCTGTCTCCCCCCACACCCTCCCTCCTTTTTTCACAGTCACCATCTGGGATGAGACACTGCATACATGGAGTGCCTTCTTGTTGCCTAAAGGCAGGCTCCCTGACTTCTCTTGCTTTGATCTTGACCAGGCAAAATGGGTTGTTAGTTTTGTCTTCTTCAAAAGAAAAATGAGTCCAGCAAAAGCAAAGTGACTTGAACAAGAGTCCTCCGCTGGGAAGCTGCAAAGCCAGGATTTGAACCGTCTTTCTCATACCAAGGTCAATGACTATGAGCTGTCCACTTGCCTGCATCCTCCAGCCCTGACTTTAATCTGCTAATAAAATACCGGAGCTAGCTGGGCTTCAGACTCCATAAGTGAGTATATTCTGAGGGGGGGCCACATGTTTCAGAGAAAATACTGCATAATCAAGGCCTGCCAGGGTGAGATAAGAAACATCAAGAAAGCCCTTTGAGGAGGATGGAGAGTCACGTAAATTCTCAACACTGTCTTGTGGACTCCTCGGTAAATTCTGCCTTGGTTGTGACATTTATGTACAGCATGTTTATTTGGTGGTGGTGGTAGAGCCAGAGGATAAAGGAAAAAACAAGAGACATAGATCAAACCCTGTTTTAGAATGGAGGCCAATTCTGGAAAACCACACATGAAACAAGATTCATGGTAGAAGCTTCCCAATCTTTGAATGAGAATAGCAATAGCTCAAATCACAAACATCTCCTAAATACTCACATATTCAGAGGCTGATGTCTAGATTGCCCTTGTTAGGAGGTTGGAAACTATTAAAATACAGGCCCTAGCAGAGAATATGCCCTTGAGTGAGTTAGGGAGATGCTAGTCCTTTCAGTCTTCCTTTGCTTCCTAGTCATGAGATGAGTGACATTTAGATGTCCTCCTTACATTCCTGCCTTGACTTGCTGCCCTCACCACAGGCCCAAAGGCAAAGGGCTCCATTGACAGGGAATGAAAGGCATATGTTCCAAGCGGTGGGCCAGAATAAATAGGCCGTTGTCTCTTCTTTTTACAAGTCCTTGCTCTTGGGTGTCTGTTCTAGCATAGAACGCTAACAGAGGTCAATGGCTAGCTTTATGGAAGCACACAGCTCTGATGAGGCCCACACTGCTCCCACAGGCAAGAGCTTCCTGAGAAGTCTCGCCACCCCACAAGATGTAGAGCCTGCTTGCTCTTGCTCAGAAGGCTGCAGACTGTGTACACGTGACTGTGATTGGCTCTGCATCTCAAGCCATAACACTAATCTACCTTTTGCAACTCCCACTGCTTATATATTTAAAAAAAAACAAAAAAAAAAAAACAAAGTGAAGAGACAAAAGCTAGCTACTTTTCCTCACTGCCACGTAGCTCTTTAGAAGCCCTGTGATTAATTTATCTAAGCTTTGGGGCTCTTTGGGTCTTTATACTTTATATAATACTTTTACTTGATGACAACATGATCTGGCTCAAGATTTGTTTTTTTAATTTGGGTGTGTGTGTCAGAGCAGTAGGGAGAGAGAGAGAAAGAGAGAGAGAGAAAGAGAGAGAGAGAGAGAGAGAGAGAGAGAGAGAGAGAGAATGTATGTGCATGTGTAAGAGTGTGTGCCCACATGGTGAATGCAGAGTTGAGAGGACAACCACAGGTGTTAGTCCTCACCTACCCCCTTGTTTGAGTCAGGGTCTGTCACTTTTTTCTTGTATTGAATGCTGAGTGAAGATGGTGACAAAGTTGTGTTTCCTCTTCTGTGCTGTGGAAACTGAGGCCCATCTCTACTGAATGGACCCTGAGGTCATTGTATAGTTTCCAAATTTCCACTCTTGAGGTCACTGTATAGTTTCCAAGTTTCCAGTCCATGTCAAATATTCTTGGGAGATGCCACACACAAATTTTAGTTTTGGATAAGCCAGTGCCCAAAGCATATGTATGCACATGAAAGGTATGGAGTTCTGCATGAAGAGATCTTGAGTCATGTTTCTTAACTTACTCAGTCAGGGGGCCATATTCTACATCATCCTTATATTCTTTGGGAATGATTGTGGCTAACCATAGCTTCCTTCTAATGCACGGTTCCTGCTATGGTTTACATGCTTCTCTGGAAGTTTGGTCCCCAGGGTGGCACTGCTGTGTGGTAGAATTTTTGAGAGGTGGAGTCTAGTGGAAAGTAATGGGGTTATAGGGCTTACCATTGGAAGAGATTAATGTTCTCATGGAGTGGGTTAGTTTCTATAAAATGGTTATCATTCAGGAGGTAAACATCTCCCAGGAAGTGGCCTTCCATAATGCTACCCATTCTCTCCCACATACAATTCCACCATTGTGATGTCATCCAGCAGGAGGTCTCACGAGACAATCAGATAGCACTGTCCATGCTCTTAATCATCCAGAACCATGAGCTGAATAAACTTCTTTACAACCTACCCATCCTTACCCACTTTATTACAGCAACATAAACTGTAAGACAGTGTCAACTTTGTCTTAACAGCCCTAAGAGGAACACAATAAGTTTATGCTTTTCAACTGATGGCATTGAAAGGCAGAGGTGTTGAGGATTTGTACCAAGGATTGTTGCAGGTAGCAGGCATAAGTAGGTCAATGTCTGATTTGGAAGGGAGGGTCTTGTCACCAAACTGTATGACCTTGTGCAGAGGCCATTTGTTCCCCTATCACTGAGTCTGGACTATATACATGAACACATTTACACACACACATACACACACACACACACACACACACACACACACACACACACACATCCCAGTTTAGAGCTAGGTAAAACTATGGAGTCAATGGGCAAAAACTACAGAATGAAATTCTAACTTAGAACCGAGGAGCCAGTAGCATTTTCCAAATCCTCACAGTACTCCTGAGAGGTAATGAAGGTAATGATCATTGTCAATATTTTCTAGGGGAGCATACAGAGGCTCGAAGAAGCCAGGTACCTTTTGCTTGGGTTCCACCATACCAAAACATACACCTAAGATGTATTTTATCTTGTTTGACTCAAACACTCCAATGTCTTCTGCCACATTTTCCTTACTGTGTCTTGCCATCTTTCTAACCCTAGAATCAACAGAAAGAGTTGGGTTTGTTTACCCAGATAGTTCTGAGGGTTGGCCTGCTGTACATTGCAGCCTTTTATTCCATCAAGACTGACCCCTCCTGGGGGATCACCAAGAGTAAAAACACTGAGAATTCATAATTGCACTCAATGGAGATCAAAGGGAGATAGAGTTTGAATAGCTTGAGAGTGTTTTGCTCTATTCTGGAAAGTGCGGTTGGAATGTGATCCACTAAGCCAAAAGAACAGTTGGTGCCCAATTTATTAGAAAGCTGGGCAAAAACTAAGCCAGACAAAGCATGATGAAATCTCAAGCCAAGGAGCTGCTTACATGGACGAAGCCATGACAGGAAGTAGAAAGGCCAAGGTCATGGGACTGTTATACACACATACAGTGTGGGGTCTTGGCAAATCTCCTAGTTCCTCTTGATCTTCAGTTCTTCCCTTAAACAGTCAAGAGATGCTAAAAGATGCCTGCGGCAGTAGTTACTATGAGAGACAGTTTCTGTCTTCTGGCATGGATTATGTCCCATGGTTCAGCTGGGAAGAAAGTTGGGTGAATTCTTAAGTACCTTTGGGGTGATGGGGGTAGTTTCCACACCTATCTAGTAGAGAAGGGATTGGAAGCTGCAAATTGAGCTATAGAGTGCTGGGGTTCAAGATTTTTTCCCCTGTTTTTAGGCCTTGGTATGTTGTGTTCCATGGGAGATAGAGGACTTTTTGGTTCTTCATCTACTTGGGGATGGGGTCTGAAGGTGTAGGACTATTGTGCTCAGAACTGGACACCCTATCTTCTTGCTCTGCTAGGGAGCAGGTACAGAAAACTGAAGAGGGGAGGGAGCAGAATGAGGGCCGTAGACTTGAAAAAGGAAACCAAGGTGTTGGAGAGTGGGCTTGAGCAGCAGGGCTGTTCAGGAGCTCCAGCAACAGGAGGCTGTCAGACGCCCTCCTAGCCTGTAACTCAAGCACTGGCTTTCTGAGCAGTGCTGCAAACTCATGAAGCCTGGGTGAGCTCAGACGTGAGTGTGACTCACACAGTGCGTCCCCAGCCTCAGACACCCAGATTACTATCAGTTTCTTCCCAGGCCCCACATGGCACTAAAAAGCTTCTGCCAGAGGAAGCTCATGGTCTCTGCCTCAGGTTCCACTAAGCAAATCACCTGTGATGGGGTAGATCAGACCCCACAGACCAGCTTCAGCACCAGATTACAGAGATCTTCAGAGCCTGGGAAGACATTTTAAGAGACTTTACCTCACTGGTACCACAACAATGGGAGTGTTCTTTGGGCCCTGTTACTATGAGGGAGAGACGTACAAAGGCAGCCACACCTGGATTCCAAAGTGTGGGAGGGAAGTCATCAATATTTCAACAGCACTAGCTGTTGGGAGCCAGTCTGAGGCTTCCACCCCACACCTCCTAGCAAGGCTCCAAGCTTTCTCACCATGCAGACTTGGCAAAGGTTCCCAGAGCTAGGGCTGGAGGGTGGAAACAATATAGCAAGGCTTCAAGGAGACGTTTTGGATAGTTCTTCTGCAGGCAAGGGCCACCTCTCAACTGCAGCTGAGGCTGTAGCTTTAGGGGAAACATGCTCATTCCAGAAGGAGAAGCGCAGCAGAGCCCTTGCTACTCATCGGTGCCTCCATGAACAGCTGCTGAGTGCCTGCTTAGAGGGAAGAGCTAGAAAAGAAGTAGGAAGAGTCCGAATGGTTGGGAGGAATCTGAGACTTCTGCGATGTCATTGTGGAGAGGATGAGGAGGAAAGAAGGGAAAAGTCATTGCTGGTCACCACTCCAGGACATCAGCATTGGGATTGGCATTTCACAGGACCTTAAATTCTAGGCAGAAGTTTCTTTTGCCTTTGTGGGCAGACACTTCAGAGTCTCCATGCACTGCTTCAAGACGGATCATTTCTAAGTGACAGAAATCGCCTCTAGACCTTGGCTTTTGATTTTTTCCACCTTTATATAATTATGCTCCTACCCTTCATTTAAAAGAGGGGACTGAAGTCAAGGAGGCAAGTTCAAAGCTGAAGGAAGGCAAACTGGGAACTGAGAACAGACTGCTGGCCTCTCAGCTTTGGTTTTCTGATCACACATTGTCCCCTAACTAACACACAATTCACTTTTCCCTTTTTCTGCCAATTACCTCAGAGTACCCCAGCCTTGCCCCATTCCATGGGGGCAGTGACTCCCCTTGCCCTGCAATCCTTGTCAATTCATACAGCCCCTTTGGGGAGAACTGACATCTGGTTCACAGCTGGCCATGGTACTGTTCATACACCCAAATAGAGACAAATTTGGGCTTTGTGGATGTTTATTTGTCTTCTCCCTGCTACAATAAGATTAGATAATGAATACTCCACCTGCCTGTTGTCACTAGTGTTTAGTCATGCATGTGGGGGTCCTTTCTGGGTCTTGTGCACCCATGTGTGACACATGGGGCCGCTCAAGTAGCACCCAAGATCTCTCAGAACTGAAAATTCTAGAACTCTCTGCAAAGTTGTTCACCAAGCAAAAAGCAGAAAAGTCAAACATATTTTCCCATGAACAATCCTCTCAAAACTAAATATGCATAAAATATTTTGATGTTTAAATCAAGCCCAAGCATTTTGTATTCTCTTAATTTTTTATGCTTATATGAATTTTTAAAAAGTAGCCATTTTAGGAGAAAATACTGTTTTCACTTAACAAATGCACAGATTCTCAAACTCTTTCTGTTATTCTCATGTATTTTTTAATTAAGAAAAGCAGAAATGTATTGAAAAAAGTAGTTTACATATAAAAATCTTTCTGGGATTTATCTTTGTGTACAATGTTCAATGGCTAATCGTAAACTTGGCTTGGCTAGCATCTCTAGTTGCTTGATCAAACACTAGTGTAGATGTGGCTGAGAAGATATTTATACATGGGATTAAGAGGTGCAATCAAAGTAAAGTAAATTAGCTTCCTTTGTATGGATGCATTTTGTCCAGTTCTCTGAAGGTTCTAAGAATGAAGACTGAAGGTTTCCAGAGAAGAGTCTGTGGCCCAAGATACCACAAAGAAGCTTGGCAATGTTTGAATCTTTACAATGCAAGCCTGCCCTCTGAATTCAGAATGTGCTATCTCCAACATGACTGTTGGACAATATGTTAGAATAAGCCTCACAGAAAACCAGATAGTCTGCCTGTAGACCTTTCCCTCCTTCTCTGCTTCCCTAGATCCAATCTTTGGTGTCTCCCACAGTGCCCCAACAGAACGGCAGCTACAGCCTCCCCATATTCTTGCCCATGACTTCTGTGGATCCCACAAACCAACTCCTGGCCTCCTCTTCCTCAGCCTCCAACATTAGCCATCACTACCCGTGCATACATCAGCCAACTTCCCTGAAAATCTAGAAAGGAAACTGAAACCAAAGAAGAAAACACCCATCCAACAAAGACAAATGCAGAAATCAGCACCGATATTCACCCCAAATCTACATGCCTAGATAACAATGTAGAACAAAATTGGTAAAAAACAAAAAACCAAAAAAACAGGGTATTGTATCTCCACCTGAGCCAAGCAGAAGAAAAAGATCTGAAAATGAACTGTATGAAGATGATAGAAGTCCTTAGAGAGAAAATTAATAAATTCTTTAACAACACACACACACACACACACACACACACACACACACACACAAACAAACAACAAAAAAAATTGGAAGAAATAAACCTCTTAAAGAAAGCCAAGAAAAGATAGTTGAAGGAAATGAATAAAACTGTTCAAGATCTGAAAATGGACACTTCAAATAAATAATAAAAAATAAATAATGAACGAAGAAAATTCTCGAAATAAAAAAAATATAGGAACCAAACAAGAACTACAGAGGCAAATTTCACAAAGGATGAAAGAAAGAATCTCAGGCATTGAAGATATGATACAAAAAATGGATGTATCAGTCAAAGAAAATGTTAAATCTAAAAAAAAAATTCTGACACAAAACATCTAGGAAATCTGTGACACTATGAAAAAACCAAACCTAAAAATAATAGGAATAGATGAAGGATAAAATCCTACTCTACAGCCCAGAAAATATTCTCAACAAAATCATAGAAGAAAAATTTTATAATATAAAGAAGGAGATGCTTATAAATCCAGAAGATCTTGTACAGTTGTTTTGCAGACTGAAAGAGACCACAGATGACAACTCCAATTATTATACCCTGCAAAACTTTCAATCACCATAGATGGATAAAATAAAATTTTTTAATGATAAAGCCAAATTTAAACAATATCTACCTATAAATCACTATAGAACATGCTAGATTGAAAACTCTATCCCAAGGAGGCTAACTACATCCATGAAAACACAGGAAATAAATAATCTCACATCAACAAAACCAAAAGGAGGGAAACACTTACCACTGCTGCAGCAGCAACAACAACAATAACAGGTATTAACAATCATCAGTCATTGATATTTGTCAGTATCAATTTTTCAGTAAAACAACACAGAGTAACAGAATGAAAGTGAAAACATTATCCAGGTTTCTATTGAATACAAGACATATAACTCAACATCAAGAATAGACATAACCTTAGAGCAAAGTGTTGTAAAAAGATATTTCAAGCAAATAGACCTAAGAAACAAGAAGCTGATGTAGCCATTTTAATATCTAACAAAATAGACTTCAAACCAAAATTAGTAAAAAGGACACTATATGCTCATTAGAGGAAACATTTACCACCGAGATTGTATTTCAGTTCTTAACTTCTACGACCCAAACACATGGGCAGTCACTTGTGCAAAAGACACACTTCTATAGCTTACATCACATATTGACACTCACATACATATAGTGGGGGACTTCAATACTCAACTTTCACCAAAGGGCAGGTTATCCAAATAAAAACTAAAGATAAAATATTAGAACTAACAGATGTTATAAACCAAATGGACCTAACAGATATTTACAGATCACTTTACCCAATCAGAAGAGAGTATACCTTCTCAGCTACTCATGGAACCTTTTCCAAAACTGACCACATATTCAGACACAAACATGTTTCAGTAAAATACTTGGAAAACTGAATCCAAAAACACATTGAAAAGATCATCTACCATGATCAAGCAGGCTTCATTCCAGAGCTACAGGACTGGCTCAACATACAAAACCAGTAAATATTATCTGCCGTATAGATAAACATAAAGAAAAAGCACATGATCATTTCATTAGTTGCTGGAAAAGCCTTTGACAAAACCCAACATTCCTTCATGATAAACGTCATGAAGAGATTAGGGATACAAGGGACATAACTGAACATAATAATAAAGGGAATTTACAGCAAGCCTATAGCCAACAATAAATTAAATACAGAAAAACTCAAAGCAATTACATTAAAATCAGAAACAAGACAAGACTGTTTGTTTACTCTCTCCATACCCATTCCTCACAGTATTTGAAGTGGTATCTGGAGCAGTAAGACAACTGAAGGAGCTAAAGGGGACGAAATTGGCAAGGAAGAAGTCAACATATTGCTATTTGCAAGTGATATGATAGTATACATAAGTGACCCCAAATTTCTACCAAGGAGCTCTTATAACTGATTAACACTTTCAGCAAGACTGGATACAAGATTAACTTAAAAAAAAAGTGGCCCTCCTTTATACAAATGGCAAATGGACTGAGAACAAACTAAGGAAGTCAACAACTTTCACAATAGCCTCAAATAATATTAATGCTTGGAGTAACTCTAACTAAACAAGTGAAAGATATATGTGATAAAATTTCTAAGTCTTTGAAGAGAGAAATTGAAGAAGATACCAGAAGATGGAAAGATCGCCCATGCTTATAGATTGGTAGGATTATATATTAAAAATGAGCATTCTATCAAAAATAATCTACAGATCCCTCACAATCCCTATCAAAACTCCAATACAGTTTTTACACGTCTCGAAGGGACAATTCTCAACTTCATATGGAAAAACAAACAAGCAGGCAAACAAACCTGGATAGAAAAAAACCAGGATAGCTAAAACAACCCTGAATAATAAAAGCATTGTTGGAGGTATCATCAGCTTTAATTTCAAGTTGTTATAGAGCTATAGTAATAAAAACCATATCATATTTGCATAAAAACAGACAGGTTGATCAAGGCAATCAAATTGAAGACCCAGATACAAATCCATACACCTTTGGTCTCCTGATTGTTGATAAAGATGCCAGAAATACACACTGGTAAAAGAAAGCATCTTCAACAAATGGTGCTGGTCGAATTGCTTGTCTACAAGTAGAAGACTACAAATAGACCCATTTTTGCCACAAACTTCAAATCCAAGTGGATCAAAGACCTAAAACCAGAAACACTGCACCGAGAAGAAGAGAAAGTTGGGAGTAACCTTGAACACATTGACACAGGAGACAACTTTCTGAATAAAATAATAATAAATGGGATCTTATGAAACCGAAAAGCTTCTGTAAGGAAAAAAATACTGTCAATGGGACAAAGATGCAGAATACAAAATGTGAAAAGATTTTTTTTTTACCAACTCCATATCCAAAATTTATAAAGAACTCAAGAAACTAGTTATCAAAAAAATAATCCATTTTAAAAATAAACCACCATCCAAAGAGTACACAAGGACAGATCCTTGGCTCCAGCCACATATGTAGCAGAGGATGACCTTGTTGGGCAACAATGGGAGGAGAAGCCCTTGGTCCTGCCAAGTTTGGAGCCCCCAGTGTAGGGGAATGCCAGGGTGGGAAGGCAGGAAGGAGTGGGTGAACAACAAGAAGGGGGAGGAGGAATGGGATAGAGAGTTTATGGATGGGAAACCGGGAAAGAGGATAGGGAAAGGGCATAACATTTGAAATGTAAATAAAAAAATCCAATCAACAAAAGAGAGAGAAAAAAAGAAAGAAATTTGAGATGTTTCAAGAAGATGGTTTGCTCTGATCATACTCTGTGTCTCATTATGCAGAAAAATTATGACATTGTACATTTTTGAGCAAGCACAATAGCTTGCCATCTTCTGTCTGGAGTAAAATTGAGGTTATAAAGTGAAATAAAATATGCTTTCCTGGAAAAAATGGGGTACAGATCTAAACAGATAATTCTCAATAAAGGAATCTCAAGTGGCTGAGAAACACTTTAAAGAATGTTCAGCATCCTGAGCCATCAGGGAAATACAAATCAAAACTACGTTGAGAGTCCATCTTATAACTGAAAATTGGCTAAGATTAGTAATACAAGTGACCGCCCATACTTACAATGGTGTGGAACAAAAGGACCATTTTTCCATTGCTAGTAGGAGTGCAAACTTGTAGAGCTACTATGGAAATCAATATTGTAGAAAATTTGGAATTGATTTATCTCAAGACTCAGCTATACCACCTTGGACATATACCTAATAGATGTTTCTACCATCAGTTCACTTACCTAAATATGCTCATTGTGGCTTTATTTATAATAGCCAGAAATTAAAAAGCACCCAGATGTCCCTCAACCAAAAAGTGGATAAAGAAAATGTGGTACATTTACACAATGGAGTATTACTCAGCAGTTTAAAAAATATGACATGAAATTTGTAGGCAAAGGAATACAATTAGAAAAAAATCATCCTGAGTGGTAACCTTGACTATACGTGGATATTGGCTGTTAAGTAGATGATAATCAAACTGTAATCCACAGAGTCAGAGAGGTAAGCTAGAGAGTAGGGCATTGGTGGTAGGGGAAGTTCACTGAGCTCCCTGGAAAGGGGAAATAGAATAGATTTTGCTAATGCAGTGGGGCAGGTCGGGACAGAAACAGGGACAGAAACAGGAGGGATCAGGTAGGGAGGATGTAGGGAGAGAATGGAGAGAGAGAGAGAGAGAGAGAGAGAGAGAGAGAGAGAGAGAGAGAGAGAGAGAGAGAGAGAGAGAGAGAGAATGAATCGGGGGATGTTTGAAGGTGGTGTGGAAACCTAGTACAATAGAAACTTCCCATAATCTATGATGGTGACCATAGTGAGGATGGATCCCTAGTAGTATAAAATATAGAGTCTCAACTGTCCATTATTTGTAGCAAAGCAAGGTTATGTGGAACTGTTGGCCAATGGCTTCTATGGTGATCCCGGAAGAGCGCAGGCTGATGCTACGACAGAGGCTCACTCCCAAAAATTGACAGTGGGGTCCCATTGCTGAGGATAACATCCATATATCACATCGAACTGCATGGAGCCCTCACCCTATGTTCTAATCTCTTTGGTGCAAGAAAATATTCTGCAAGCTACTGAAAGAGAATACTGTACACCAACCAGCACAAAATTCTTGACTACAATCTGACTGGCCTGCAAGATGTGCTGGGACAACAGTGGTGTAGAACTTGTTGGGGTGGCCAACCAATGTCTGGTTTATCTTGAAGCCCATACCATTAGAGGAATCCTATGCCCAGTACTGCCTGGATAGTTAGGAACTGGAGATTGGATAGCATAGAAACAGGATAAAACCAAAAACAACAGGCAAAAATAAAAAATCAATGAAACGATTCCTAGTGATATTCTGCTATACCCATAAATTGGTTCAGTCATCATCAGAAAGGGTATCTTTGGCAGCAGATGAGAGTAGGTGTAGTGACCTATAGCCAGGCACTATGAAGAGAAAGATTCTAAATTCTCCATTGTAGGATTTCTCCATTGTATCTCACCCCTTGGAATTTAGGAACCCTGTGGAAGAGGGGAAGAAAGATCGGAAAATCCAGAAGGGACTGAGAACACCAGGAGAACATGGCCCACTAAATCAACTAAGCGGGGCTCATATGTTCTCACAGAGACTGAATTCCCAAGCATCAGGCCTGCATGGCTCTGTAGCAGGTCCTCTGAGTATGTTTTGGGTCTTAGCTTGGTGTTTTAGTGGGGCTGCTAACAGTAAGAGCAAGCACATCTCTGACTCTTTAGCCTGTTCCTAGGACTCTTTTCCTCAGATTGGGTTGCCTTGTCCAACTTTGATAAGAGAGCTTTTGCCTTGTCTTATTGTATCTTATTTTGTCTTATTTAGTTGTTGTTTCTTCAAGTCCTGGATCATTCTAAAGGGAAACTGTTGTAGTTTGACTATGCTTGGCCTAGGAAGTGGCACTATTTGGAGGTGTGGCCTTGTTGGAGGAGCTGTGTCACTGTGGGTTCAACTTTAAGATTCTACTCCTAACCACATGGGAGCCAGTCTTCTCTTAGCAACCTTCAGATGAAAATGTAGAACTCTTTCTGCCTGAATGCTGCTCTGCTCCCACCTTGATGATAATGGACTGAACCTCTGAACCTGCAAGCCAGCCCCGATTCAACTTTTTGTCTTTATAAGAGTTGCCTTGGTCACAGTATCTGTTCACACCAACAAAACCCTAACTAAGACAGAAGTAGAGGGTGAGTGGATCTGGAGGAAAGGGAAGTTAGGGAGGATCTGGGAGGAGTGGAGGAAGGAGAAACTATAGTCAGGATGTATTATATGAAAGAAATCTATTTTTAATAAAATAAAATAAAATACACTTCAATGTCTCTTCCCCTGCCTCTGTTGTCTATTGATATCTAACCCATTAATTCTATTTCTCTGGAGAACCTTGAACAATAGACATTTGTAAGATTCACAGATTTAACTTTTCACTCGAAATATTAGAAAATCCGTTATTCTTAGAATTTTTATGCAGAGCATTGCCTTCATTTTCCAGCTGTGTTATGCCATGACCATGAGTGCAGGATACAAGCAATCCGTGAAGCAAAATCTAGACACACCAGTTACTCGCTATGGGCTCAGTATAGATAATACATACTCCCTTTGGACACTAGTCCCCTAACCAATGAAGCAGGGAATAGGCAGTGTGCCGAATGAAGACGGACCATGTGACACACAGTGTAACCCGATACCAAGTAAGTCCTACTGATACTGTCTCTAGGACTCCTTCGCCCCTCCTTAGTTCCTTAAAAAAAAAGAGTTATTAATTAGATTCAAGCAACATCTATAAAGCAATGTACGATTGGCTGTTGGAACTGCTGGGGAGCTGGAGATGAGAGATGATAATCAATGCCCTTACCCTTCAGGACTCAGAGTCAATTGAGAGGAGACCATGTCACATGGTTCGAAAGCCACAAGACAAGGCTGTATAAATCAAAGCTTTCTCAAGACTTCAAGGACCTACCCAAATCCTATCTCCTTCAGGAAACCTTTCCAGATCTGCGTAGCAGAAATTAATCTCCCAACTCCCACATCCCCAGGGCCTCTGGCTTGTACCTTCCCTACAGTACTTACCACTATTTACCTTGTATTAGAGTGATTTATGCGCATGTCAGCCTCTCCCGCTAGAATGTGAGCTCCTGAGGACAGAAATATTTATGAAGGGCCTTCCTATGACTTTGGCTATTGTATGAAGGACCAACTTAATAACACCCATAATCCACCTCACCTTTTACAGTGATTTTATGGCAAAATAATTAAAATTAAGTATAACTTAAAAAATTACTCTCACATCTTCATGCTTATAGCCAGCATCTCTTTTCCATGCCCATTTTATAGAGCTGGGTAGGAGACAGATAGCTTGCTGTGACCTTTCCAAGGTTATCAAAGTTAATATTGGGGCTAAGCCTCAAGCCCAGGCCATTTGCGCTCCATAGTCAGAGGCTGGTGTTTAACCCATGTAGCCGTGTTGCTGATTCCTATCCCATTAAGTCACCCTTAGTGAGCAATTCCGCAACCCACTGCACATAAACAGTTTGGCTTCCTTGTCAAGAGTGTGTTTTAGTAAGTTTTCTCCCTGTTTCAACATAAAAGGAAGCCAGATGAAACAAACTGCAATCTTAAGAGTCCTTATGGACTGGCTGCGTGTCCCGCCCTGGTGATTTTTAGGTTACACCTTGGAAGCAATTTCCCCCAACAAAACCACAGGGCTTCAGCGATTAGATCTGGGCATGCTTGAACTCCAATCTTTCTAACCTTCCTTCTTGAGATTTCTCAAGGCCTGCGGTGATACCAAGAGACAGCTCAGCTATCAATTATTGGCAGATGGGGTCACTGAGGTCTTGAAAGGAGGAAAAAGTACTGCTCAAGGCCACTTACTACCCTAATCCGAACCCAGAACTATTTGGTGCTGAAAACTTCCCATGAACTTCTGTGGAGTTTCTTCTTGGAATAGAAGGGGGAGATTCACCTAACCTAATCCTTAGAAGATGACAAGACCAAAGAATAACTTTTGACATCAGCACACGGGGTATAAGCTGTAGTTAGGCCTCTGTAGCCACACTGACTAATGGACGGAGTGCCAGGAACCCCTCATCGTCCCACTTTTGTGCCTTTACTTCTGCTCTGACTCCCACTGGGAAAATCTTTTCTTTACAGCAATGACTAAACTCGAGTTCCCATTTCAAGGTCTCACTGGACTGGATAAATTTAGCTGGACCAAACCAGTACTTTGACAAAAGCAGACTTTTTATAAAGGACTCAGCAAAGGCAGAGTCAGAAGCAAGGATAACTAGGCAGGCGAGGATAGGGAAGCCAGGAGGGCCAGGTTTTTACTGAGGAATGCGAACAACCTGTTGAAAAGTGAGAAGCCAGGAAGGTTTTCAAACAGACAGCTAGGCCATGTAATATGACTTCCATTTTAGGAAGGGGAATATGAAAAGAAAATAATTGCTTGAAGTTACTTGTTGGACTTTGAATGGGTTCATTTTACAATGCTGGTATCCTGGCCCTGGCTAGTAACTGTGGACTAGAGATGAGAGTTAAGGAGAGTGGTGAGTTGAGCAGGGTAGCCTGGAGTTGTTTTCTATTAGAAGCCTATTGAAGCCAGCACAGCATGAAAAGAAGCATTTAGGATGAGAAAGGCAGTATGTGCTATGAATCTCAGCTCAGCTACCTTCAGAGAAGTTGACTTTAAATTCCATGAGTTTAAATTTCTCCACTCTAGAATAGTAATACCAATGAGAGTACACAGAAATAAGAGACATGACTGACCAGTTAGTGACTCCCATAAAAGAGGGAATAGACATTTGAACTAAGTACAAGTCCTCACTTTTGCCCCCTGTCAAATGTCTGGAAAAATGACTGGATCTAGGCACCTGGTAAATCTCCTTAACGGGAGCAAAAGAAAGACTTTGTGAGATCAGCTGTAATTAGCATTCTGTTGAATGAGGTAAATGCTCGTTGGAATGTTTGGTTAGCTTTTGATGGACACATGTGAAGACTCACAGAGAACACTCAGTATTAGCACGATTATTGATGCCCTGTGTATCTACTGCTAAGTCAACTTCCATTCCTACTCCACTTGCTCTAGTACTAGAGAATCTTTGGAAGACATCTATTCTCTATCCTAGACTCCTTTGCTGTTAGGAGTCACCATGGGACAGAACACTGGCTAATAAAATAGGAACATGTCTGCTGGTAGATTCTGGAAAAAGAAGAGTCTCAGTCAGTGTCTCCTGAAGCTCTCTGTTCCCTACTTTTGCCACCTTTTAGTTCAGGGATGATACCTAAGTTTGATACAGTAATCCAGGAAAGTGAAGAAAACTTCAAGAGTCAGGAAGGCACCATCTCAGTACTGGGAACCTACAATTCCACTTGATGCCCATAGTCATACATCTGTTTAGTCTTCTTTATAAGAAGAATAAATTCTTCATGCTGTTCCCTGCCTTTTACATGCATCTCACTAGGTAGATGTCTCTGCCTGTCTCTCCCCCCATCTACTTTCCTCCTCTTTCTGTCCACCTCATCTATAAGCCATAGGATACTGAGTCTTAATTACCAGTTTAGTGGGTTCTAGAATCACCACAGGAACAAACTTCTGAGGGAATTTCTAGCTGAGATCAACTGAATTAGGAAGACACACCCTAAATACACAAGGGCTATTCCAGTGCTGTGTGGGGTCCCACACTAAATGGAAAAGGAAGTGAGTTCAACATTAACATGAATCTCTTCGCTTTCTGAGTGCCGATGCCTGTGAGCCGTCACCTCAAACTTCTGACATCACAGCTTCCCTGAGAAGATGAACTGCACTCTCAACTAAAATAAAATCCCAAGAAAACAAATCCTGCTTCCTTTCCTTTGCTCTTGTTAGGTGTCTTTTCTTAGCATCATGTAAAGCAACTCTGATAGAAGCCAGCTTCATCCTTACATGCACCAAGAAGGGATGGCCCTTTGTGAAGTGTATACTTTAAGTCCTCGGTATTTTGAATCCTGTTTTCAAATGGTTATTAGTTTGTCACTGCTGTTGATAGCTGACCTCCTTGGAGACAAGCTAAGATCCCTATAGACAGTATTTCTTAACAAAATGTGGGCACGTGAGGGACATGACATAGTTTACACAGATGTTATTTTTATTTTAAATGTTTGGTTCATTCATGTAACATATGTGTGCTGAGAGTCTGCTGTGTCTGGCTTCAGGGTAAATAGCACAAACTTTGATGACAAACAATGTGAAACCTTTGGGTCAATATTTTCAGTTTCCTCACACAAGTAGTAACAGTGTCAGACATGAGGTAATCATGCAATTTTTTATTTATTCCTTATTATGATCAACCAGCCTATTTGTCTCTGAATATATTCCTAATCTTATCATATATAACCTGTATATCTATATATACCTCTGCAGTGCTTAAAAAAACCTTCAAATGAAACTCATTTAAATTCATTTATACTTAAGTATATTAATGTCCATGCATAACAATGCACACTATGCATAACTAATGTCACACTAACAAACATGGGCTTTTTTTTAAAAATTGATTTTCTTTGGCGATTACAGCAAGAATTCCACAGCAGCTCTGTTGTTACTGGAGAAGCATCATGACCATGGCAAAGCTAGAAACAGAAGTAACTGGACTGCACTAGGAAATGTGTTGCTTTAAGACCAACTGGGTGTCTACTCTGATTGTCCTCATTTTACACTTGGGGAGCCTGCATCCCCTGAGTCTCCAGTGTCAAAGTCCTTTTTTGGCCCACAGGGAACCCCAGACTGAACTCCACAAGTGATATCAGATGTCAGCTTCCTTTCAACCAACTGCCTAAGAACCAGGGCTCTGTGTCTGAAGCCCTGAGTTCAATTCTCACTTGATGAGGTACTAGAGTTGAGATCTCCCTGGGCCTCAGTTTATCATGTATGCCACGAAATACTAAGAGCACTGGGTTTCAGTGATGTCAGAACTTTGCTGAGTTCATCCAAATCCAGTGTAGAGTACACTCCAGTCTGTTCGAATTACCACATCCTTGTGTGTGTTCAGTCCATGTTCTCCATGTTCCTTCAACACAGCGGAGCTGTGCTCTCACTCTCTGTACTATAGCTTTCTTCACTGGCTAAGATCCTTTTGGTTCTGCAACAGGCATCACAGAAGACATTATGCTGAGGCATGTGGCAGGATATGAGCAATGTTCATGAGGTTCCTAAGCTTTGGGGAAAGCAAACAGTGAAATTCTATGACCAGAACACCTAAAGGACCCATTCAATACATCCACAAATGCCATCAATATGGAATCCTTGACATGTCTTTACATATGTAATGTGTAAAACCCTGTGTAAGGGTATTGTGGCAAACATCTCAGGGGAACAATCCTATCCCCTTTAAATTGGTTAGAGTTAATAGGTCATGGATGAGTTAAAGAGGGACTAATTGTTGCTAAGTAGCTACTACAGGCTAATATGACTGTATGGGTAATACATATATCATATTTAGCCCTTACTAAATACATGTTAATTTTACTACATAGTTCTATGGAATAGATGCTACCCTTCATTTTTATTTATTTTTTTATTTTTTATTGGATTTACATTTCAAATGTTATCTTTTTTTTCCTGGTTTCCCCTCCGTACCCTCCCCCCATTCCATACCTCCTTTCCCTGCTTCTATGATGGTGCACCCCCACTCACCTACATGTTCCCACCTCTCCACACTGGCATTTCCCTACACTGGGTCATTAAGCCTTCACAGGACCAAGGGCCTCTTGACCCATTGAAGTCCTACAAGGCCATACTCTGCTACATATGCAGCTGGAGCCATGGGTCCCTCCATGTGTACTCTTTGGTTGGTGGTTGAGTCCCTGGGAGCTCTGGGAGGTCTAGTTGGTTGATGGTTTTGTTCTTCCTATGGGGTTGCAAAACCCTTCAGCTCCTTCAGTCCTCTAACTCCTCCATTGGGGACCCTGTGCTCAGTCCTCTGCAATGCTGCAAGCATCCTCCTTTGTATTTGTCAGGCTATGGCAGAGCCTCTCAGGAGGCTGCTATATCAGGCTCCTGTCAGCAAGCACTTCTTGGCATCCACAATATTGTCTGGGTTTGGTGTCTGTATATGGGATGAATTCCCAGGTGTGGCAGTATTTGGATGGAGTTTCCTTCGGTCTCTGCTCCACACTTTGTCTCTGTATTTCCTCCCATGAGTATTTTGCTCCCCTTTCTAAGAAGGACTGAAGCATTGGCACTTTGGTCTTCCTTCTTCTTGAGCTTCATGTCTGTGAATTGTATCTTGGGTATTCCAAGCTTTTGGGCTAATATTCACTTATCAGTGAGTACATCTGTTGATTGCCATTTTGTTCTAATGTCCTTTGCCTTACAATAGCTTTGCAAGTTTATGAGGTTCCATTTGTCCATTCTTGATCTTGGAGCATAAACCATTGGTGCTCTCTTCAGGAAATTTTCCCCTGTGCCCATGTGTTCAAGGCTCTTCCCCACTTTCTCTTCTAATAGTTTGAGTGTATCTGGTTTTAGTGGAGGTCATTGATCCACTTGGACTTGAACGTTGTACAAGGAGATAAGAATGGATCGATTTGCATTCTTCTCCATGCTGACCTCTAGTTGAACCAGCACCATTTGTTGAAACTGCTGTCTTTTTTCCATTGGATGATTTCTTTTATGAATGTGGGTGCCCTTGCATCTGAAGCAGAGATGTTTAGAGTGAGAATTCATCTTGGTAGATTTTTTGTTTGAACAGAATGAAGTGTACTTCCTTAACTTTTTTGATAACTTTTGGTTGCAAGTCGATTTTATTCAATATTTGAATGGCTACTCCAGTTTGTTTCTTGAGACCATTTGCTTGGAAAACTGTTTTCCAGCCTTTTACTCTGGGGTAATGTCTGTCTTTGTCATGGAGTTGCATTTCTTGTATGCAGCAAACTGCTGGGTCCTCTTTACGTATCCAGTCTGTTAGTCTATGTCTTTTTTATTGGGGAATTGAGTCCATTGATATTAAGAGATATTAAGGAATAGTGATTATTGCTTCCTGTTATTTTTGTTGTTAGAGCTGGAGTGATGTTTGTGTAGCTATCTTCTTTGGGGTTTGTTGAAAGAACTTACTTTCTTGCTTTTTCTTGGGTGTAGTTTTCCTTCTTGTGTTGGAGTTTTCCATCTATTATCCTGTGTAGGGCTGAATTTGTGGAAAGATATTGTGTAAATTTGGTTTTGTCATGGAATATCTTGGTTTCTTCACCTATGTTAATTGAGATTTTTGATGGATATAGTAGCCTGGGCTGGCATTTGTGTTCTCTTAGGGTCTGTATGACATCAGTCCAGGATCTTCTGACTGTCACAGTCTCTAGTGAGAAGTCTGGTGTAATTCTGATAGGTCTGCCTTTATATGTTACTTGCCATTTTCTCCTTACTGCTTTTAATATTTTTCTTTGTTTTCTGCACTTGGTGTTTTGATTAATATGTGGTGGGAGGAGTTTCTTTCCTGGCCCCATTTATTTTGAGTTTTGTAGACTTCTTGTTTGTTCATGGGCATCTCTTTCTTTAGGTTAGGGAAATTTTCTTCTATAATTTTGTTGAAGATATTTACTGGCCCTTTAATTTGGGACTCTTTGCTCTCTTCTATACCTATTACCCTTGGGTTTAGTCTTCTCATTGTGTCCTGGGCTTCCTGGATGGTTTAGGTTAGGAGCTTTTTGCATTTTTCATTTTCTTTGACTGTTGTTTCATTTTTTTCCTATGGTATCTTATGCCCCTGAGATTTTTCTCTTCTATCCCTTGTATTCTGATGGTGATGCTTGTGTCTATGATTCCTGATCTCTTTCCTAGGTTTTCTATCTCCAGGGTTGTCTGCCTTTGTGATTTCTTTATTGTTTCTTTAGCTCCTGCTCAGATGTTCGATATTCCTCAGCTGAGAATTCTTTGTTTAGCTCTGCACCCCATTGTTTCTTTATAGTTTCTATTTCCATTTTTAGATCCTGGATGGTTTTGCTCAATTCCTTCACCTGTTTGGTTTTATTTTTCCTGTAATCTTTTAAGGGATTTTTGTGTTTCCTCTTTAAGGGCTTCTACCTCTTTA
Organism: Rattus norvegicus; assembly: GCF_021556685.1. Lineage (NCBI taxonomy): Eukaryota > Metazoa > Chordata > Mammalia > Rodentia > Muridae > Rattus > Rattus norvegicus. The sequence continues at coordinate 162,880,639 of NC_141534.1, read as the reverse complement.
CCAGTGTTCTCCTGTGTTTTTAAGGAATTATTTATGTCCTCCTTAAAGTCCTTAAAGTCTCGTTAAAGTCTCATCATCATGAGATGTGAATTTGAATTCGAATCTTGCATTTCCTGGGTGTTGCATCATCCAGAACTTGCTCTAGTGTGAGAACTGGGATCTGATGATGCCAAGTAGCCTTGGTTTCTGTTTCTTAGATTCTTGTGCTTGCCTCTCACCATCTGCTTATCTCACGTTTTAGTTTGTCTTGCCTTTGTCTGGAGCCAGTTCCTCCTGTGGGCGTATAAGCCTATGATGTTAGGTGTGTCAGCACTCCTGGGAGACTAGCTCTCTCTGAGAAGGATTTGGGTAAAGAGAGCTGAGCCATAGGGTCACCTCTGGATCACAGCTGGAGACTAGAAGGATCCTGTCCCGAGTTACTTTGTGGTTTCTGTGCCCTGTGGTCTCCTCCTGAGTGCCTCTTTGGCCAGTTTTTGGAGCAAAAGTGTTGTTCTCACCTGTAAACTTAGGAGTGACAAGCACTCCTCAGAGACCAGCTCTCTCTGGGCGGGATTTGGATATCGAGAGCTGTGCCACAGAGTCAACTCTGGAGCCCAGATGGAGTCTGGAAGCTCTAGCCTTCATTTTATACATAGGCAAGTTGAAGCAGAGATCTCAAGCTCCTTGCTCCAGGTTAATCAGCTAATAAAGAGCAGCTATGGATTTGAATTTGATGACATGGTTTACCTGTTTCCCAATGTTTTGCTGATAATGAGATGAGGAAAATGGAACTGGGGAAGAGTGGGTGAAAGAGTGAGGGCTAAGGCTGAAGGAGAGCCATATTGTTTATCTTTCTGGTGTTTATACAGGGTCAGTCCCCCATGAATACCCTGCCAGGTGCACACTAATGCAGAGAAAAGGATCTGTGCACAGTTTCATATGCAGAGTGAAAACTACTGGGTCACTGTTTCTTCAGACACTAAAGGGTTTGATCACCTCTTTCCTATGAATTGTACATGGCAAGCTGCTACCTGATCTGCCTTCCTAGATCAGAGTCCAAATTCCAATACATAAGCTGTGAGACATCAATCTGACTGTGTGGGGCATTGGTTGCTTCGTCTGCTATGGGATTCTTGATATCTCATTTCAGTGGACCATGATTAGAGATCACAAAGTTAGGTATACAGTCCATCATTTAAGCTAAGGGATGTGAGAATATGTTTGTAGTCTGCTAACCATTGTGCTGGGAGAGCAGGTGCAGATGGATATTACCAGAGCAAGCTGGACTGCTGTGTCCCACCAGGTGTGATCTATGAGACTTGTCTGTCTCAGTTGTTTCCACCCAGCAGGCACCTGCAGGCACTCTTCTCCACTACAGTATTTTAAATGCAATTAAGCCCAACTTCCAAAAGTAAGCCGTGGTGTATCGTTGAGAATGTTTTGAGCTTGTTGGGCTCATAGGCAGACACTGCAGCCAGGCTTCTATTAGTCATCCTACGCTTGGAGTCTCCAGCTGGCAGGCTGACCAACAAGTTGAGACTAGTCAGAAAACAGAAGCGACTTCTTAGGGTCGTACCTGAGAGAGTTTTCTCAAAAGGGATGGCGAAGGAAGCTGTGTGCTATAATCTGTTTTAAAAACACACAGAAAGGATAGCAGCTGTAGTATAGATGATGGGAAGGGCAAATATCAGGCAACAGAAGGAGACAAGTTATGAGAGTCCAGTTATTAGCCAGCACCTGATAAGAGAGCCCAGATTATCCCAGCAGTGTAACACCTCTTCAGCAAATCCCGCAGAGCATGGATGGGGTGCGGAAGTCTAGAATTTAGTTGGTTCTCATAAATGGCACACACTTGATAAATTCTCACTTCTCACTTTCACCTTTTTGGTAGGGCTGGTAAAGATCTAAGAACAAAATTTACAGTTTATGCCCATAGTATATGAGATGCAGAGTAAAATTGACAGCCATTGATGCTTATCTAATTGTTGGATGGGCCTTTCCTTCTTTTCTTCATCACTGTCCTGTCCTCTCCTCCCTTTTCTCTCTCAGCGTACCCTCTCTTCTCCTTCCCTCCCTCCCTGCCTGTCTCCCTTCCACAGACTATTTACTCCTTTTCCTCATTTCTTCTTCCCTTCCTTCCTCCCCCTTCCTCAGTTCCTTTCTCTGTCCCTTCCTTCTCTTCATTCCCGTCCTTCTTCACTCTTCCCCATAAACCTCTCTTCTCCCTCTTTCACTTCCCCTTTCTCCCTTCTCTTTTTCTATTTTTTCTTTCTGTTTTTCATTTCACTTTTCATTTCTTGACCATCTGTTAAGCCAATAACTGAAGTTAAAAGAATGGATACCTGGGTTTCACTTAGAGAAAGCAACATTTACAGCAAATTCACAAGGATCAGTGTCCTCCCCTCCTGAAGTTCAGATACATGTCTGCCATGCCCGTGTGGATTACCACAGGCACCTTAGACACAGCCCAGCCCTTACTGCATGACTTTTCCTACATATCAGCCTTCTATCCTGACTTCTTCTCAGACTGGATAGGCTAACTTTTTACCTTGCTTACCCAAGCCAGAGCCTAAATTGCTTTTGACTTCCCCTTTGTACGCTGTGTATTCCTAAGTGTGTGAGTTTCTCTGATTTTTTTCTACCCACATACTTTTCTTAATTCTCACAGTTATTATGTAAGCTCAGGCTGTCATGATCTCACCTCAGTACCAATGGCATATCTATTTGTCTCCATTTTTCCACAATCCTTCAATTAGGCTAGAATAATCTCAAACTATCTCTGCCTTGTTGATAAAAGGGCCTATTGTTGAGTGTATATCTCCTCATCACCTGAATGCCCCAGCCTCAGATTCGTAAAACCTACTACATAAACCTTCCTGACATCTTGGTATGCCCATCTTATCTTTATCTGTGCTGGCTAGTTCTTCTGTCACCTTGACACTGGCATAATTTGTGAGGAGGAACCTCAATTGAGAAAATAACCTGATTATGGACAAGCCTGTAGGACAATTTCTTGATTGCTGATTCATTCAGGTGTTTCCATCCCACAGCAGGCAGTGTCACCCTGGTGGATAGTTGGATGATATTGAGATGCCATCTTAGGACTGGCTTCCATTAAAACAGGAGGGCCTAGAGACTTGACCTGTAGCTGAACCCAAGCTGCATCCAAGTTCGTGGAAGAACCATGTAGCTTGCCTCTGGCCCATACTCCAGAGTCACTCCTTAGTTACTCTGGAGTAACAGCCAACAGGATTGGTCTGGTAGTTCCAGATGTACTTCCGCACTGTTTGTGATTGTTTATGGTTTTCTTCAGAGCACCCACCTGTCGGCTTATAATAGTCATTCAATTAGATGCATGCCAGGCTAGAATCCCCCTCACTTGCTCACCATTTTCTATAAAACCTTGTCCTGCAGAGGGCTTGGGGCTTCATTCTCTCATCTGGCGGCGAGCCCAAGCTGGAGCTTGAATAAAGACACCAGTGGGATTGCATGGGAATCAGTTCCTTTGTGGTCTTTTTTGGGCTCATGAATACTTTCTGAGCAGGCACAACAGTATAAGATACCAGGATGAGAAAACCATGGGGAGAAAGCCAGCCAGTAAGTAGTACCCTGCTGTGGCTTCTGCTTCAAAGTTCCTTCTTCCAGGTTCCTGTCTTGAGTCCCTGCCTAGACTTTACCCAGTGATAGATTATAATCTGGGAGGTGAAATATATACTTTCTTCCCAAAGTTGACTTCGGTCATGATATTTATCACAGCGGTAACCCTAAGACACCCCTCTGCCATGCTCACAAGCCTGGCGTGGAGCTGGATGGTATATCTACCAGATTGCTGCCAGCAGCCCACCCTGTACCAATGTCTGCCAGCTTATATGTATTTCATACTCAACACTTCCAGGGGCTGTATGTCTCTGGCCAAAGTTCATCATGGGGTTCTCTGAGGATGGGATGGTTGTATTGTGTGCCTTTCTGCTTTAAAACTATGTTATGCCTTTAAATCACATCGTCTTCAATGTTCACTCCATTGTTCCCATGAACATTTTACTTTGGCAAAGTTTGATCACTACTGTCCCCAGCACCTAGCACAAGGCTTTGCATATGATATTTGCTGAATAAATAATTGCATGAACTCCTATTTTATGGCCATGAGGACTGAGATCTTGATAACATGTGCAAGGCATGAGTAATAGAAGGTGATTTTTTTTTTCCTAAAGACTTGGACTTTTGATCATAACACAGTACACGGTAAACCAGGTCACAGGATTTGGTCTCCAGGGTACCTATAGAGAATGTCCCAGGAGTTCCTTTTTAGGCTAACATAAGATTAACACTAATTCTACATTATAGGTGTGTGTGTGTGTGTGTGTGTGTGTGTGTGTGTGTACTCAGCAGATGGAAGGACAAAGGAAGAGATCCTGGTCAAGATGGAAGCCACATCTTGGAAAGGTTACTGTAAAGAAATGAATGGGTATGCTCTCCTCTTTCCTGCTGTGGCCACCCTCCTCCCCACCTTTTATTCTATTCATCATCATCAACAATGGGAAGACAGAGTTAGTGGGAGAGTCTTATTCAGTGTTCAACCTACCTTATCATAATAGGAGACTTCCCAGCTAAATGTCGATGTGACAGAAAATACCAGCTACTGCAGTGTCTCACCCAGACCTTGTCTGCCCCTCAGCTCTGCTCATCAGTCATTGGTTTTCCCATTTGAACAATGGGAGCAACAACTGGCTTCACCATCAATCTCCCTTTTCCTGAATGATTGGAACTAAAAATCATTTGCATTTCAACAATGGTCCAGCAGAGCCTTATTCTATCCATTAGTCAGATAGTAAATTGGTTGCCCTGAGTTCTCTCTGGTCACTTATTGAATAACTGCATGTCATCAACACAAATTTGCAGCCTGGCCTAGAGCTTTCATTTTTTAAGATGGGGGACCTTTGACTTTAAAATCTATATTATATCTACATATACTGTTGAAATGTGTGTGTGTGTGTGTGTGTGTGTGTGTGTGTGTGTGTGTGTGTGTGTGCAGGGAGAGAGATAGCAAGCAGGAAGGACTAGAGGAGTACTCCTAGAACTGTAAATAAAGGAGTTAGAATTACATACACACACAGACACACACACACACACACACACACACACACACACACCCCATTAATTAAAGTGGAAGAATAACTTCTTTCACTTTAATTGGGACCACAGGCAATGAACTTTTCTTGGGGGGAGAAATGAAGCCCCTAAGAGAAAATCTCAAGGAATAATAACATCTCAAAATGCGACTGACACTTAACAGATTATCTCCTTAATCACACCTTTATTTCTATTAAGCAGGGCTTATTCTCCCTGCTGATTTGCAACACACGTTAGTGCTGAGAGGCCTGTGGCAGAATCAAAGGCTTGATCGACTGGAGCTTTCTGGTGGGTCTCTGCAAACAAGCGATCTGGGGAAAGAGCTGGAAAACAAGCAAGGGGCAAGTACAGCTTCCCTGTGCTCTGATTTTGAAAATGTCTCATTCCCCCAACCCAAGCAACATGTCAGGAAAATGAGCCAGCAATACAGGGGAAAGTATACAAATATGTAAGATAAAATCCCGTTTTTATCTCAGTGAATGAATCCTGGAACTAAAAATCAATTGTTTCAAAGGCCTACCTCCCATATGTTCACAATTAATGTTTATTTTACACTATCATTTACTATGAGTGTTTTGTACTTTTTAGTCCAAATCTGTAACCACTCAAGAACATAAACCTGGCTATGAATCCCCAGAAAGTGGAAACTGACCAGTGCCTTAGAATCTGGTGTAAAATTGAGCCTCAATGGGATCCAGGGCACACAGGACCTTGTGCACTCTGGAAAATTTGAGGTTTACCTCTGGCCTACACACACACACACACACACACACACACACACACACACACACACCACCACCACCACCACCACCACAACAACATACCAGTACCTAACAGCTTCCAAATGTTATATTTTGATAATGTTTAACACTTCAAAGATTTTGTTTTATAATTTTATGTACATGAATTTTGTCTGTTTATATGTATATGTACCATGTGTATACCTGTTGCCTGCTGAGGCCAGAAGAGAGTAACAGATTCTTGAGAACTAGAGTGATAGACAGTTTTGATCCACCCAATGTGAATGCTGGGAACCAAACCCTGGTCCTCTTCTAAAGCAACGAGTACTCTTAACCACTGAACCATCAATCCCAACCCAGCTTTTATAGTTTTAAATTATGAACTTCAAAGATCTTTTGTTTACCTTTTTTGATGTTTACCAAGCTACAAGTTAACAGTGAAAAACTATCAAATAAGTAATGTGTCCATGTTACATTCCATTATCAATCAAAGTGATGGCTGAGTTGTTAACAATGGCCAATGATTTTATTGGTTATGTCTGTGTAGCCCCTATAAAAGTCCTTAAGAATCAGAATGGATAGAGTTTGCAGGGATCATACCCTATAAGGAAAGGAAGTCCTGTTCCTTTTCCCATGTGCTTCACTGGTGTAAGCTGTCTTAGTTAGAGTTTTGATTGCTGTGAAGAGACACCATGACCATGGCAACTCTTATGATGATAAATATTTAATTAGAGCTGACTTATAATACAGAGGCTTAGTTCATTATCATCATGGTAGAAAGCATGGTGATATGCAGGCAGATATGGTGCTGGAGAGTGAGCTGAGAGGTCTATCCCTGATAGGCTGGTAGCAGGGAGAGAGAGAGAGACACTAGGACTGGCTTGAGCATCTGAAACCTCAAAGCCCATCCCCAATGACATAAATCCTCTAACAAGGCCACACCTACTCAAGCAAGGACACACTCCAACAAGGCCACAGCTCCAAATAGTGCCACTCTCTATGAGCCCACAGGGCCATTTTCATTCAAACTACCACAGAAGCAGTCACTGATATCCTTTGTAACCATCTTCTGTAACAAAGCCCTAGAGTAAGTATAGCCTTGCTCTCTCTGAACTTCTCCAGAAACAAGGTGGAATTGGTCACTGACATATGAAAGAGGAGACGATCTTGGAAACTCAGTTCCCAATCCACAGAATCTTAGGCTATATGTCCATGGGGATGTGAGCTGTGCTTCCATAGCCAAGGAGATGTGACATACTTGATAAAATGCAAGACCCTCGATGCCATCTTAAATTTATGGATTCTATTTTTCCCAATCAAGAATTATGATGTTATGGGATGCACCAAATTCTCTCTTCTTAAAGGGAAGCTCCCTTCCTGAAGAAACTAGAACTCTCCTAGCTACGGGTATTGGTTTTGACTAAGGCCTGTGTATCTAAAGCAGAGAGCAGGGGCAGGGCTGCTTAACACACGCTCAGATCCAAGGAGGGCTCTGCTAGCCCAGATAATGAAGACAGAATAGGAAAAACCCAGCCAAAGCCAATTAAAATATCTTCCAGCTCTCTAATTTATTTCTGTCTCCATGGAGCAAACACAAATTCCCAACTTATGAGAAGTGCATGAAAGTATTTAAACCGTGTAGAAGCAATTTTTCTAAATAGTAGACTACATTACCATTCTCATTTTGAATGAAAGATCCTATTCTACGATAATCAACTCAGAAATATTTTAGAAACTTATTTCTTATCAGAGATAATGCAAGACTAGGGGAAAATCAAAGCCATTGAGCAACTTGTTTTGGGGGTCACCCAACAGATTTTTCAAAAGTCAGTTTTAGGGATATTTTTCAAAGCCTGACTCAAGGAACCCAGAAACAATTGCATGTGAGTTTATAGTTAGGGGATTTCGGTGACATTTACTTCTCTATTTTTTTTACTGCATATATATATATATATATATATATATATATATATATATATGTATATCTCCATTGTGGATTCTGGACAAGGCAGAAAAATTACTAGGAGGAAACAATCATTAATCTACACATAACATTTTATGGTTGCATGTATCTCCATTTCTGTATTCAGAAATTTAGAGTTGTTTTGTGTCACTCCACTGTTTGATAGCTCACTTTCCTTAAAATTTTTACTGCCTAGTATTTCATAGTGAAAGGGCTGTAAGTAAGGTATAGGCAGTTATAAAACTAAATGAATACTTATGAAGCTTCTGCCCACCTTTAGATTCAAAGCTCTCCAGCATGGTTGAACTGCCTGTTTCTTCCCAATTCACCAAGGGTTTTTGGTCCAACATTGCTCTGATTTGAAAACTATTTCAGGGCCAGTGAAATGGCTCAGTTGGAAAAAGTGCTTGCAGTCAAGCTTCACAACCTGAATGTGATCTAAAACCCATACAGTAGAAAAGGAGAACTGAGCCGCATCTTCTTCTGACCCCCACACATGCACCGTGGTGTGCACACGCATGGGCTTGTGCACGTCCATGCACACACACACAAAACTTAAAAATAATTACCTGTTCAAATGGTTCTACAAAGGACTTTAAAATTTACTTATTTTGGATCCTGCCTTACTGAAAGTTTCTTTATAAGACTTTTATTTTTCTTCTGTTGTAGATTTTGTAAGGTTTATCTGAGTTATTTTATATGGCCTACATTTTAAACATTATTTCTTATATACCATTGTATGAATGTATTATGATTTGCTCTTCTGCCGACGGATATTTGAGTCATTTCAAGTTTCTTTTTATTTTAGATATATTTTCTACCATGGTAGTCCTCATACCCATCTCCTGGTGACTGGCAGTAGACAGCTTTCTAGAAGACAGAGTCATGAAATGAATTATAACATGTATAAAAGTGAGTAGTCTGTCAGTGTCACATCCCTCTTGCTATCGAATAGAGCCTGCACATTTTTACATCTTCCAAAAAATTCAATATTTTTCAATATCAATATTTCCCAATTTGGTATTGTTCTACAGAGCTCACTTCAGTTTCTATTCTGTAAGTCCTTAATTCTTTAAAATGTCTACTGAATATTTTTGTTTCCTTCTCCGTGATGCATGATGAAAGCTCTGTGTGTATCTATCTACTACAATTCTTCCTTTTCTTATTGGCATGTAGCTATATCACCATGTTCTTTGCATTTACGATCCTACAGATAGCATTTTAAATGATGAAGCTAGTCATTTTCAACCCGTGGGTTACAGCTCCTTGGGGAAGTAGAATGATCCCTTTACAGGGGACAAATATCAGATATCCTGTACACAGAATATCCTGCATATCTGATATTTACATTACAGTTCATAACAGCAGCAAACCTACAGTTATGAAGTAGCAAATGAGTATGGTTTTATGGTCGGGGAGTCACCATTGCATGAGGAAACATATTAAAGGCTCAGAGCATTAAGAAGGTTGAGAAGCACTGGTTAATCACAAGCTAAGTCTGCTGCTTGGTCTGCTGCTGCTGTTTAACTGCGGACGGGTGAGTTTCAGAGCCAAGTGGTAACTTTTGCATTTTCCATACAGGTAACTCATTTCTGGGACCCTTACATGAAAACAGAAGACTTTTGTAGGCTCAGCTGAGGAATCTTCTTTCCTGATAAAATGACAGAGCCATAGCTGCCCGGGCCCTCCCCCATCCTTTCTAAATTCTGACAGAAATGCGAAAGAGATATGTGTAGTGGTAGCAGCTCATAGGCGTGAGAGAAAAACAGAGTCATGACAATTCCATCTGTCATTTTTTTTCTACTCTTTCAAATCCAAACTCCTAGTTAGACGATTTAAAGACAGGTTACCTGTTTAAAAACAGTAAATCCAGCCTCTCATTAACTAGAGCAGCAGTCCTGTTGGATGGAGTATTTTTTAAATCTACTTAGTCTTCAAATGGACTCATACCCAATGATGTCCAAAATAGTAGTAAGATCTTCTGCAAGCAATTTTGTTGATTTAGAGTGCAAACTTGTTCCTGTGGCTAATGTGCTCTAACACAGCTGCTTCTGTTTTCCAGTCTCATGGGGCACAACCTCAGCTCTACTTCGTTTGGGTCTCCCTGCCTGCCCCTTCATCACAGTCAAAGTAAACTTTTCCCTCAGTCTTATACCCAGGACAACTGAGCATGACATGTGAGAGGTAGGGAGCTCTCAGGTGAGTAGGAGGCGTCTGTTCCCTTGGATTCTAATCTCTTAAGGCCCTTCCTAAGCCTCAACTTTGAGTTGAAATTATGCTTTCAGTGTAGATTGAGTTCTCTCTCTCTCTCTCTCTCTCTCTCTCTCTCTCTCTCTCTCTCTCTCTCTCTCTCTCTGTGAATACTTGGCCAATGAGAGCTAACTTTATTATTGCAGTTATATTTATTATTACTATTTGCTCTTTTTTTCATCTTTATTAAATTGGGTATTTCTTATTTACATTTCAAATGTTATTCGCTAACCCTTTGACCTCCCCTTCTATATGGTTGTTCCCCTCCCCATCCTTCCCCCATTACCACCCTCCCCCCAAGAATCCCGTTCACTGGGGGTTCAGCCTAGGCAGGACCAAGAGCTTCCCCTTCCACTGGTGATCTTACTAGGCTATTCATTGCTACCTATGAGGTCAGAGTCCAGGGTCAGTCCATGTATATAGTCTTTAGGTAGTGGCTTAGTCGCTGGAAGCTCTGGTTGGTTGGCATTGTTGTTCATATGGGGTCTCGAGCCCCTTCAAGCTCTTCCAGTCCTTTCTTTGATTCCTTCAACCGGGGTCCTGTTCTCAGTTCAGTGGTTTGCTGCTGGCATTCGCCTATGTATTTGCTGTATTCTGGCTGTGTCTCTCAGGAGAGATCTACATCCGGTTCCTGTCAGCCTACATCCGGTTCCTGTCAGCCTACACTTCTTTGCTTCATCCATCTGATCTAGTTTGGTGGCTGTATATGTATGGGCCACAGGTGGGGGCAGGCTCTGAATGGGCGTTCCTTCAACCTCTGTTCTAAACTTTGCCTCACTATTGCCTCCCAAGGATATTCTTGTTCCCCTTTTAAAGAAGGAGTGAAGCATCCACATTTTGGTCATCCTTCTTGAGTTTCATGTGTTCTGTGCATCTAGGGTAATTTGAGCATTAGGGCTAATATCCATTTATCAATGAGTGTGTTTTTCTGTGATTAGGTTACCTCACTCAGGATAATATTTTCCAGTTCCATCCCTTTGTCTATGAATTTCATAGAGTTATAGTTTTTGATAACTGAGTAGTATTCCATTGTGTAGATGTACCACATTTTCTGTATCCATTCCTCTGTTGAAGGGCATCTGGGTTCTTTCCAGCTTCTGGCTATAATAAATAAGGCTGCTATGAACATAGTGGAGCATGTGTCTTTGTTATATGTTGGGGCATCTTTTGGGTATATGCCCAAGAGAGGTATAGCTGGATCCTCAGGTAGTGCAATGTCCAATTTTCTGAGGAACCTCCAGACTGATTTCCTGAATGGTTGTACCAGTCTGCAACCCCACCAACAATGGAGGAGTGTTCCTCTTTCTCCACATCCTTGCCAGCATCTGCTTTTGCCGGAGTTTTTGATCTTAACCATTCTGACTGGTGTGAGGTGGAATCTCAGGGTTGTTTTGATTTGCATTTCCCTTACAACTAAAGATGTTGAACATTTCTTTAGGTGCTTCTCAGCCATTCGGCATTCCTCAGCTGTGAATTCTTTGTTTAGCTCTGAACCCCATTTTTAATATTTGGGTTAATATTTTAATATTGAGGGTTATTTGTCTCTCTGTAGTCTAACTTTGTGAGTTCTTTGTATATTTTGGATATAAGCCCTCTATCTGTTGTAGGATTGGTAAAGATCTTTTTCCAATCTGTTGATGGCCGTTTTGTCCTAACAACAGTGTCCTTTGCCTTATAGAAGCTTTGTAGTTTTATGAGATCCCATTTGTCAATTCTTGATCTTAGAGCATAAGCCAATGGTGTTTTGTTCAGGAAATTTTCTCCAGGGCCCATGTGTTGGAGATTCTTCTCCACTTTTTCTTCTATTAGTTTGAGTGTATCTAATATGATGTGATAGTCCTTGATCCACTGGGACTTAAGCTTTGTACAGGGTGATAAGCATGGATCAATCTGCATTCTTCTACATGCTGAACTCCAGTTGAACCAGCACCATTTGCTGAAAATGCTATCTTTTTTCCATTGGATGGTTTCGGCTCATTGTCAAAAATCAAGTGACCATAGTTGTGTGCGTTCATTTCTGGGTCTTTAATTCTATTCCACTGCTCTATCTGCCTGTCTCTGTACCAATACCATACACTTTTTTTTTTATCACTATTGCTCTGTAGTACTTCTTGAGTTCAGGGAGAGTGATTCCCCCTGAAGTCCTTTTATTGTTGAGGATAGTTTTAGCTATCCTGGGTTTTGTGTTATTCCAGATGAATTTACAAATTGTTCTGTCTAACTCTTTGAAGAATTGGATTGGAATTTTGATGGGGATTGCATTGAATCTGTAGATCGCTTTTGGTAAAATGGCCATTTTTACTATATTAATCCTGCCAACCCATGAGCATGGGAGATCTTTCCATCTTCTGAGATCTTCTTCAATTTCTTTCTTCAGAGGCTTAAATTTCTTACCATACAGATCATTCACTTGCTTGGTTAAAGTCACACCGAGGTATTTTATATTATTTGGGAGTATTATGAAGGGTGTTGTTTCCCTATTTTCTTTATCAGCTTGTTTCTCTTTTGTGTAGAGGAAGGCTACTGATTTATTTGAGTTAATTTTATACCAAGCCACTTTGCTGAGGTGTTTATCAGGTTTAGTAGTTCTCTGGTGGAATTTTTGGGATCACTTAAATATACTATCATATCATCTGCAAATAGTGATACTTTGACTTCTTCATTTCCAATCTGTATTCCTTTGATCTCCTTATGTTGTCGGATTGCTCTGGCTAGGACATCAAGAGCTATATTGAATAAGTAGGGAAAGAGTGGGCAGCCTTGTCTAGTCCCTGATTTTAGTGGGATTGCTTCAAGTTTCTCTCCATTTAGTTTAGTTTTAGCTACTGGTTTGCTGTATATGGCTTTTACTATGCTTAGGTTATGGGCTTTGAATTCCTGTTCTTTCCAGGACTTTCATCATGAAGGGGTGTTGAATTTTGTCAAATGCTTTCTCAGCATCTAATGAAATGATCATGTTGTTTTGATCTTTCAGTTTGTTTATATAGTGGATTACTTTGATGGTTTTCCATATATTAAACCATCCCTGCATACCTGGGATGAAGCCTACTTGATCGTGATGGATGATTGTTTGATGTGTTCTTGGATTCAGCTTGCAAGAATTTTATTGAGTATTGTTGCATCAATATTCATAAGGGAAATTGGTCTAAAGTTGTCTTTCTTTGTTGGGTCTTTGTGTGGTTTAAGTATAAGAGTAATTGTGGCTTCATAGAAGGAATTCGGTAGTGCTCCATCTGTTTCAGTTTTGTGGAATATTTTGGATAATATTGGTATGAGGTCTTCTATGAAGGTCTCATAGAATTCTGCACTGAACCCATCTGGCCCTGGACTCCTTTTGGTTGCGAGACTTTTAATGACTGCTTCTATTTCTTTAGGAGTTATGGGGTTGTTTAAATGGTTTGTCTGTTCCTCATTTAACTTTGGTACCTGGTATTTTTCTAGGAAATTATCCATTTCCTCCAGATTTTCAAGTTTTGTTGAATATAGGCTTTTGTAGTAGGATCTGATGATTTTTTAAATTTCCTCTGAATCTGTTGTTATGACTCCCTTTTCATTTCTGATTTTGTTAATTTGGACACACTCTTTGTGTCCTTGATTTTTTCAAAGAACCAGCTTTTGGTTCTGTTCATTCTTTGTATTGTCTTTTTTGTTTCTACTTGGTTGATTTCTGCTCTGATTTTGATTAATTCCTGCCTTCTACTCCTCCTGGGTGTATTTGCTTCTTTTTGTTCTAGAGCTTTTAGGTGTGCTGTCAAGCTGCTGATATATGCGCTCTCCTGTTTCTTTCTGCAGGCACTCAGAGCTATGAGTTTCCTCTTAGCACAGCATTCATTGTGTCCCATAAGTTTGGGTATGTTGTACCTTCATTTTCATTAAATTCTAAGAAGTCTTTAATTTCTTTCTTTATTTCTTCCTTGACCAGGTTATCATTGAGTAGAGCATTGTTCAACTTCCATGTATATGTGGGCATTCTTCCCTTATTGCTATTGAAGACCAGCTTTAGCCCATGGTGGTCTGATAGGAAGCATGGGATTATTTCTATATTTCTGTATCAGTTGAGGCCTGTTTTGTGCCCAATTATATGGTCAATTTTGGAGAAAGTACCATTATGTGGTGAGAAGTTATATCCTTTTGTTTTGGGATAGAATGTTCTATAAATATTGTTAAGTCCATTTGGCTCATGACTTCTCTTAGTCTGTCTACATCTCTGTTTAATTTCTGTTTCCATGATCTGTCCATTGATGAGAGTGGGGTGTTGAAATCTCCCACTATTATTGTGTGAGGTGCAATGTGTGTTTTGAGCTTTAGTAAGGTTTCTTTTATGTATGTAGGTGCCCTTGTATTTGTGGCATAGATATTTAGGATTGAGAGTTCATCTTGGTGGATTTTCCCTTTGATGAATATGAAGTGTCCTTCCTTATCTTTTTGATGACTTTTCATTATAAATTGATTTTATTCGATATTAGAATGGCTACTCCAGCTTGCTTCTTCAGATCATTTGCTTTGAAAGTTGTTTTCTAGCCCTTTACTCTGAGGTAGTGTCTGTCTTTATCTCTGAGGTGTGTTTCCTGTATGCAGAAAAATGCTGGGTTCTCATTTTGTTTGGTATCCTGTTTGTTAATTTGTGTCTTTTTATTGGGGAATTGAATCTATTGACGTTGAGAGATATTAAGGGATAATGATTGTTGCTTCCTGTTATCTTTGTATTTAGAGGTGAGATTATGTTTGTGTGCTTGTCTTCTCTTTGTTTGGTGGCAAAACGATTCGTTTCTTGCTTTTTCTAGGGTGTAGCTCGCCTCCTTGCGTTGGGCTTCACCATTTATTATCCTTTGTAGGGCTGGATTTGTAGAAAGATATTGTGTAAATTTGGTTTTGTTGTGGAATACATTGGTTTCTCCGTCTATGTTAATTGCGAGTTTTGCTGGATACAGTAACCTGGGCTGGTATTTGTGTTCTCTTAGGGTCTGTATGACATCTGTCCAGGATCTTCTGGCTTTCATAGTCTCTGTTGACAAGTCTGGTGTAATTTTGATAGGTCTGCCTTTGTATTTTACTTGACCTTTTTCCCTTAATGCTTTTAATATTCTTTCTTTATTTTGTGCGTTTGGTGTTTTGACTATGTATTTATTATGTGATGGTAGGAGTTTCTTTTCTGGTCCAATCTATTTGGAGTTCTGTAGGCTTCTTGTATGTTTATGGGCAACTCTTTCTTTAGGTTAGGGAAGTTTTCTTCTATGATTTTGTTGAAGATATCTACTGGTCCTTTGAGTTGTGAGTCTTCACTCTCTTCTATATCTATTATCCTTAGGTTTGATCTTTTCATTGTGTCCTGAATTTCCTGTATGTTTTGGGTTAGTAGCTTTTTCTGTTTACATTATCTTTGACAGTTGTGTCGATAATTTCTATGGAATCTTCTGCTCCTGAGATTCTTTCTTCTGTCTTGTATTCTGTTGGTGATGCTCACATCTGTGACTCCTGATCTCTTCCCTTGGTTTTCTATCTCCAGGGTTGTCTCCTTTTGTGCTTTCTTTATTGTTTCTATTTCCATTTTTAACTCCTGGATGGTTTTGTTCATTTCCTTCTCCTGTTTTTTTTGTTTGTTTGTTTGTTTTGTTTTGTTTTTTGTTTTTGTTTTTGTTTTTTCCAGTAGTTCTTTAAGGGGTTTTTGTGTTTTCTCTTTAAGGGCTTCTAGTTGTTTATTAGTGTTGTCATGTATTTCCTTAAGGGAGTTATTTATGATCTTCTTAAAGTCCTTCATCATCATGATAAAATGTGATTTTGGATCTAGACCTTGCTTTTCTGGTTTGTTTGGATATTCAGTGTTTGCTTTGGTGGGAGAATTGGGCTCTGATGATGCCATATAATCTTGGTTTCTGTTGCTTGGGTTCCTGTGCTTGCCTCTCACCATCAGGTTGTCTCTAGTGTTACCTTGTTTTGCTATTTTTGCCAGTGGCCTGACTGTCTTATAGGCCTGTGTGTCAGGAGGGCTGTAGACCTGCTTTCCTGTTTTCTTTCTGCCAGTTATGGGAACCGAGTGTTCTGCTTTCAGTTGTGTAGTCATTCCTGTCCATTGCCTTTCAGTTGTCCTCCTGGGTGGGAACCAGAAGGGCCTGCCCCTCCTTCTCCTGGGTCCCTGTGCACAGGGAGCCCGGATGGTGCTAGGTGTTTTCCTCTAGAGTCAGAAATGTGGGCAGAGAGTAGTCTCCTCTGGTTTCCCAGGCGTGTCTGCCCCTCTGAAGTTCTAGCTCTCTCTCCCATGGGATTTGGGTGCAGGGAGATGTTTGATCAGGTCTGTTCAGATCCGGGCGCAATCTGGACCGCAGGGCTCCTGCAGCTTGACTGCCCCTATCTTCCTGTGCCCAGATGCACTATACAGTTTCCTCTTGTGCCAGGGATGTGGGCAAAGGTGGCCAGAAGCGGTCTCTCCTGCCCTGCTGTCTCAGGATTGCCCACACTTCTGGGCGTTCAGATCTCTCTCCCATGGTATTTGGGAGCAGGCATTATTTGCTCTTTTGACCTTAAAAATGTTTGGAATAATTATCATTAATGCTACATACTTATGAACATTATATATTTTTATCTACCAAGTCCTTTATTTATTATGATGATGTGGGTTCATTATTCTGTCTTTTTAAAAATTGGGAACTGAGACTACACAGGAGTAAGGACAAGCTCCTGAGCTCTTTATCACCCAAAAGGCCATGTAGTTGGCCACTAACTATCCACCTGAAAAGCTCGTTGAATTTTTTAAAATTATTTTTATTTTATTTTGTATGTGGTTATTTTGCTTACATATTTGTTTGTGTAGCATGTGAATGCTTGATACCCACAGAAGCCAGAAGAGGGTGTCTGATACCCTAAGGTTGGAAACATTTTTAAGCACTATGTGGTTGCTGAGAATCAAACCCAGGTCCTTTGGAAGAGTAGTCAGTGATAATAACTAAATATATATGTGTGTGTGTGTATGTATATGTATACAAATGTATGTATATATATATGTATGTGTATATGTATGTATATTTATGTATACTTATACACTCACACACACACACACACACACACACATACACACACACACACGAAAAGCAACTTCCAAAGAGTCTTCTGCAATGAGTACACATTTTCATGTCAATATTTTCCTCTCCTTTGTCTATCGCCTATCAGTGGAAAAGTGTCACTCAAGCTGGTAAGCCTGAGGAAGGACCCTTAGCAAGGAAACAGTGGATGAGTCCTGCTTCTGGTAGCATTCTTCTGAACTGCAGAGACTAGATTCATACATGGTACAGAGATTTAGCTGTGCATTTGAAAGTAGAGAAAGTTTGAGTTCACATTTGAACACATTCCCTGCAAGGACTGTTATTAAATGCTGGCTGGAATGCAGTTCAGGAGCACCACAATATTTTACTGTAATATTTGATATTCAAGTAGCTTGTGACTGACACTGTGTAAAAAACTCAATGCTTCTCAAAAGTTGCCCCAACCTACACTTCCAGTTCCTCCTCTTATCATTCTACCCTTATATACAATTCTAAGAGATTACCATCTCCTGGACATACCCAATGTTTCTGCTCTAACACTGACTTTTTTCTTTCTCTTTCTAGAATGCCTGCACCCAACTCCACCTGTTTCACAGAAGAAGCCTATCTCATTCTCTACTTCTTCATTATTGTGGCTCCTTCACTTAACCCTTTCCCTGCACAGACTTGCAAGTCCTTTAGGTGTAATCAGGACAACATTTTGCAGTTTGTGGCACAGTGTGGCTGATAGATACACATTTTTATTTTATTTTGTGTACATGTGTATTTTGCTTACATATTTGTCTGTGTACCATTTACATGGTTGGTACCTATAGAAGCCAGAAGAAGGTTTCAGATACCCTTGGACTGAAGATATTTGTACATCGCCATGTGGGTGCTGGGAACTAAATTGGTCACAGATCTCCACTCAGCCACATAAAACTTCCATATTGTGATGCAATTTACCTAAACATACATTTTATATTTTGAATAGTAAGAATACATTTGTTATCTGCTCTCTATGACTGTTGTGACAAAGATGGGTCCGTGCAAGGCACCCAGCAGCAGCTGATATCCTGTCATGTGCTGCTTCATTTTTGTGACTCAGTGATCCAGATCAACCACATACTCTTGAGAATACCACAGTGTAACATCTTACCCAGCATCCCTGTAGTAGTTAGGGTTTTACGGCTGTGAACAAACACCATGACCAAGAAAACTCTTATAAAGCCAACACTTAGTTGGGGCTGGCTTACCAGTTAGAGTTTCAGTCCATTATCATAAAGGTAGGAGCATGACAGCATCCAGGCAGACCTGGTGCAGGAGGAACTGAGAGTTCTACCTGTTCATCTGAAGTCAACTAGAATAAGATTGGCTCCCAAGTAGTTAGGATGTAGTAGTTAAAGCCCACACCCAGACTGACATACCTACCTCAACAAGACCACACCCACTACAACAAGGCCACACCTCCTAATAGTGTCTCTCCTAGGGCCAAGCATATACAAACCATCACAACCCCATTTCTTCCTTTATTTGTTCTGTTGTAGTTTTGCCTCCTTTTCTCCAGGTTGGTCTTGGTTAGCTATGTCATAGGAATCCAAGGATCATCTCAAACGTGGGACCCTCTGTCACTATGTTCAGTTTGGTTTATAGGATGCTGGAATTTAGATCATCCTCTTTGAGCTTGTTAGCCGCTCAGCCTATGCTCTGTTCTCCCACCTCATTCCTTTAAACATTGGACCCAAATTATCAAATTCAAATTCCAACTCTATGACTTGCTGTTCTGGGTAAATTAAAGCAAGATGCTAATTCTTACCTCACTTTCTCATCTGGGAAATGGCATTAATAATATTCAACTCTTGGGCATGCTATCAGATCAGGCACATCCAACCTGTTCGCATTGCCACAGGTTACTATTAAGAAATAAGTTCATTGCTGAGAAATGAGTAGTCTAGTAACGATTATTGTTTTAAATCTTATACTTTAAGTAAGTTTCTCATTTTGTATTGGGGTGCACTGGTAGCTATGCAGGGGCACATGAGATCCATAGGGCTGAGTTGGGCAAGTCTGAACCTAGAGTGGAGCTAGGCAGGGAACATATTCTAGCTGATTCTGAGCTGGCCACTTTTCTGGATCCACAGTCCACTCTGTGCCTGACTCAGGAAGCCTTCATTTTAATTTTTTTAAGTGAATGAATACATACACTTTGGTTCTTTCCTCTTCCTCTTGCATGCCCGGATGTCAACAAGGTTGAATGCCTTCTCTAGGAGTAGAATAGGGTGCTGTTGTTTTGTTGTGCATCCTAGCATGGATGGGTCAATCTCATGCAACAGAGGGGCAGTTTTTCAGCTGTGTTGTCCTAAGGAAGTACCCTGTGGGATAGTGATTGAATCAGTAGGAGCTGGCAGCCAGGCTAGAGCTCCTCCCACCACTCAGCAGCCTTCTCCACTTCATCAAGTCCACTTAGCAGAGGCCAACCTGAAGAATAGAAAACCACTTCCTCTCCAGCATCACTAAGGCCCAGGCCATTGTCTTTCTTGACTGGGTACAAGATTTACTTTGTTCTTTTGGCAGACTCACTTAGGGGATGCCCTGCTTGGCTGGCAGTGAGAGAGGATTCTGTGCTCTATTTTGTGGGTCTAATCCCTTAAATCAATATTTGTTCCCACCCCCATCTGTTTACAGATAGTGACTGCTAAGCTCTTCTGGCATCTCTGAAGCAAGAAACAAGGGTAAGTCTGCAAAAGGGGCTGGGGACATAGAAAGAAAAACTGCCTTGATGACATCTTAACAAGTCGGGACTTCACTTTTCAGTCACACCAGCCACCAGCTTGGTGACTTTGTTTAATCTCTTTGCAGGCATCCAGAAAGAGGTGGTACAGGAGGAGTGGAAGACACAACCAATTAAAATTCAGCTCTGGACAACAAAGAGAAGTAGGCCATGGCTAGCTAACAGAGAGGCATTGAAAGTTAGAGGAAGGTCCTGGTTCCAGGAGCCCATACTGCTAGAATAATCTTTTGTTCCCAAATAAGAGCATCTTCCAAAGCATGGAGTCATGCTGCCCACGTCTGGGTTCGTAAAGTCTGTAGGTCTCTCACAGAGAGCCCAAAGCACAGTCCCTTTGGCTTGCTCTCCCACACCCCTCTTCCTCACTACAGGACACAGAACATTCTTGTCCTTCAATATCACCAAGTCTCCTCTCCTTTGCCAGATGTACTGTCCGCATGTAGCCTTAGGCAGTTCTGAGGCTGTTATAGACAGATGCCATTTCACAACCCAGGCAACCTCTCTGCCAGCTAGAGTCTCTCCCTAGGTCCGCTGCTGTCTGATGACTTTGTAGGTCAGATGAGAGAACAGAGAGAGGAGGAGACCGATAGATGCTGAGGGGAAAGGCTAGAATTTCTAGACTTTTGAATCAGGTGTGATGGGAGGTCACTAAGAGACTTACACTCTCTTTTCATTTTTGTCTTTGAAGATGGTACCAAAGTACACATCAGAATGTCAGTCAAAAACTTGAAGACAGTCTCTCAACAGTTAAATGTCATTGAAATTCACAAATTTATTTTATCTTTTAGATATAGCACATTGCATAAACAGTTGTCTCCTTTTCTACACAATCTTTAATTTGTTTCTTATCTTGAACAACAAAACAGGCAATGGTCAGGTTTCAGTCTAAAATACAACCATTAAATGCCATACTTGACATTTTGGACAGGGTTAAAGGGTTAGCTAAACCTGGTTTAGTTGTCCTATTGAAACAAGACCTAATTCTGTTTTCTCTAGCAGTTGCATGAGCCATCACACCAATCACACTGTCATTCCCATCACAGAGGACAACAGGATGTCACTATTATCTGGAAGGCAACGTCTCGTCTCCATGTTTACAGTGTTGATGCCACTAACTGGTGATAGTGGTGCATAAAGAGGGGAGTCAGTTGGAAAGCCAATTGCTATCCAGTCAGGAGCCATCTGTTGTGGGCAAATCATGAGCTTGGTAAACAAGAGAGGACTGGCATCCTGTCGAATAATTCTGAAACCCTTTTTATAACCTCTAGAGTTCAGAGGATTAAACCATTTTAAACAATCAATGTGAAAAAGTATCAACGTCATTACGAGTCAAAGTCTGACTTTGAAAGACATAAGGGGTCAGAATGAATATACATTCCTTTGCTATAGATGAGTAGCATTGACTTGCCCTTGAGTGGCTTCATCAGCTCCCACACTTGGCAAAGTCATTCACTGTAGCAAACCCAAAGCCACCGAAGCTCAGTGTTCCTTTCTGTATGAATGTGATGGGGTGGAAGTCATGGGCTTTTGATTCCGAGATACCCATCTCCTTGATGACCCTGTGTACGTCAGTTATGCCCTCTGATAGTTCAGCTCAGTGTAAAATGGCGCAGCACTTCTTACCTCATTTTAACACGGGGCTATTGTCAGTTCTAAGTGGATAGGTGAGATTAATAGTAACCGTTGATAAAAATGAATGCTTAACCTAGTAGCTTTCAGCTATGCATGATTTTTATCCTCCAAAGGACATGGTCACAATTGTGGAGGGTGTGTGAGGAAAAGTGGCATTTAATGAACAGACAGGAAGTTTTCTTATAATCTACAAGGTAGCGTTTCAGTGTCAGGAATTACATGTCCCAAACTGTCAATAGTACCAAATCTAAATAATGCTGGTTGGATACAAAGCCATACACATTAGGTATTTACTTAATCATGCCCGATTCCTCCTGGAATCACAGACCCCAATGTGTGGGTGCTGAAATTCTAAGCAGGTGATAATAGAAACACCCTCTCATTCGAAAAGTTTCATAAACAAAAACCGATTTTAATTCTGAAATAATTTGTTCATAAGAATTATTTATGCAATCTTCATTTTATAGGGAACAAAAGCCAGGCTCAGAGACCCACTTGGATAGCATCCCCGGGTAGAGGGAATCTCCTACTTTCAGCCCTTGAGTACTTCCTATGGGCTTTGTCACCTGGAGTAGTTTCCTCAAAGAATATATCAGACCTATCAGTAGAGTACAAGTACTGTAAGGATGGTCTGAGATGACAGATGTAGCGGGCCATTCAACATCAGAATACTGCTAGTATCATTAGCGCTTGTTCTATATAAGCAGCAAGCAGTCATCTAGACTTCATCTAAGACAGGAGACTTTTCAAGCCAGACCTCCTTCATCTGTGTATGCCTCAAGCGCCACCAGGACAACTACCTACAGTTGCTTTATTTGTGAGTGATGTAGCTGTCAGACTTCACTCTGTGCTGGTCACTAAGATTTTCTGGGACCCATCAACATGGCACCTGGGGGCTACTGCCATGACAACTGTCCCTGATGTCCCATTACCTATCTGGAAGGTCACCTTTCTGACAGGTAGTTTTGAAACACTTTGTTAAAAATTTTATTTTTTATTTAGATAGAAAAGACAGATTAGGGTTGTGGCATGGTCTACTTATTATGGGATGAGACAGTTCTCCTGTTTCTTTTGCTTGGGGATATTTAACAGCTAACTTTGGCACACATGGCATGCCATTGTTGTGAAGTCAGACCTTCCATAACCTTTAAAAATTTTAGATTTATTTCTTTACTTATTTTATGTGTATGGATGTTTTGTCTGAATGTACATCAGCACACCCAAAGAAGGCATCAGATTCTATGGGACTACAGGATAGAGGGCTGTGAGTTGCCACACAAGTGCTATAAATTAAACTCAGGACCTCTGGACCTCCCATATACCCCTCGATGTTCTCCATTAAATTCATGGCCTCTATTCTTATCAACTGTTACTATATGCATATTTCTCTCTCTCTCCTTCCTCCATATATATATATATATATATATAAGCTTTTGAGCCAATATAATATTATAATATTTCATGTATAAATGTTTTCAGGGCTGAATGTTGAATACTGGATAATGAGCTGGTGTGTTCTTCCCTGTGGAAGATCTCCTCTCCCACTGTCTGTTTTACTAAGTTGCCTGTAGATCTTTGTGTAGCTTAAAGCCTTATGGGCTTTTCCCTGTGCAGTTTGGCATGTCCTCCTTGTTCAGGACATGTTTGGACAGTCATATTGGTGAGATTTTACTTGTATAGTTTGTAAACAAGGTCTCACTATGTAGCTTGTGCTGGCCTGAAACTTACTATGTATACCAGGCTATACTCGAACTCAGAGATCTATCTGCCTCTGATTTTCCAAGTGCTGGGCTTAAATGCATGTGCCAGCACACCAGCTTGTCCCTGACTTTTTGTAGTGGTGTGTGTACATGATCACCAATATTCCAAAGGTACTGAGCAGGTGAGTGTTCAAGTGTGCACCTATAGCAATGAGAGTTCCTTATGCAGTCAGGAGGTGTCTAGTAGTACCTTTAAGAATCTGACTCCTCGGGGTTGGGGATTTAGTTCAGTGGTAGAGCACTTGCCTAGCAAGTTTGGTCCCCAGCTCCGAAAAAAAGAAAAGAAAAGAAAAAAAAGAATATGATTCCTGACCACAGCACTAGTAGTCTGAGATGTTCACCATGGAGGACCCTAGGGCATCTCGAGCAAAGATGTAGGTAAAATATCCTGGGAAGGATGGTCATACTGCTGGATGATGAGTGGCCAGGACAAAGCAGAGGGATGGGAAGGTGGGAAGAGTTCTTCCAGTTTGGGGCCACTTGCATATCAGGCTATAATTCTAGAAAATCTCATAACATGCAAATAGTAATAGCAAAGGCTAAAGAGCAGCCCCATCAGCGTCTTCAGGTAAGACCTCAGAATGCCAAGTGTGGAACAGGGATTCGAACTGTAGTCTGTCAATGTCTAACCTCCTGCCTTCACATATTTGAGTGAGCCCAGCATTTCTACCACAGCAAGATAAGAAGACATGCTTGGAAGCTGTTACCATCGCCCTCCTCTCTAGGATGTTCTTAAAATACAGATAGAAGTAAAAGGATTTGGGGCCAGAAAGAAAATGGAAGGAAAGAGGGAAAGGGGAATAAAACATCTACTAACTTTCACATCAGCTTTTTGCAAAGATGTCATCCTCTTTCAACTAATATTCCTTTCAGTAAAGTGGCATAGACAAACCGTGTCTTATGAAAACATATTTTGCCTCGATATCCCTAAAAGTCTGTGTCCTATGATGAGTTTGTTGTATAGAAGGCAAGATTGCAAAATGCAATGCAATTTAGATTGATTGTTTTAAAATTTAAAGATAAAAGATCAGTTTCAGAAGAAAATAGGTACCTTATAGTCCTTATAATGTTAAAGAAGTGATAAATGTCTAGAATATTTAATAGACTCAGAAAAAATGGACAGAAATCTCAGAAAAGGACTGGGCAGTGAACTAAGACTAGTAGGGTCGAGAAACAGATAGAAGAAAATGGGGTGAGAGTCACCAGAATGCATTTTATACATGTTTGGGATTGTCAAAGAATAAACCATATCAATGCCAACTTAGATACCTAAAGAATTAAGAATCTAATAAATAAATGGGCAATTGATCTCAAGAGACAATTCTCTAAAGAGAAAAACAGCTAATAAACATACAAGAAGACCATGAGTGAGGGGAAGGGATGCATAGAGACTGGAGGATGGCAGGCTGATATGGATGGTGGGAAGATAAGTAAGGGTGACAGGGAATAAGTAATTAGAACACATTGAAATCATCTGTGGGTATGAAATTTCAAAGAATAAAATAAACCAATAAAGAAGGAAAAACAAAACAAAAACACACAAAAAATGTTCAACATCATTAGCTATTAGGAAAACGCAAATCAAAATTTCATGGAAATTCTACCTCCCCCTCTGTGTGGCTGCCATTAAGAAAATGCAAAAGAGCAGATGTTGTTGAAGTCCTTGGGCAAAAAGACCCTTAGACACTGCTGGAAGGAATATAAATTCATGAAGCCACTGTGGAAATCCATATGAAAATTGTTCAGACAACTTAAAGAAGAACTACCGTAAGACCCAGCAAGAGGAACCCTACACACGCCCCGTCTGCACAGGAATCGAAGACAGAACACTACAGAGGCATCCATATACCCCAGTTTTCTGTGGCAGCCTTCAATATGCTACAGATATAGAATCAGCCTAAGTGTTGTCAACAGAGAGGTAGATTAAAACCTACGGTACGTGTGTACAATGCAGTTTTACTCAGTGACAAAGAATGAAACCATGACATTTGCTGGAAAATGGCTTGAACTGGAGATCACCTCCCTCAGTGAAATGAGCCAGAAGCAGATAAAGTCTCATGCTATCTCGAATATGTAGAGAACAAAAAAAGAGATGATCTAAAAATAGAAGGGTGGACTGTTAGGGAATGAGAAAGGCTCCAGAGCTGAGGGGTAGATGAGTGATAAGGAGGGGGCATACAATGGAAGCGTGGCACAGGGAATAAGATGTACTGACTTTACAAGCAAGGCTACTGAGTAATTATAATAAATAAGCAAGTCTGGAGTCTAGCTCAGTGAGTAGAGTGCTTGCCTAGCATACAGAAAGCCAATCCTCTGTAGCACATAAAAGTAGGCAGGGGGGTTAGGCTCCTGTGCTTCCAGGACTTGGGAGGTGGAGGCAGGAGGATCGTTCTCACATGCATGGTGAGTTTGAGGGCAATCTGGGCTACATGACAAACTACTTGGAAAGATCATGAGAGATGATTTCTTTAACAGACTGGAAAACCAACCAATCCCATCAGAAATTGGAGATAAGCAGAATTGTAAGGTTGGTGTTTTTGCTTACTTACAAAGTTGATAATTAGGAAATCTGGACCGAACTAGCTAGCAACCATCAGCACTATCATAAACCTCACCAGAGTGGGACAATACAATTCAGTGGCTGCATCATGAAATGAAAAATATAAAGAAGTTATTTAACATTGAGGCATAAATACCAAAACAACTAAAAATGTAACAGGGAAATTAGATTTCTCTGGACAGTCAAGTTTGGAATATAAGTGAAGAGAGGGTGAGCCACTTTTTATTTTACTAGGCTTTTAAACGTTATTCCATGTATAAAATTAGACTAAAGATAATATAATTATAATAATTACCATTATTGCCAACCATTATTTAGAAAAATTATAAGATTTATGGTTCCGTATTCTCATTTTCAGGCTTATTTTATTTACCTCCACCAATTTTATTCAGGCATAAAAATATTAACAGCCAGATCAACAAACACAAAAGATGCACAAATATTTGCTATTGCTTTGCAGTGTATGACAGAAAAATATTTCCATGTTTTCTAGCACAAAGAAAGATAAAACCTTCAAATGAATAAATATGGTTCACTTAATTTAAAACAAATATTTGAGGTTGCCCTCCTAACACGCCTGTAATTGCGAGCTGCTATGCATTATCCTGAACAGATGCTTGCAAATGAAGTTTGCTTTCATAAGCAGAAAACTATAGTGCGGGGAAGAGTGGCTGAATGATTCAGACTCAGGGTCATCTGACTTAAAAATGCATGATTTTCACTTCATAGTTGCATTCATTTGAAAGAGAAACAGTGAAGATGAGGGCATCAGGAAGTCAGTATCTGGATCTGAGGAGATGGCTCAATGGGTGAAGTGTTGCTGGTTAATCATGACAACCTGAGTTCAGTCTCCCACTGTTCATCTAAAAGCTAGGCTAAGCGGTCAGATGGGTGGGTCCTTGCAGGTTCACTGAAACGGTGCTCAGCTCTAACCAAGACTTCTGTATTGCCCTCTTCAATGCTCAGGAAATGTTGGCAAAATGGGAATTGCAAGAATCTGAGAGCCGGAAAATGGAGGAGACATGCTGTGAAATATTGTCCTCTGGACCGTTGTACTCATGAACTCACAGCAAATGTGCTTCCCTACACGAGACCTGCACAAGATTGGACCTTTCTGAAAGTGTCTCATTGTGGATGTAGGGAGGCTCGTGAGGTCACAGCCCTTCTTAAAGGACATTAAATTAGTGGTGTTGGGGGATGGTTGTGATTTTCTTCATTAGTAAAGTCACTGTTAAGTGGTCCGTGCTCTGACAAATAACATCCTGTATTTGTGCAAGCAATCATAATCATTCAGTGGGAAACACACACACACACACACACACACACACACACACACACACACACACACAAAGACATGAGTGTAGCAGAGGGTTTTCAGTAGAACAGGGGAGGGTGATGGGGATGAAAAATGATCAAAATTCATTTTGTACATATGGAAATATCAAAGGGTAAAAATAAATAAAACAGAAAACATAATGATTTCTGATATGACAAAGTAGGAAGACAAAGCCTTTGAGTTCTTGAGCAAAAGTGGCAAGATTTATCAGGAGTGGCAGCAACAGCACCCATGACCACTGTGATTTCCGGCACTGAGTGAGTCTCTGCAGGCATATTAGACACTTTACAATTAGTATCTTATTTCATCCCCGCCGCAAGATGAGACACTAGCCTGATCTCAGCCTGAGGGAAGGGAGATACCGAGAAGTTAAATTACAACGGAGAATCACAGAGCAAAGAAGCTTCAAAGGCACCATTCAAACCCAGGATAATATCACAGTGAGTTCTGTGATACAAATGAGTCCCCAGAATTCTCTGGGCTTCAGAAAGAAGTGTAATGACTCGACACAGGTAACAGAGACAGCTTCCAAATATCCACACTGTGGGTATTACGTGGGGTCTGTGCCAGTGATTTGGGATTACATGACCCAAATCTTCTAGAATGACAGAAAACCTGGCCCCTGAGGAAAAGAGTTCACAGTCGTCTACCCCAGGCCTGGGAGCAGGCCAACTGGTGGCAATGCTAGAGGTCTACTCAAACAGGAGCTCTGTCCCCAGGGGTGTGGCCGTCTCTGCTTCTTTGCTACTCAGTTCCTCCCCCCATACAAACTCGACTTTCTGCCTTTCTTCCCTTTATATTCACCCGTCTCTCCCTTTCCTGTCCTTCCCTCTCCCCTCTCCCATTTCCCCTCCCCCTTTCCCTCTCTTCTCCTCCCCAAGTTTTGTGGATGAGTCTCAGTTCCAAAGAGGATCTTTGTTTAATGGCTTTCCTGCCTCTGTCTAACCTCCATTTCCTCCTTAACATGGCACTGTCTGCTTGGTAAATATGAGTGATGATTCTTTTATTTTTATTGGAACGAGCAGAGATGGATTATTTCTCAGAACCTGTACCATGCCACCTGAGAAAATGCATGCAAGCACTGTCCTAGACAGGCTGTATTAACTGACAGACTACTTAACTTCTGGTTAGCCATTGGTGTCTAAGACGGTAGCATTAGGAAGTAAGGAAGGGAATAATACGGGGGTAAAACACTATTCACTATGTATGCAGTAAATGCTAGGCTATTGGAAGAACTCTATGTTTTATGCAATGCAGTCTTGGCTGACTTAACTACTTTTCTGATCACTATAACAAAAAGATAAAGAGAAAATGACAAAGGCAGATTAAGAAGGATTTCCTGTGGCTGACAATGTGAGGGAGTACAGTCTATCCCAGCAGTGAAGGCAGCAGGAGCAGGGGACTGCCTGCTCACTTCTAGGCACACCAGAGAGCCAAGTGGGAAGAACTGGTACTTTTTTTTCTTCCTCCTATCTACTCAGTCTGGGTGTCCACCCCATGGCGTGGAGCCAGATACTTCAGCCTAAGTCCTCTCTCCTCAGTTAATCCTCCCTAGAACTGTCCTGCCCTACAGATCCAGAGGTGTGTCTCATTAATGAACTAGATGTTTCTTAATTCAATCATGATTGGAAATCAAAATTACCTATCACAGTGGCCAGTAAATAGCAACTTCAGTTGGTAGATCTTAGAGGCGAAGTGCCTGCCCATTCCTTTATTGGTACAATTATTGAACACAGGTAACATCGCCCTCTGTCCTTTCTCACCTTCTCTGTCCACTACTTTCTTATGTCATAATTTCCCCCATTAGTTTGCCAACATTTTCTCTTGTTTCTTCCTTTTCTTGGCTGTTTAGCTTGTTCCTTCTAGAAACTTTTGTTTCTATGAGTGACACTGCACTCAACAAGTTCGCTGACCTTGAAGAGGTCACTGGAAAGCACCGAGCACACAGGGCTTCATTCCTGTGCTTGGATATGTTCATGGA
This sequence comes from Rattus norvegicus, assembly GCF_021556685.1. NCBI lineage: Eukaryota > Metazoa > Chordata > Mammalia > Rodentia > Muridae > Rattus > Rattus norvegicus. The sequence continues at coordinate 162,851,504 of NC_141534.1, read as the reverse complement.
TTTCCCTTCCTCTTTTGAGCCAGACTTTTGCTCAAATGTCATGTTCTCTGACACACTTTCTTCCAAAGGCCTGGTGTCAGACTCTCTCCATGTTAGCTTCCTCTGCTAAGCTTATAACTCATGTAGCTGGTGCAGTGTCTCCAGTACAGCAGTTTTCAACCTGTGGGTCATGACCCCTTTGGGGTCACATATCAGATACCCTACAAATCAGATATTTATATTATGATTCCATAACGGTAGCAAAATTACAGTTATGGGGTAGCAGTGGAATAATTTTCTGGGTGGGGGTTACTACAACATGAGGGACTGTATTAACAAGTCACATTAGAAAGATTAAGGGCCACTAATCTAGTGTTATGTATTAGGCTCCCAGAGGACAGGAGCCTTCCTAACTCCATGCCACATACGCCATGTTTGCTCCAGTGTGAGGCATAATAATAGGTGAATGAATATTACTTTTCTGAAGAAGGAGATAACTATAGGCATTCTAACTGCATAAATACTGTGGAACTCATTCATATTAAACAGAGGAGCAGTCACAATAGTGTTTTATTCCATAACTCCCACTCGGCAAAGAAAATGTCTTGAAAGGAATGACTTTCTCTTGCTGGGATTTTTTTTCTTCAGATTTATCTATATTTATCTGAGTTTTCTCTTATAATAAACATAAACTTTAAAAGAAAACGAATTCCTTTGGAAAACATAGTGGCTGCCACCGGCTTTATGTCCAGGCCACTACAGTTTAGATCTTGGGCAGTCCTATATAAGCCAGGAGGCAGTGCAGGGTGTGGGAACATAACCCAGACAGGCTGACTCATCGCTCCAGGAGTTGACAGCTGCTTCGGTTGCTGGTGATGTTTCAAGTGAAGGTTTTGATGACATCAGTGAAAATGAAGAAGCAAAGTCAACCGGCTGGAGATGGTTTGTGGTGGGGAGGATTCAGATGACACATGAAAGGAAACGAGAGCTTCCACAAGCCCATGTGCTGGCAGTGCCAAACCCCAAATGATCAGAAACTGCTTCAAGATGTGGTTGAAACCTCTGGATGGAGGTGGCACACAAGCTCTCCCACAGTCTTGGAGCTTTCCCGTCCTAGGCCTGCTGAAAGGGGAGGTATGTCCTGTAACTGATGTGACTGAGCGGGACTTTGTGGTGAGGGCTCCAACCCCCAGCCCCCACCCTTCACCCCTCACCCCTGAGAGCTTGGCAGCTGTGTCATTGGCAAATGGACCTACTACAGATCTGGCTTTTTCCAGGGTAAATTTTTTTCAGCATAAGTATTTTGGGAGCCATCTTTCAGTAGACACATGAGCACACCCGGCTACAAGGACTTTCATTTCCCCTAAGCAGTGCCTGCTCTACACAGAACATCAGACACACTCTGTGATTATCCAATTAAAGGCAATAATTAAGATTCCTGTCTCAGGAAGCCAGCCTTGCTGGAGGGACTGCAGTCCAACCTGGAGCATCTAGGAGGGTGAGCTCCAATCTTTGTTTTCTCAAAGTTTCATCTTTACAAATAGGTAGCAAGGTACAGTGGCCCACAGCTAGCTTTACTTCTTGAAAGAGGCTGGGCTGCCCTTGGTTATGACCTTGAGTTCCTGCTAGACCTGCTAGTTTCTGCTGATTCCACAGTGTACTGGGCCATCTAGGGTCTAAGTCATGAAGCAGAACAGCCGCTGTCCTTACTATTTCTTCTAGAGTGACAGTCAGTGCCATTCACCAAGTCCCTTGTATGTTCCAGCAATGCTCTATGGTCCTGCTTGCTCTATGCTTCTCACTTGCTCCTTATAACATGAAGTTTGTGCTTTCAGCACTGGCTAAAATATCTCTAACGGTTCTATGTGTTACCAAGTGCAAGCTGTGGACCAACTGTGAAAACAAAACCAAAGTTAAAGAACTAAATGACAGAGTTCAGGGCAACCACAGCCAGTGAAAATGGAGGAAGAAAAGAGCTAGGGCTAAACTGTGCTTATAAACACAGCCTCAGTGTTTGGTTTACCCGAGTCTGTGAGGGTCACAGTGAACATAGCTCTCAGGGTCTGGAGACCACAAGCTTACTGACAATGTGGAAGCCTGCAGGATGGGTCTAACCATAGGTGAAGGTTAGTTTGATGAGCCCTCTTGGGTAACTCACACTCTGCAGTTATTTGGTTATGCACTGAGGCAGGCAATGCTGAGGGGGGATTTTGTAGGTAGTCAGTCGACATAGACTAGATTGACAGTCAGCCAAGGACATTAGTCTTGATCATGTGGGTAGGCTTCAGTCAACCAACTGAAGCCTCATTTCTTGGGGAAAGGCAATTCTGCTTAAGTCTGTATATCAAACACTGTCTAGGATGTAGACTCTAGCACACCCTTCTGATTTCTCATCTGGCAGTGCTACAGTCATGAAAAGCACAGAGAAGGAAAAACTGTCTCAATGAGAGGAGACTCAAGGAACCCCCATGGGGCAATCACAATGGCCTGCTTCTGAATGTGGAAAAGGAAGAGGGAAAGGCTAAAACGTAAAGTTATAATGGTTGGAATTTCCAAACATAGGCATGAACAACTGTGTAGGTTCAAGAATTCTGAAAACGAGGGGTCTGTGAGGTTGGCAAAGTGGCTTGTTACTAAACCTGATGACCTGTGTTCCATTTTTGGGACCCACGTGATGGAAGGAGAAAACAACTGCCACGGGGGTTGTCCTCTGAACTTCCTATACATACACATAGGATGCATTTTTTAAAAGAAGGAATTGGAAATAAATGGCGCTGGCATATTGAGTGGTAGGTGAAATGCTGGCTACATCAACATGAGAGCTTAAATTCTAGAACTTTCTGAGAAATGGGCATTATAGCATTCTATGTGTAGAATTCCAGAGCTCCTATGGGAGAGATGAGGCACAGGAGATAATCCCTGGAAGCTTGCAGTCCAGCCAACAAGGAATGACTGGTGTTGAAAAGCAGACACGCTGCCACAAGTTAGATGAAAGGTAAGGAGTGATACCCAAGGTTGTCCTTTGACTTCTGTGTGTGTGCATGGACGAACTCACACACGTGAGTGTACACATGTCATACACACATGAACACAAGTGGTAGTATAAAGATTGACCATGAAATGTGAATGTATCTAGCTGTATGCAGTGATTTATATTAAACTAATTGTTCATTATTAAACCTTACACAAAAAGTGTGCCAGGACTGCAAGATTTCACTTGTGAATCTTAGCTCCTATCAAAGAAAAAAAAATAAAATAAAATCCTATCAGACATTAACTAAAGAGATTATTTTAAACTTGTATAAATAATATCAGAAAGCCAAAAAGAAAAAGACTTCTCAATTTGCTTTAGGAAGTGAGATCATAAGAACAACATGACAAAGAAGGGGAAAAAATGGAATAATTTTCATTGTGAATATACAGACAATCTAAGTACTTAACAAAAGATTAGTGAATTGTAAGACTATGGAAGGGAATAACACATCATAATCCAAAAGATTTGATGGTTGCCATATGAGTTGGCTTTACTGTTCAAAAATTAATTAATGTCATATTAACATGGGAGATAATCATATGATTAAAAAATTTTCAAATAATTACTTTTCATTCATGGTAAAGAAAACTTCTCAAAATGTAGTAGTGGAAGACAATTCCTATAAAAACAATAAAGGAAGATTGAACGCTTGACCTCCAAGAGTAAAAATGAGACAAGGAACGAGCATGGAGGAAAAATGAGAAAGTACTAAATTTTTTTAAGTTAATGTCATTATTTGCTTATAGAGATCTAAAAAGAAAGCCCAGCAAACATTTTATTGCTAATAATGAATTTAGAAGAAAATATAGCAGTACAATGGAATTTGCAAAGAATGACTCTTTTTTGCATGTTCTACCAGTAAGCATGTAAAAGATGCCATTTGCAACCGTGCCATAGAACACACTGTGAAGTTAATGTGACAAAATGTGAAAACTTGAAAATATTGTTCAAGGAAACTAAAGTATGTCTAAATAAATTGAAGCATGTGCCATGTCAAACTTCTCAAAATCTCAATTCTTTTCAAAATCAACTTATAGATTTAATACAATAGCAAAAGATTGTTTTTAGTAGAAATGGACAAGATAATCTAAGAATTATAGGGAAGTGCAAAGAGATATCAAGATTTTTGTTCCAGATTTTGTTTTGTTTTTAAGATAGAGTTTAAGTATGTATCCCAGACTACTCTGGAGTACAGAGTCCTCTTGCCTCAGCCTCCAAGTGCTAGGATTAAAGATGTGAATTCTGAAGTCCCACTAGTATGTACTTTTTCTGAACTGGTACTGGGGATTTAACATGGGTCTTCCCACATATCTGATGAGCTGAAGAAATCTTGAATGAGTAAACCTGAGAAATTAATACTGCTTCATTTCAAAACGTACTATTAGTATGTTCTTAACAGAAAAAAAAAACAAAAAAAAAACAAGAAGCAGACAAAGTACAGACAGACTCTGATAGGTTATTTATACAGTTATTCTAGTTTTTAAGACAGGGATTAAGTAAGCCCAGTGGAAAATTGTGTTCTAATTTTGTTGTGGTTGTAAAATACCTAGAACATAATCCTTACTATTCTTACTTTGTAGCACTTTTAATTCTTAACAGTCTTGCGTAAACACGATGCACCCATCACTCCCATTCATCTTCACATTTCTCCATGTTATAAAAATAGAACCTTATCCATTAAATCACAGCTTCTCACTTTCCTTCATCCAGCATCCTCTGCCAAGAACCATTTTACTTTTGTTTCTATGATTTTGACATTCTAATTGACTCATGTAAGGGGAATCATATAGTATTTGTCTTTCTGTGAGTGACATATTTCACTCATTATATCATGTTAAAAAGCTTCATCCATGTTCTAGTGTATGTTAGATTTTTTTCATTTTAAGGCAGAAAAATTTCCTGTTGTATGAATTATCTCACTCTGCCTATTCACTCACCTACTGTTGGACACATGGGTTAACTTCACATTTTAACTAGTATGGAAAATTCTGTTGTGAGCATGGGTGTACAGATTTCTCTTTGAAGCCCTGCTTTGGAAACTCTTTTGTATACTCAGAAATTAAATTTCTGATAACATGTTACTAATAGCAAGTATTGGGAAGTTGTGGAAAATTGGAAGTCTTGTGTGCTACCTCAGTAGGAGTATAAATGTTTTTGACACTTATCGATGATATCTTAAAGTTACTTAGATGACACTGAAAGTAAGAAACCCTAAAGAATAGAATATAACAAAATACAACAAAATGGCTTTGCTTGTTATTCTTGTTAGTACGCTGTTTCTGAAATGAGTCCTCTTGTTATTCTCAAAAAACCTCTAATACCCACTGTGGTGGTTTGAATGAGAATGGTGCCCTAGTCTCTTATATTTGAGTGTTGGTTCCCAATTAATGGAACTGTTTGGGAAAGATTAGGAGGTGGGGCTTTGTTGGGGAAGGGGTGTCACTGGGGGTGAGCTTTGAGGTTTTAAAAGTCAATACCAAATGTTCTCCCTCCCTCTCTCTCTCTCTCTCTCTCTCTCTCTCTCTCTCTCTCTCTCTCTCTTCCCCTCTCCCTCTCCCTCTCCCTCTTCTTCTTCCTCTCCTTCTTCCACTCCCTCTCACTCCCCTCCCCCTTCTGTCTCTGTAACATATGGATCAGATGTGAGCTATCAACTACATTCATGCATACCAGCCTGCCCCTGAGCTTCATACCCCCATGTTCATGGTTTAACCTTCTAAGCTGGAAGCAAGGCCTCCATGAAATGCTTCCATTACTAAGTTTCCTTGCTCATAGTGTTTCACCGCAAGACTAGAACAGCAACTAAAACATCTACTCAACACACTTGATTTCTTGATGCATTCCGTTGTTGAACCCAATGTGTACAATTTCTTACATTCTACCCTCCATCTTTGGATACACCATATATATATATATATATATATATATATATATATATATATATATATATGTATTAAAATACAAGTCAGCTTTCTGCTCCTATAGGAAATGAACATTGGCCATAGCATGTGGTACACAAGTTGTACTCCTAGCATTGGGTTCAGAAGCTTAGGCTGGGAATCTTATGACTGAACTGCTCCTTTCTTATCCCCAGGTCTTTCTACAAACAACCTGTCTATCATTTTCTCAACCAAGATCCCCCAAGCCACCTTCTGCTTTCCTCAGGTGACTTGTGTTCAGCATCTCACTCCCATTTTTCCCCCTTCGGACTGAAGAAAGTGATAACATCCCTGGTTTTCAGCTACCACTCTTAATGGACACAAGAACATTACAAGCACTCTCTGGAGGCATTTATGATTCTCTTGGAATACTCTTCCCATCCACCGTGTTGTTAAACAAATCAGGACAATTGTGAGAGTGAGAGCTCAACAGAACTGTATTCCTAATTACATATGGACAATAGACATGCTTGCTTGGTCTTGGAATGGATGTATGACGTCGATGTAGTTGCATGTCAATAACAGGCACTCCTATATTGGTCACAGTATAGTTTGCCATAAAAATAATCTGTCATGAGTTTGTGTCCTCCCAGAGAGAACAATAAACAGATAAGCCAAGAAAGAAACAGACCCATGTGCTTCTTCAAGAGAGTGGGACAGAAGGAAAGGAAAGAATGGATAAGGATGAGAACAAAAGCCAGAAGAGTCCTGTTGGCACTAGTCTGTCAGACACTGAGGAGGAAGTGCATAGATTAATTCTGCTTTTATGCAGGTGATATTTGTCCTCTGACATGTTAATTGCTCTGTTTTCTTAACTCTAAGCACAATGCTTTTTCATATTTTCATGATTCTGAATTATGAGGGTGCGTGTTTTAAGTTATGTAAGGAAAAGCAACAAACAAACAAATACCCTTAATTTTAAAAACAACAACAACAACAAGAAGAAGACAACCAAGCCACTACAGCTCCGAGAAAGAGGAATAAGTTATGACAGGGTGGTCGGTGCCTGTATGTGTATGAACTTCGGCACAAGTGGAGATGTAGATCTGTTGAGACTGACAGCAGGATGACAAGCTCGCACCTGCAGTGCTTATACAGTTAGATTTAACACTGAATTTAGATACAGTCATGGTTCAGGATGTCCTCAGAAAAGCTGTACTACATATCACACAATAATAAAAAGCTAATTTCTGTGGAAGATAACACACACCTTCCGAAGACTGCAATTAAATGCATTTGGGAACCACCAAATATCCCTGGGTGGCTCATAGAACGTTCAAGCCCACCAGAGACAGATGCCAACAGACCTGTGCTGTGACTGAGAACTTTGGTACCTGTAGTCTATCTGTCTGAGAACTTTGGTACCTGTAGTCTATCTGTCACAAACTAAATCTGATGTTCATCAAAACCTGACCTATAGTGATCAGTAGTTTAGAGAAGAATATGCAGAACTGAGCTGTGAGTTTAACCAGGAGGTTAATGTAGGGTAATGCGAGGTCTTCTTTTATTTGCCTTGAACACACACTGTTAGTTGTCAGTCTATCAAAGGGAAAGGAATGAAGACCAGGTTCACTCCTTGGTGTTGTGGATCACCACTAGTGGTCAAGAGGAAGTTTAATGCTTCTAAATGTCAAAAAGATTAGACTGAAATGTTGTTAGGAAACAAAATATACCATGTGATACAGGTAGAGAAATTACACTGTAAGGAGATTTTTTTTTAGCTAATTATACATATCTTCTCTCTCTTTTCCAGTGCCCATTAACTACCAATAGATCTATTGACAATTCATTTCATAACTGACTTTTTTATGTTATGAAAGAGTGTGATACCTTCTAGATCCATGATCAGCTTAACATTGGCTCTTCAGAGCTCTATTGTAAGGTGGTTAGTTCAAGATGCTAACCTTGATGGGTAAGAGTAGAAACCAAAGACATCATTTCTAGAACTGAACAAAGAAACCAGCTATTTAAAGTGACCAAAACCACCAGTCCTAGTTTTAAAGAGAAGGGTTCATAAACCTTGATATTGTTACACATCTCAAGATCTGTACTACTGGTTCAATCCTGGAACTAATAATATGCACATAAATATGTACATATACCTATGAGAGAAACTGCTGTCTGGGATATATAATAATAAAATTTTATAAGGTTTATGTCACATCAGTATAGTAAATAGAAAGTTAATGAAGTGTGAATTAACAAGTAGCTATTAGAATATTTAACATTGATAGCAAATGGCAGATAAGAAAAGATATTTTCTTTAATCCTAAATTGGTAGGATTTGGGTTCAAAAGAAGACAAATCTCTCACTCATTCATATTTTCAGATGGGTGTTTTTAGCTTTCAGGAGTGCCACATTGAGAATTTACTATTCACCATACAACTTAAATGATTCCAAACAACAGATGAACTGAGAATCACGCCGCTCTCTGAGTTTGAGGCCAGCCTGGTTTACAAAAGCAAGTTCCAGGACAACCAGGGCTTCATAGAGAAAACCTCTCTCTGGGGAGTGGGGGTGGGGGAGGAGGGGGGATCCTTTGTGACTAAACATATTCTGCTATTGTCTTCTACAGTATTTACTCTACAGACACGCCTGTGTTGAAATAAAAGACAAACCCTTCTAGTCTGCTTTCCATAAAGACAAAGCCTGATTGTAGGGGAGGTTAATATGCTATTTCCCTATTACATCCATAACTCTATGAAAACATTCACTTCTCTGTTCGGTATTAATTTTAGTAATTGAGCAGGGTTAAACAATATGGGAAAGATGCAAATAATCTCCTGCAGGTGCGCTGAGAAACACAATGAGAGTGGAAGTGTCCCTCATAGCTCATTTCAGATGGCATTTGGGGGTTTTCAGATGTGTTCAATATGTTTTTCAAATGTAATTGAAATTCTGAGTTAGTTTTTGTATGGCATTAAGAAATGGAAAGATCTCGAGTATTCCGACGTTTTCAGCAACGCGCCTGCAATCCAAAAGTGATTACACTGTGCTTGCGTAGGAAGAATAGGAAGAGAATTGGTTTAGAATCTAAAGCAAGAAGAGTAAGGCATTTGTGGCGCAGGCTGATGGGAATGTGGGAAGGGGTGGAGAAAAATGTAGAGAGGTCAGATGAACGCACAGACTGAGACTTTGTGTTCTGAAGGGAGAATTAGAACAGAGGTTGGTGACTCTGCATCTGACAATGGGAACAACAGGATGGGAATCATGGCTGCCCCAGAAAATTCAAAAATTGTTGCTCCAGGGCTGCATAAAGAGGCACCGAAACACTAACAAAGGTGTTAATGTGGGGAAGAAAAAAACTACAAAAGGAAACCAATTACTGCAAAATGAATTATATTTTCAGATCTGCTTCTTTCTTCCCAAATTATTGCTAGTAGTACAGGCAAAATGTGTGTGAATGAAAAACGGATAAAAAAGTTATGTTAACTGTGTGTTTTAAGTACATTCATTATTCCCAGTCTGTACTTGAATAGGGAGAAATGTTTTCTACTAAAGCCTTGACATGAGGCTATCTCCAGAATGAACTATTTGCTTTCCAGAAACAAAAGACAAGCTTTCCTATCACATGCCTCTAGGTAGTGATAGTGCCTTCCCAGTAAACAGAAGTCTGTCAGCCTCCTCTGTAGAAATTGCAGACGTTCCCATTGCCCAGTAGGAAGGATGCTCCAGAAAACAGAACAGATAACATAGCTGTAAACAGAATCCAGTCTTCGCTGAGAATCAGCTGTTATCACAGCTAGAAATGTTTTCAGGTACCTTATTATTTCAGTGTCTGACTTTTGATGGTTTTCAATCTAGGGTAAACTCAGTCACCAGCATTTAAACACTTAAAGATGACTATTTTTCAAATATATTTGCTGTGTTGTAGCACGACTCCATTCTATTTAAAACAAGCGTTCTCCGAGGATCTCAATTTCATACGCACTTCCCTTCCACAGGATTTATGTAACTCTTTAGATAAGCAGCTGCGGCTTGGGGTGCTAGCATTACTGTAAAGGCGTAGTTGTGGTTCTGTTAACCTGAATTTGGTCTGAGGCAGCCGCGGCACTGAGTCCTTGTATAACAAAAGGCTTAACACTGAAATTAAGTGAAAACCTGAGAGGAGTTTACTTTTATAACAAAATATCTAAACCTTGGCCAATTACAGCAATCTGAGCTTCAGTCCAACTCAGGCAGCAATGAAATCAAAAAGGCTGACACCATGCCGAGTGGGCTGTAGCCAATTAACCTTACTTCTACCTCCAGTGAAGACATGGTCTGACCACGTTGCTCCCCTGATGGAATGTGGTTAAAGACTCATGAATGAAAGTCAACCAAGAGCTGGAAGCTCAGTTCTAGTTTTGTCTTAGGGTGGCATATAACTGCGCCTATTGCCTAGAGCAATTTAAAAGCTACCGGTACCAACCCAACAGAACCTGAAAACTTGGATGTCAGCTTTGGGAACCATAAATTCTAGATGATGCCAGACTGCAGACAATTAACCAAGTCCAACTTTCTCCTTAAGCTGGCTTCCGGTCAAAGATGAAAAACTGCAGGAAAGAAAGGCATCACTTACCAGTATCCGTAGTTATTTGGTAGATGGGCGCACTGGAAAGCCAATTCAACCAAAGCACGCTCTGTAGAGGGAAAGAAGGAAAAACATTATGGCTTCTAGAGAAAGCAGAAGTGCGTGAAAGAACTGTATTCTACCACTTTAGGGTAGAAGTACATAGTAAGATGGGTGTAGGCCCGGGCAGGAGGTGGCAGAGAGTAGGATAGCAGTCGCCCTGCCTTCTATTTCTGTAGCCACAAGTTCACAGGTTTATTTTACAGCTATCCATGTTGATGAGTGTAGGCTTGCCCTCAAACTGTGACCAGGTCTATCCCTAAAACAACAATGACAGCAACAACAAAGTAGTAGCAGGATTTTTAATAAAACCCATTAATGGGGTTTCAGAAATGGCTCCTGTTTAAGACTCCTTGCTGCTCTGTCAGAGGACTCAAGTTCAGTTCTCATCCCAGCATTCACTTTGGACAGCTCACAACTGCCTGCTACTCCAGCCTCCAGGCACTTAGGTGCACATATACATCAACACACATGCATACAAATAAAAACTAAAATTTGAATATCATTTAAACCCTACTAATGGATCATGAAGTGAATTATTTGCTGTTCTTTTTAAAATATAGTTCTTATAAAGTTATTTCCCACTTAGAAGGTGAAGGTAAAAATCCATGGTTTTCTAATCCTCCTCAGGACCTGACTCCAGCTTCCTTCTCTCCTGCCCTGACATTCTCTTCCCAAGTCATGCTAGGTCTACAATAACACATGACTACCCTCTTCCACAGACTCTGAGTTTGAGGCTTTTCAGCTTTGAAACTGTAGTTCCAATATATGTTTACACACGATCTCTGGCAATCTTGATACACTCATGCCTGAAACAGCCGTCTCTGGGAAACGCACCCACATGCAGGGTTCATTACCGTGTTACCTTCCAGGTCTTGGACCCCTGATTTCTAATTCCACTTGAGCACGTAGCAGCTTAGGCCATGACAATTCATTAAACGGTCATGTCTATCTTGTGGGTGTTGTTATATGTCTTACTCAGACTTGTGTTGTCAAGCACTTGTAGAGCTTCTGACACACAGTAATAGGTTCTCAGTAAGTGTCTGATGTATAGCTATACAGACTGAGGGAATTAGCATACGTCAGGACAAGAGAATAATTTACTCAGGGTTTATCAGACACGTACCTCCCAGGCCCTGAGCTAAATTCATTACAAGTATTTTCCCTCGTCTTTGTGCCCAGATTCTGTCTTCCAATGGAACAAATGACTTGTCCTGAATCTTTAAACTCATCCAGCTTTCAAGACTGTTTATTCATCAGTGTTCATTCTCACTAGGACTCAGAGCACTAAACGTAAACTTGAAGTTTTCAGGCCAGGTCAGGTTTAGATAACTTTCTTGAATTTGACTCTCAGCTTATATGACCATCAAAGGTAGCCATAACTTTTCTTAGATAGTTTTTAGTGAGCCCTTCGATCTTTCTAAAAAGACTTTCTAAGCTTGGAGGTCCATTAGGACGTTTGGCCTAGGAAAGGGTTTAGTTGGCTTAAGAGATTGGTAAATTGAAGCCTATGTGCTTACCCTTGGCTACCATACATTTTGATAGTTTCATAAAAATACAACTAAGCCCATTTACTTAAATATTATACTTGTGATATAACAAAAGAGGTTTCTGAGGTGATATGGTTCCTGTTCCAACTGGAACAGTAGAACCAATATAATGATAACAAGATGGGAAGAAAAGGGCCTATTTGGCTTACACTCCTACATCACTGTCCATCACCAAAGGAAGTCAGGACAGGAACTCAGACAGGGCAGGAACCTAGAAGTAGGAGCTGATGCAGAGGCTGTGGAGAGGTGCTGCTGCCTGGCTTATGGATCATTGCTTGTCCAGCCTGTTTTCCTATAGAATCTCAGATGATCAGCTCAGTGATAGCACCATTACTATGGCCTGGGCACTCCCACATCAATCACTAATTATAGAGATTTTCTCTATCAAGTTTCCCTCCTTTTAGATTACTCTCATCTGTGTCAAGTTTACAGAAAACTAGTCTAGTCAGGATATATATATATATATATATATATATATATATATATATATGTATATATATATATGTGTGTGTGTGTGTGTGTGTGTTTATACAAAATTTCATAATTCTGGTCTAAGTTGGCTTCATCTAGAGATTACACCTATTACATAATAATCCTTACAGTGGCTATTCAATCTTTCCTCTAGAGAGCTTCCACATTTTGTTCCCCTCAGGACTAAGGGTCTCACTCATGCTAGGCAACTGCTTTATCATGGAGCCACATTCCCAGACTCAGCCTTTATAATACTTAATGCAAGACAGATGCATGTAAGTAACTAGAACACTTAACTGGTCAGGGAACGAGAACAAGAGAAAAGCCTGTATGTGTTTCATACAGATCTTGTATGTGTTTCATACAAATGCAACTGGTACAAGGCTAATTATATAGCACACATAAATGAACACATCAGTTTCTTTGAAAGGTCTTCTGTGTATGTACATGTGTGCAGGTATGTGTCAGGATATGCATACATGTGTGTTGAGGCCAGAAATCAACCTTGAGTCTTAAATGGTGTTCTACATTGATTTTTGAGACAGGGCCTCTGATTTTTACTTGGGACTCTGATTGGTCTAGGATTGATGGCCAGTGAGTCCCCCAGGCAGGTATACCGATTTGCCTCCATAATCCCAGCTTCTTTATGTGTGTTCTGGAGAGCAAATTCAGGCTTTGTTGCATGTCACCCAAGTGCTACACTGACTACGATCTTCCCTGGCTCTCTTTAAATTTTGATGAATGATGGATGAATCCACAAACATGGAACCAACATCTATGAGGGTGACCACAGGCTTACTTTAGGCTCAGGTGTCATGCCCTGCTTATGACTCTTCATTATCTACTCAGTCAGGTCACAATGGACAGCTCTAACTTGTGATTGGATGTTGTCTTGTTCTTCTCATCATGGCGTTCTTTGAAAAAAAAAATGCAGTGCCCAGCATTGATGTTCTCTCTTTATTTCTCTGTTTAAACATCTGTTGCCATTGTTTCAGAAACAGTTTTCAGGGGGGCAGGGAAAAAATAAAGGAAACAGTGTTCAGTATAGGATACTGTGGTGAATTGAATGAGAATGCCCCCCACCCCCATGCAACCAGTGGCTCATATGTTTCTGTGCTTAGTACCTTCTAGGTGGTAAACTGGAGGGAATTAGGAGGGGTGTCCTTGTTGGAGAAGTTTCCTTGTTGGAGGAGGTTGGTCACTATGTGTGGTCTTTGAGGTTTCCCAAAGCAAACCAGTCTCTCTCTCTCTCTCTCTCTCTCTCTCTCTCTCTCTCTCTCTCTCTCTCTCTCATCAGATGTAAAGCTCTCATTTATTGTTCTAGCTCCATTCCAGTTTGCTTCCTGCTAAGATGGTCATGGACTAACTCTCTAAACTTGTAAGGAACCTCCAAATAAATGCTTCCTTTTATAGGAGTTGTCTTGGTCGCAGTGTCTCTTCACAACAATGGAAAAGGATGGACTCTACTCAGTGTTTCTAGAAGTAAGAAAAGTAGAGTGAAGAAGGGGCCAGAGTTAGCCTGGTCTCTTGGCCCTAACACAGCTGCTGTTAACATTGTGCTGTTTCCTTTAGCCTTTCGTGTATCTATATAGGAGTACACAGTATGCATACTAATATGTAAGCCATAGGTTTTCACACAGTTCTTGATGTTACAATTTTAGATTACCCAGTGATATCCTCTTTGGAAAAGCTGATTTCACATAGCTATTTTTTGATGTTGGATATTTAGGTTTTTCTACGATTCTCCTCTCAGAATTCACCATCACCCTAAAAGTTTGTACTTTTCCCTTATAAGATTTTTTCCCTACTAAGCACTGTTTCTTAGATTTTTTCCCCAGAAAAACTATTCCAACCTGATAAATACTTTTTGGTTGAAAAATTGTAAGATAATAGAGTATAAGCAGATTTTAGGGATCACTGAATCCAATTTCCCATTTTAAGTAAAGTCACCTAAGCAAGAACACATAAGAACTTAACAGGAGAACTCATCCACCAGCTTTCAAATTAAAGGCTCTTTTTATCCATGTACTAGCCTTCTCCAGAGAATGACTTGTCTGCTTCTGTTGAATATGGTACAGAAAATCCAGCTAAGCAAAGTGTGTGCCTTGAAAATCAATACTGATTGAAAGTAGTAATAATAATAAAAAACCAAGGACCTGTAAAATACAAATAACTATACAAGTATACTCTGTGTGTTTGTGTGTGTGTGTGTGTGTGTGTGTGTGTCTGCATTTGAATGGCATAGATTGCTATCAGAAGCAGTCAGAAGGGCAGCAGTATTCTGAATATGAATATTTATATAGAGAATAGTCTTTAATTACTTACAGTTCATAGTGCTGCCCACTGTTCTCAGCTTGGTTATATAAAATAGAATTTCCACTATAAGCATATATATTTTTAATGCACATAGTTTCTTGGATTCTGTTCAAGATGCTTTTTTCCTGAACATCCTTAAAAAGACTCTTCTAAGAACAAATGTCACTTTCAAAATCCTAGATACTAAAAATGTTTACCCAGCACTCACTGGAGGCAAGACAGGGGCTCCGAGCCAGCTTGGCAGAGATTGAGCTGGTATCGCGCCCACGTGTTCACCTAGGCTATTCCTCTCTCTCAGCTTTGCCTCCATCTTTGTTGTTAGAGAGTATAATGAGTGGCATCTTTCCCTTTAGGCATGATTTAATAAGTCATCTTTTTATTTCCACCAAGTGCCAGCCCTCACCACATTGACACTAGAACCATACTGGACAGATAAGTACGTCCCTCCTTATAGCGCTCACCTGCCAAGTTCCCTTGTGATTACTGACAACTCTCACTATGGTTTGCAGATCTCTGGCTCTGGCTTCTCCCTTCACCTTGTCAGCACATTTCCCAGAAAATGGACAACTTAATAAGGAGGAAGTAGCAGTTAATTCTGTCTAGCCAGTTTAGAATGATCTGTCTTTCCTTTTCTTTCCCTGCTCTTCCTTCTTTCTTCCTTCCTTGCAGTTCCAGAGATTAAACCCAGATCCCAGACAAACTACCACTGAGCTACATCTTTATCATAATATTATATGTAGCATTATAATGATATAATGATATTATATGATATTTATTATATGATATTATATATATATAAATGTACATATGTATTTGGCAGGGTCTGTCTCTGATATCCAGGCTGACTGAGAATTGGCTATGTAGCCTAGAGAGGCCCTGAATTTGTAATATTTTTGCCTCTGAGCCCTGAGTGGCTGAGATTATGGACCTTATGGCACTAGAATGATTTTTGGAGATTTCAAAGTTAGATCAAAGGAATCTATTTTGATAGGTAGTCATATGTTTGTAGGGTAATTGGAAGTGACTACTTCCCTCTACCTCGTGTGGACCAGAAGACCACACACCAAAGAAATACAGTTCTTTTCAGGAAAAGAAGTAAACTTCCACATAGAGATGGGTAAGCCCAGGGGAGCCCAGGAAGCCTTTCTAGGATGAGCAGCATCTATGACCTTGTTTTCTACGAGGGGTTTCCCCTTCAGAAATAAACCCCCTCTCTTTTACCTCGGCTCTCTCAGGTGGATTCTGCAAATTGATGTCACATGTCCAGATTAATGCACTGGGGTGTTAAGGAGGGGAAGGAGGACGGATGGGTGTGGTGATCTCACAGTGAGGGCAGTTAGAAAGGCTGTGTGAAATACTGCCAGGCAGTGGTTACAAGATGAAGGGGGAGTTATCCTCCCAGGCTTGATGAAAGTTAAAAGAAAACTGAAAATGAAAGATAATCAAAATGCAGGCCTGTCAGAATTTGAGAGTTAGCAGAAAGGGCCTTCCTAATCAGAGAGAGAGAGAGAGAGAGATAAAAGCCTAGGAGGCAGAAATCACAAGGAAAAGAGAAGCAAATCTTAGGTGTATGATAAGAGGACCGGGCACTGGTTTTGTATGTAAAGTAATGAGATTGATTGGTTGTAACAGGAAGAATAAAATTTGAACATAAAAATCAGCACTGGCTCATTAAAGTGATCTTGTAAAAAGTTAGGATTCGTGTCCCTGCCTCCCAGAGCTGTGTAAAATGGTTCGGAATGTCAGGAGTTGAGATAACATGGAACTCACAAACTATATCAGACAAACCCTTGCTATTTGATGCTCAGAAAGTCACCAAGCCTTGATAGATCTTATTTAGGTTGGGATGCTGAGGACTCATTGAGGTGAAAGAATGAGATTTAAGTATCACAGGGATTGGCATAAAGTTTGAATCTGTGTGTGTGTGTGTGTGTGTGTGTGTGTGTGTGTGTGTGGTGGGGGAGGTGTTGGTGATGCTCTTCTGGATTTTATTATTTCAAAAGACACTTGGAGGAAGCACTAGTAACTGTGGTTGAGATGAGAACAAGAGCTTCAAATGAGGCAGGAGTCTAACAAATACTCATCCAGCCTATTTTCTGTCCTACTCCTCCTGGGCCCAGTTTGAAACTATCAAGTATCACAGGACTACTCCAAGCATGGCTCAGCTATCAGTTCTGGAGTTCATGCTCAAATCCCCATTCAGGAGGTTCTGAGACTGTCAAACATGACAAAGGTAAAGTCTTACATGAGGACAGTCAAGTGTGTAAGATAGGAACATGTTCTCATTGACTTCAGACTTATTACTGGATTTAGTCCTTAAATATAATAGCCACTAGAGAAGGAAACGACACTCAGTAGACTATGGTGATTTTACATGAACATGGGTCAAGGAATTTGTATTCCCAGTCCACATGTCTTGAAATATGAGAAAAGGAACAAAGTGGCCTTGGCCCCGAATGTGACTGTCTGAGGCCTGGGCTCATAGAAATGTCATAAGAGGAGCATTCTATGTCTAGCTTGCTTCTCCAAGATTAAGCTTTCCGTTTTGAGTATACTGCATGAACCCCCATAAGTGCTAGAAGAAGGAAGGAAAATAAATGAAGAAAGACATGATGGAGGAAAATAAGGAAGAGGAGAAGGAAGTAAAGGGGGAGAAAAGAGAGATGGAAGACAAAAAGACTGAAGCAAGCATCTATGAAATAGGGGTGCAGGCTGAACAGTCTTTAGGTCCTTCCTACCATAGACATTGTGGAAGATGCCTGCGTCCAAGGGTTTCTTAGCCCTCATTGGAGCAATGACACAGTGTCTATTATACCTACCAGCTCACAGTGCACAGTCTTCCCAGGGAGCTAAGCTCACACAGAAGACACAGCTATGAGCTGGAGCAGACTGGGTGAGGAATGAGTTGCAGGGGTCCACGGTAGTTATCACCACCGAATGTGAATGCAGCTGGGCAGGAAAAGCCCACAAACCAGCAAGTGCTCAGGGTAGACTCCATCCACCCTCCAGATATCTGTCCATGAATACAGATGTGTGCACTTCACACGCCTGACTTTGTGATGCATGGGGAAGATGGACCAGTGATCTGGGCACTGGGATTCAACTTTGCTACTAATTTCTAGATAGAGCAAGGTTCATTTTTTGCATATGTGTTGCCGCTCTATTCACCTTTACTGACTGGGAAAGGGTAGGTTATTAGGGAGAGGAAGTCTAGCCTTAAAGAACTCAAGAATACAAAAGGTTAAGTTTTAACTTCAGGAGGTTTCTTAAGAGAAAGAAATTCCAAATGAAGAGAATAGTATATGCAAATACATGGCTCTGGATTTGATTGACAACATCAACATTCATATGCTGTCTAGCTACTATATGTAAATCCATTTGCAAGGGGATCTGATGCCTTCTTCTGAGCTCCTTGGGGACCAGGCATAAAACACACACACACACACACACACACACACACACACACACACACACACACACACACACAAACACACACACACACACAGAGAGAGAGAGAGAGAGAGAGAGAGAGAGAGAGAGAGAGAGAGAGAGAGAGGCATCTGTACACATATAATAATAAAAATAAGTCACAGGAATTTTAAGTCCATTTCTGTTTTACAAATGCAAAATCAAAGGTCCATGTTTTCTACATGGCTTAGATCCATCCCTACAAGGCTGGGTCTACATTAAGTTCTTTGCAAACTCTTTGATCATGGCATTTGTGCTAATGCACTACTGTCACTTGTGCATGTTGGGCCAGGTCTGGTCTTTGGCTATGGTGCTATTAGCCAGATACCACACGTAGCCTGGGGAATATTTTTACGTTTTAGCTTGTCAGCATCCAAGGTCAGCAACTCCATCTGCTTCTCTTCCATGAAGCCATAAAACCACTGCACAGCTAATGTAACACAATAGAGTGAGGAGTGACCCCAATTTTCCACTGGTCGGGAGGCACCGAGGTCAGCTCTTCTCGGGGCTCTCAGGGCTCCAACTATAACAGAATGAGAGACCTCTGCACCCTGGCACCACTTCTGCCACATGCATGCCACAGTTAAATGTGCAATTTTAAGAGGAACAAAATTGAGTTCAGCAAGCAGTGCTAAGGCTGCAGGGATGTGGTCATGCTTCTTGAGGACCTGGGTGTAGACTGGAGCATCATGGCGGATAGGCACAGTCTTACATCGTTCTTCTAGTTCTTCTATCTTTGTACTCTTGCAAACTTGGGTATTCAGACCTTCTGTCATTGTCTTGCTTGTCTAATTATATACATTATTTGCTCTGCTCATGTTACTTCCTCCAGGAGTCAATCAAATGGAAGCTTCAGGTGGTGTTTTCTTGTCCTTTATCATAGCATATGCAATGCTTGAAACCAAATGGGTCCTCAATGCGTGTTTGCCAAGTAACTGTATTAGTTATTAATTCTGGTACATTACGCTGACAAAAATAATGTGAGAAAGGGTTTACTTGGGTTCTCCGTTTGAGGCTTTTCAGGAAGCAGAGAGTGCTGAATGCTACTGCTCAGCTTCCTGTCTTCTTTATATTCAGTCCAGGCCCCCAGCCCTGGAATGATGCTATCCACAGTTAAGGTGGACTTTCCTGCCTTGGTTAGCCTAATCTAGTGCCTCTTTCCTAGGTATGTCCAGAGATTTGCCTGTTAGGTGATTCTACCTCAGGTTATGTTGACAAACAATATAAGTGGTCAGAATAATCAAATCAGGCAAGGGAACTCCTATGCAGCTATTTGAAGTTAGGCCGGGGTTCATTCCCATTTAAATAGGACCATTCATATTTGTTTTACTCTACATCCACAATGATTTGAACTAGAACTTTAAAAGAAGTCTTTGGTGACCGTTCAGTTGCCACCTCTGCGAATGTAGGTGATCAATAGTAAGTTTGTGTATGGCTGGCCATGCATCCACCTAGCCTCGGTCCTTCTTCCGTTCATCTCTCTACTCATTCCCTCTTTAGTTTTGCCTTTATTATGCTCCTTTGTATACCATCTCTTGGCATGCCACAGGGATAGCTGGATTATGTGCTACTTCATTAGCTGTCTGTTTTAAGAGATAAATTTGTGTACTTTATGTATACAAGTGCTTTGTCTTAATGCACGCCAGAAGAGAGAATCTGATCCCATTACAGATGGTTGTGAGCCAACCTGTAGTTGCTGGAATTGAACTCAAGACCTCTGGAAGAGCAGCCAGTGCTCTTAACCGCTGAGCCATCTCTCCAGCCCCAATCTGTCATCTTTTATCAACAGTCTAACATAATTATCCAGATTTTTTCACAAGTGAGGAAAAGTAAGACTAAGTTCACAGAGATGAGAAGAAGCTAGAACTAATATTCCAGAGAATAATATACGCAACTGTTTGCCTCTTAAATTTTTCTGTTTTATTTGGACAGAAACACTTGGAAATCAGTACTGTTTTGTAGTGGGCAAAGAAGAGAAAGGTGAGAGGTGAGGCCTGTGACCCAAAAGGATTGTTTTGAAAAAAAAATATGGCAGGTAGTATGGGTTTTGTTGTTTTGTTTTGCTTTTTCCTTAAAAGCAGCAGAAAGCATTGGGGGAAGCCAGCATGTTTCTACTGAAGCAATTTAAGGGAGAAATGATATTGGTCTGTAGTGATGGCTGTGGGTGATACACAGAAGCTGACATAGAATCAGAAGTGAGAGGCTGGAGAGATGGCTCAGAGGTTAAGAGCACTGACTGCTTTTCCAGAAGATCTGGGTTAGATTTCCAGCACCCACATGGTGTCTAGCTACCATTCCATTTCCGAGGAAATCTGATGCCCTCTTTTGACATCCTTGAGCACTGGGCATGCACAGGTACACATATCATCAAAACACCAATACACATAACATAATAAAATGAACCTAAAAATCTTTTAAAAAGAGGTTATGTCAGGAATTTTAAGTCCACTGATTCTTTTCAAATACAAACCACAAGGTTCCAGGCATGTCTTCTATGTGGTTTAGATCTTTCTTTACAAGGCGGTAATTGGATTTTTCTTCCTGATTCATAGAATTCTCACTAGAACTTCCTTATCTGTATAGCAATTGCCCCACAGCCCTCTGCACATACTGGTATATATGCAGCCAATTAGGCAAAGCAGTTAGGTACACCTTTACTATACAACCATCAAGAATGTCCCAGGGACACTCATGGTAAATCCCATGAGCGCTCGTTTTTGGATTACCTTGTTTCTTTCATTGCTTGTGACCATTTCAGAAGGCATGCTGGTGAGGACCACACCCATTCCTGCTGACTGCTGGAGCGTGGCAGCACAGAAAGACCCTGTGTGTGAGGCACAGCCCTCCCTAGCCCTATTCCTTATCTTTTGGTGAATGCTTCTACCTAAATCCATCCTCAGGCCTTCTCTGAGAAAGCTCTGGCCCAGCTTGGTTGGCATTTTACCATCCCTTGCTACTTACTTCATTGGAAAAGCCTCTTGAACTTTCAGTAAATACAATAAAATGTGATGGTGCTAGTAAAATTATTTCTACAAATAGAAAAAAATAGGAAAGTGTTTTTATTGCCTTATAAAAGCTTAGGAACTGATATTAAACACTAAAAAAGAATGCAAATATTTTATTCTTCTGCATTCTGTGTGGCATTTGGGTGCCCATTTACAGTGTTAGGCAGCAGGGCCTTGTGCAGCTTAACAACAGAAGGACAAACACGGGTTTAAATGCAAAGGCCCAGCTTCCTATTTGTTAATTCCTTTGCCATGTGCCTTGCTGTCTTAGCTGTGCTGATAACTGATTTCTCTTTCTCTTGCATCTGTTTCATCACTGGATGAAGACCAATGCTGTGTGAACCAGATGGGAGAGAATTCCACACCCAGGTCCCGGACAGTGGAGATCAAAAACGTACAAAATGCAGACGGGAAGCCAGAAAATGGGGAAGATGCTGTGCATGCAAAGAAAACACATAATTCAGTGTTTCTACTGGTTAGACATGTGTGCCCATTAAAAGAATAATTCAACTTTGTGTTTCTGTATTTTGCCTGAATGTATGTCTGTATACCATGTGCATGCCTGGAGCTAGTCAGAAGAGGACACCGGACTGCCTGGAACTGGCCTTAGAGATAATTGTGAGCCACCATCTGAGTGCTGGGAATTAAATCCTGGTCTTCTGGAAGAGCAGCCAGTGCTGTCAGCTGCTGAGCTCTCTCTCCAAACCTATGTGTTCCCATTTCATAGACAGGTAAGTGGGAGCTCAGAGACAGGACTTCATTTGTTCAGTCCACGTGGGTATGAGATGGAAATCCCTCCCATGTCAGACTGATGTCCAAAGCCACGCCTCTCTCCATGGTACCCTGAGCTTAGCTCTGCTTGAATCTATTCTCTGCTTTGTTTGTGTACGTGACTTTTAGCCCCCTATGCAAGTAGCAATAATATCTTCTGTCTCTCGTTCTTTTTCTATTTAAAAAATTATTTGCTATGGCCCAGCACATGAATGCTTAATAGGGGCTTCTTTAGAACACGGTGTGACCTGATTCATTTTAATTGTTCACTATTAACTCATTTATGAGGCCTGAGCATCAGGTCTACTCATCTCCCATCTTTTCAGCTGCCTTGTCTTCAGGCTACGTTCAGAACTCTCTTGCAGATTTTTGCCCTTGAAAAGTGGATTTTTATTTCTTTTAGTTGGGTACAATAAGAATCTCTGAACTAATAATGCTTCAGTGTTTTTTCTTGCTTGCCTTGTGTTAAAAAAAACCTTCTATTACTTATATAAAAATGGCAAGCTGCCTTTATTATTGCTTACAATTATGTGTGCGAAAATACCTTGGCCCTGCCAAGTTTTCACCTGAAGCCAGTGTTCAAGTCCAAGTCAAAAAGAGCAAAGAGCCCTTTCCCTCACTCTCCTGTCCCGGGCTTCAACTGCAACCTTCTTCAAGCTTTTCCTCTGTTTCCGTTGACACTGAACGATGCTGCGATAAAAGTAATGTTTTCCTTTAATTGGATGAGGAAAGAATGCAAGTCTGCCTGGAGTTAGATGGATTCTAATGGAAGTCAAGGAAAATACCACTGGCAGGCAGGGCTGCCTGGCCTCATACAGAACAAGAGGTCTGCATATTTTGGCAAGAAGACTGATATTGGTCACTGCCATGCTTCTTTAACTCATAGTCCCCTTCCCCCCAAATATAATCCTCAAGAAAAAAAACCCAATATGGATTGGAGATTAGACGGCAATGTCAGTGAGGCAGTCAAGCTCTCATAGTCATGGGTTCATATTCACTCTTCAACAGCAAGACCATTTTTTCATAATATTATGGTCTATTTTTTAGTTTGGGAAGCCGTACGTGTCGGGAATGCTGGTAATTGGGAGGATGTTTTTCTTCCATCTGTCTTAGTTCTGGTTTCTATTGCTGTGATGAAACACAGTAGGCAGAAGAAGCTTGGGGAGGAAAGTATTTATTTGTCTCCTAGGTCCACATCACAGTCCATCATTGAAGGAAGTCAGGACAGGAGCACAAACAGGGTAGGAACTTGGAGGAAGAGCTAATGCAGAGGCCCTCAAAGGGTTCTGCCTACTGGCATGCTCCTCATAGCTTGCTTAGCCAACTTTCTAATAGAACCCAGGACCACATGACCAGGGCTAATACAACCCACAATGGACTTGATCCTTGTCTTAGAGCTTTACTGTTTTGAACAGACACCATGACCAAGGCAACTCTTATAAGGAAAACATTTAATTGGGGCTGGCTTACAGTTTTAGAATTTCAGTCCATTATCATCAAGGCAGGAGGGTAGAGCAAGACCATTTTTTTTTGTGGCAGCATTCAGGAAGGCATGGTGCAGGAGGAACTGAGAGTACTAGATCTTCATCTGTAGGCCGCTATCGGAATATTTGCTTCCAGGCAGCTAGGATGAGGATCTTAAAGCCCACACCCACAGGGGCACACCTACTCCAACAAGGTCACACCTACTCCAATAAGGCCACACCTTCTAACAATGCCACTTCCTGGGCCGAGCACATAGAAACCAGCGCAGTCTTTCCTGCATTAATGACTAATTAGGAAAATGCCCTCTCCGTAGGTTTACCCAATCTTATGGAGGCATTTTATCAAATCAGGCTATACCCTCTGAAGACTCTAGCTTGTGTCAAGTTGACCTACAATTAGCCAGCATACCAACTTTGAAATGTAATGGAAAACCATAGTATAGTCAAAGGCAAAAATTGAAAAGCTTAAGTTTTTATCAAGGTTCTGTCTTGGCTGGATCCTGGTCTGATTCTCTTAAAGGTTCCCAACACACCCATTACTGAGTGAATTATATATGGTGCTCACTTAATATCCTAAGGGGCCCTTTCTGAAGTCCCCAATTAACCCCATACGTGCTGGAACTATGGTTAACCTCCTACCCATTGTACTGAATAGGCCTTCTGTCTGTCTTTGAAGTCTCAAGGCTTTGCAGACTTCCTAGAATGCTTCATGTGCACCACCCAGCTGAGCAACTGGAGCAGTTTGCAGTCAGTAAGTGTTTGTGTAAAGAACATGTCAGGGTCATATGAATCTTGTGAAGATAAATATTGTTTTGTGTATTTGAAAAAATATGGACTCAAAAGCTGTTTAGCTAAGCATTTCATTTGAAGGAAAATGTCCCAACAAGGAAACAAATCTTAAACTTAGCACGGTGGCCTGCTTAGTCATGTCACTCAAGGATATAAATGAAACTGACTTCTCTTATCAAAGTCGCAGGCAGGGCTGGCAGGCAGATGCTCAGGAAGTCTGTCTTCTGGGACTACAGAGGCTTCTCCTGCCCTGGCATTGGAAATCACCCTATCAAATCCAGGTGTGCCCAAAGTGGACAGGGGTCATTCTCTGCTGACCAGGTGGGGTAATGTGACTCTCTCTCAGAACACACATTCCCCCTCTGGTTTTTTCCTTTACTTCTTTCTCTTGTACATATAGTCACTCCTTTATTCTCATATTTATTTCTTTTTAAAGTTT
Organism: Rattus norvegicus; assembly: GCF_021556685.1. Lineage (NCBI taxonomy): Eukaryota > Metazoa > Chordata > Mammalia > Rodentia > Muridae > Rattus > Rattus norvegicus. Next base: position 162,826,649 of record NC_141534.1, on the reverse strand, counting down.
CGTGAGTGTGAGGGTCTCAAAGCACATCTGAGCATGAGGAGCCCTGAGGTGGAGATCGGGAATCATCCTCAGTTGCTTACACCTTGTTCGCTGAGGCAGGATCTCTCAACCAAGCTGAGATGGCTCATCTCGCTGGATACCTAGCTCTGGTGATCCTTTGTCACAGTCTTCCAAGGCCACCATACCTACCCAGGATTTATGTAGGTTCTGGAATCTGTACTCTGGTCCTCATAATTGCATGAGGAATCAAAGCATCTTCCTGGACCATTTAGTAGTTTTGTAAAATACACGTGGTTTTGACAATAACTTAAATTTTGTCAAAATCAGTGTCTTACTGATGATCTAACACTTCACTTTCCTCAGACTCTTTTTAGGAAGCAAACAGTGCCTTTCTTATTCTTATTAGTAGTGGCAATAATTTGAGCATCTAACTTTTATCCACTGAATATTATGTGACAGGCACTGCAAAGAGTCCTTGGCTGAGTCTTTAATATAGAGCCTCCTATTTCTAGAGATGAATCCATGACATTTAATTAATGTGCATGGTGCCTGCTATAAAAGAAATTCTCTCTACATGTTACTCACTATTTGAATTTCCACCTTTAACTTTAACAATCATGCTTTTGGGGATCAGTATAACTACATTTGTTTATATGTTTTAAAGAGCATGCCTGACTACTAAGGACCCATCCGCATAATCGACCAAACACCAGAGGTAAACTTAACAGGTGAGTTGGATGTTCTTGCTACGCATGGGCCATTAAGCAGAAAAGAATCCAAAGGCTATACGAAGATTAGGAACCACTAAGAAAATAGACAGGAAATCACCAACTAACCATCATTAAAAAGTTTTGTATTATTTCAAGAAAGTGTATGTGTGCACACATATAAACATATATATGTATATACTTTCACAATAAACACACACCACACACATTATATATACATATAATATAATATTTTTGATATACATATAATACATAATATTTAATATAATTTAGCACTGTGGTCTTCAGGCTTTGCTTAGGGCTCATGACATTGACTCCAGAGGAAAAGCCTAAGAGGAGTCCCAGAGCTCTGAGGGCCCACTGTGCCACAGGGCCCAGGAGGCACTCAAAGCAGAGAGCCTCTCCATTTCACACACTCACAAGATGACAGGGACATTCCTTCGCATTATTCTATTTATTACCTTTGGATTTGGAACCAAGAAAATTTTACCTTCAAGTTCCATCATCCTGCTTGAATTAAACAATAGAAGTCTAACTTTCACAAACTCAAGGTCAGTCTAAGTGCAGCAGGCCCCGATACTAACATTTTGGGGGATACAGGAGAATTGGAAAAGGACTTGAAAAAGCCACATCTCAGTGTTGGCTCTGCCACAAAGTTCTCTATTTTCCATGAGCACACTGGAACTAATCCCTCTGTGGCTCTCAGTTTCCTTGTCTGAGGCAGTGGACAGTCTGAACCAATGGCTAGAATTCGCATCTTGAGTTGACTTTAGCTGTGCACTGTCAGACATTAACATTCACTTTTTGTTTAGAATCAATATGCCTTAATTAATAGCTTTGTGTATGTATTTTACTGTGTGTATATATGTGACCAAAGTTGGTTGTCATTCCTATGACTAACCTTGTTCAGTTTTGAATTTAATTTGTGATTCAGAGTAAATTTATATTTTATTAGTGTAAAGATGAACCATAAAATCACATGATTCTTTAGAGTGAAAAAAAAAATCTAAACACTATATTTTTGTTCTAGGCCACGTTAGGAATGCTATAAATGGGTTTCTATAATACATTCAACATGTGAAACTCATAATTTTCACCTTCTACAAACCATGTATGCTCATGGGAAGGATTTTATATTCACCTGTTATCTAAATGCAACATATGTGACTGGCTGATTCGCAGCTGCAGACGTGGGTATGGCTGTATCAGTTAACCAGTCTGAGGAGTCAGGGTTCCCTTGTGTCCAGTGTGACTGCTCTGGGGCTCCAGATTCCTAGTGATGCAGCAGTCAAAGCCTCAATGCTTGAGCCATGAGGCTACCTACTTAATTACCAAATCCAGTGTAGGTTCTTGCTGCCTGGGTTGTTACAATGTTTAACATTATCACTGTTCTAACGAACCATGCATGCTATAAACAAATGAACACACACACACACACACACACACACACACACACACACACACATACACACACACACAAAACTGTTTCAAAGGATTAAATACAATCTCATGTTTTCTTTTGACACCACAAAGAGTCATTTTACTCTGTCTTGGAGATTCCTGGTTGAGACCAGTTCATAATTTCAATTCTAACCTCTTATCTCTTCACTCTTCTCATAATTAATTTATTGCATGTGCCAAACTTCTGGTCAGTTCTCTGGCTTCTGATATTTCTACTCTTAAGGCTAATGACACAATAGCAAGAGAGATCACCCTGGGTGCATTATTCCCACACTCACTGCAGGATTGAAGTCTTGCCCAATTTAAGCAAGTACCCTCTAGGGAACCGTGAAGAGATACAATGAATGAATTTTACTTGGCTTAAGAAAGTTTGGGGTATAATGTTTTGGACACAAAACAGCTCTTCCTGTCACATTACTCTTATTCTTGCTCAGAACAGTGTTTCATTGCATAGGAGATGGTGAACAGTGGCCTTTAGAATCATGAACCATACCTGCTTCTTTGGTATCCTGTCTTCTTGGAGACCACTATAGTATTCCCTGAATTATAACAGGAGTTCTCTAAGCATGGCCATGGTATCTCTATAATATCAATGCCCTCCTCAAATGGTCTGTGAATCAGCCCAATCATTTTCAAAATCACATTGCTATGGGTTTCTCTTTCTCTACTCTTACTATCTCATAGACAGTTTTCTACAGACTGTGTGATATTTAATTATTAATATACTCAGTACCATAGTAGATATGACAATATTGCTGTCTTTTATTAAGCCTCTATAAAGATACTTTAAAATAATGAAAATAGCTCATTTTGTTTGGGAAAATAGTTACTTTAAAAAATATGTCATTTATACAAACGTGATGGATTCATTCTGATGTTAATTCTTTAAAAGACTTTTGAAATAAGTTTTTATTTCTTATATGGTAAACATGGGTGTACATAATTCACATAACATTTCAAAATACATTTTTTAAGAGTAAAAAAAGCTCCTGAGACCCAAAATTTGAGGATTGCTCTTTGGTCATACTGAACAATTTAGTTTGCAATCTGTAAACAGACTCTGACTGTCCTTCTAGGACCTCAGTTCTCGGTACTCTGACTGCCCTCCATGGATTTCCCATTCCTGCTGACCAAGTAAAGCCTATCGGGTGTTTCTTATGTATTGTCATTGTGGCATCTACATCTACAAATTCTTGGGAAGTGTGCTAGCTAGTTTTCTGTCACCTTGTCCTAAGCTAGAGTCATCTGAGAAGAGAGAAAGAACCTCAACTGACAAATCCTATCCATCAGATCAGGTGGTAAGCAAGACTATATGGCCATTTTCTTAATTAGGGATTTATACCAGAGGGCACATTGCATTGTAGATAATGCCACTCCTGGCCTGGTCATCCTGGGAGCTATAAGAAAATAGGCTGAGCCAGTCATGTGGAGCAAGTCAGTAAACAAGACTCCTCTATGTCTTCTGCATCAGCTCCTGCATCCAGGTTTCTGTCCTGCATGAATTCCTGCCCTCAGTGATTTTGATGATAGAATCCGATATGGAGATATAAGTGAAATAAACCTTTCCCTCCCCAAGTTACTTTTGGTCATGGTGTCTCATGACAGGGATAGTAATACTAACCAAGTCAGCATTATGTGTTCACTTCCTACTAGAGAAACAGGGCTCACAAAAGTAAGTTGTCTTGGCATTACATGGCCTCCAGGTTCATCTCTAACCACACTATCCTTTGTACTTACCCATGTAATCTTTGGTTCTATCAGTATAAAGAGATTCATCTACCTCGAGAGATTTATGGAAATGTTTAGAAAGTTTGCACGGAAGCTGCCTTGCTGTTCTAGTGCCACAGTCCTGGTTTTCAGGCTCTAAAGTGGTAGGAGGCTACAACAGTGTGAAATATTTATTTACCTTTTGTTCTGGTTTCCTAACATACAGAAAACCCTTCAAATCTTCAGTGATCAGTGCCTTGTCTGCTGAGGAGGTGTCTGTCAACACCAAAGTGTTTGTTGTGCCAAAGTGTCAGAAAGAAATTATTCTTTATATCTCACGGATGGGTTACTGGCTTCTCTAATTGAAGATTCACCAGCTTCCTCTGCTTAGACCTCTGCAGTTCGCTGACAGGCTCACTTTTCTCTGGTGTTAGATCTTTTGTGGGCTCTTGGTCCAGATGTCCTACTGTAGAATGTGCAGATGAGGAGCCCAGATGAGTGGACTCTGTTTCCCAGGCACCTCAATGTAGGCAGAGTGGTCCAAAGGCTGACAGATACCTGGGGTCCACTCAGCCCAGCAGTGCTGCAATTCAGAGCCCACTCAATGCCTTCCTAGTGTGCTGTCTGGAGCTCCCCAGCCTACTGGGACCTATGTTCAGAGTATGAGCCACCATTTTCATTCTCAGTACCCACTCTCCCTTAATGAACCGACCCAGACAGCACTAGTGAATAGAAGCCTTTCCTCGCTCACACACCTTTGTGCGTATCCTCTGCTACTCCAAGGGCTTTCTCCATTCACCAGTTCAGACATTGCAGAGTAGAAACTTGGCTTTGCCTCATGGTCAAATGGTCTATTAATCAAGCTCCCAGGCCTTACTCTCTATTTCTGATCCTACAAACTTCCTCATGTGGCCTGTATAGTTCTTATTTGTGAAGCCCTGGACCAGGATACAGAAACTAAGAGCTCATGCTGGCATTTCCCAGCTCTGCCATTTTAGTAACAATTATTCTCATAATGACTCCCATTTCATGAGTTTCTATTATGTACAGGGCACTTTCCACACTTTATTCAGCATACTACAACCAACCTGGTAGGCGGCTTTCTTTTTATTATTGTTTTTGGTTGGTTTGTTTGTTTTGGGGTTGTGTTGTTGTTGTTGTTGTTGTTGTTGTTGTTGTTGTTGTTGAATTTGGAGCAAGTTTGTCTCTTGTGATTTCTGGAAGTGTTAACAGATATTTGAAGTTGACCTAACTTAGGAGTGGATGGTGGTGCTGTGGCTAGTAGGTAGGTGCCAAACATGCCACAGACATTCTATAGCTCATGGCAGAGGCACCATAATACAGCCATATGGCTTCAGATATCTGCAGTACTGATGTGAAATATACTGCGGTCAATCCATGCTATATCAGGTGAGAGCGATACAGAAGAAATAACTGTTTTATTACCTGGAGTCTCAGGAAGGTTTAGTGAATAGAGGAAGTTGCAGTCTGATTTATTAGGAAGTACAAATGCAAAGTCTGGCCAATCTTAGTTCCAAACCTATATTCCTAACACACCCAATACATCCATGTGTCTGACCTCGTTTTCTAGACATACACAATCCAGACCGGAATCTGGAGACTCTGACTCAGGCCAGGACTGCCGAGATGCTGATACCCTTCTGAGTGCCTAAGCAAGCAATGAGATCTACTTCTCCCTGCCTCCTCCTCTTGATTATTCACGCCCTTGGCTCTCTGGTCTCTTGTTCATGACAGCTGTGTGTGTCTGTAATGAAAACATCTTGAACATGCTCTTTCCCACTGCACCATCCCCCTGGCCTGCAGTTTGCCTGTAACACCTATCACTATATTTGTTGCAGACTGTCTTTGTGTAGTTAGCGTTATTTGTCAATAAATCATTTCCTTTCCCTGGGTTTGAGTGCCCAGAGGCCACTGTATTTGGGTTCATCGTGAAAATCCAAATAATGTAAGTAGAAAACATAAATAATTGATCCACTGTTTATTCCCCAGCAGTCCCAGCAGGCCTATTCACAAATGCAGCTTCTCTTAGTCTCTGTCCAGTCTAATTTTAAGGTCTAGGGGCATAGCGCTTCGACCTGAATAAGAAAAGTTAATAGGCAGATTCCTTCCCTCTGAATGATGTAAAGTATCATGAGTACAAGGGAGAAAGCTTTGGGACACACATTTGGGCAGAATTTGGCAAATATCACAAATCTGTGTCTTTTCTCCTGTGGTTTTCATGTGGGGAAGAGATTCTAAAAACCTGTAAAATTAGCATTTATTCTTGAAAATATTAATAATAAAAACCCCTCTATTTAAAAAGCAACATCCATCCTGCTGTGAATTTAACAAATCATAGCCTCAGGCCTGTTTCTATTAATTTGTTTCCATTTGTTTATTTTTCCCTCTCATTGTCTTTCATGCAAAGGCGAGGAAATCAATAAAGGCACTTAATGCTGTCCCTCCCTTCCCACTATAAGTGGAAGTTAGCACGGGTTGAGTTTTATTCCCAGAACAGAAGCAGAACCCTCCTAGTATCTGAGTTTCTGTGATGGTTTGTATGTGCTTGGTCCAGGGAGTGGCACTATTAGAAGGTGTGGCCTTGTTGGATGTCATTGTGGGTGTGGGCTTTAAGACCCTCACCTTAGCTGCCTGGAAATAAGTATTCTGGTAGCAGCCTTCAGATGAAGATGTAGAACTCTCAGCTCTTCCTGTACCATGCCTGCCTGGATGCTATTATGTTCTTGCCTTGATGATAATGGGCTGAACCTCTTAACCTGTAAGCCAGCCCCAATTAAATGTTGTCCTTAGAAGAGTTGCTTTGGTCATGGTGTCTATTCATAGCAGTAAAACCCTAAGTTTCCCATTGACTTTTGAGATGTTCCAGTAAGTGCTCATGTGTTTTAATGTTGTTTTATTCTTCTATCAACCATGCAACAATAATTTAGATTCTACTATATGAAGCACTGTGACCCCAACCTCTCTCCCTCTCAGCCTGTTTTGTCAGGTTGATTTCTTATACCGTGTGATAGGCTAGAAAGCCTTAAACAGTCATTTCCTTCATGGCAGATGACAATCTAAGTTGACTATGGAGAGTGCAAGACTACAAAACCCTCATCTGTAATAGAGCTACTGTGGAGGAACAGACATGCCCTGCTATCTCATAGCTGAGGAATTAAGCATAATACTAACACGTGGGATGGTTGCCAGACAATGGACATTAGACAGTGAAAACACTAATCCCTGACAGAACACAAATGAAGATGCTATTGCTGTCCATTTATGGCCTGGAGGAACTGTACAGCCAATTGGAGCACAGTGTGAGGACCTAGGGAAGAGAATGAGGTACCTCTTGACATTATAACAAGAGTTACAGAAATTTTGTGGGTCAGAATAGCAAAAGGAAGACAACTATTTAGAAGATGCCTGGAGTTTTACCAGGGTATTAATGCATCTCAGGTTATGAATCAGACATGCTACAAAAATGCTGCCGAAGAAAAGGAGGAGCTCCTCCAAAGGATGAAAAAAAGTCACAGCTGGAGCTCACAATGAACTGGCTCAGTTTTCATTCCATCGTTAGCTAGAGTTAAAAATGGCAAAACATTAGGCAAAATACACCAACAACTTTTGTCTTATTGGCAAGAAAAAATTAGCAGGAGATGAAGGCTCATTTAGTTTTTCAGAACACAGTTGTGAAGTCCACGTAAGAAAGACCAAATTGTCCTGAAAGAATCTAACAGCACCTCTCGAAAGTTCTAGAATACTTAAGAGAATGTAAATGTACAAGTAGGAGTAACCAAACAAAAGAAAACAGTGTTAAAAAGGAAATGGCCAGGTAGATAAAGGAGCAGGAATCTAGAATTGGCATGTGAAAACAGCCTAGAAAGAACATCCATGACAGAATCGAAAGAGATGTGACAGTTACTGAATTCCATGCATTCAAGAAGGGTAAAGAGAGGTGGGCGCAGTGGTAGAGCCCATGACACCCTGTGTTCAGTCTCTATGAAGTCTTTATTACTTAAGAACAAAAGTAGGAAGGAGAAGCATGAAAATGTCAAAAAGTCAAAGAGAAGTAGGGAAAAACTCAAACTTTAGAGACCTGAATAAAACAGTATCTGTGATTAAAAAGATTGATAGAGTGAGGAAAAATAGTCAGAACAGGAGAGAAACTTAGCAAACTTAAACCTCAAAACAAAATGTGACAGAGCATGTGGTCACTGGTGTCCTTCAAAGGGAACAGATTAGAAAACCCTTTGAAATAAACAACAGCCACTTTTAAATACCTACTGTGATGAAAAATAAGGGGCATAGAACAGATCTCTGTTCAATGAACCCCGAATTAATTAGCATGAAGTACAATACAGTAAGCTGCATCAGAGTCACATTGCTTAAAACGCGTAAAACTCAAGATGAAAGATCACCTCAGAAACAAGGGAGGGGAACTCCGCGTCATTTATTTCTGCAGCTGTAAGTCTCTGCTTTAACCACTCCCCTCTGAGAAAAGAAGCTTCTTTGACTAAGGCTGAGAGTGTGACATCTAACTGAGACATCTCTGTCACTCCTTCTAAGCTCTAGGGAACATCACTGAAGAGGGGGGTAGGGACACTGTAAGAGACTATGGATTGGGAGAAGAGCTGCAAAACACTGTCTTCTGAATTTCACATGACCATCAAGATAGGGAATGTGGGAATCTGTAGTATTTTTCACCACATATTTAAAAAGACACATAAGAGAGAGGAATCTAGTTGGGGTGAAGAAGGATGTTAGAGGACAGTGAGGAATAAGAGAGGTTAATGTGCGTGTGTGCGAGCGTGTGTGTGTGTGTGTGTGTGTGTGTGTGCGAGAGAGAGAGAGAGATACAGAGACAGAGACAGAGACAGAGACACAGGCACAGACACAGAGAGAATATGGGGTACAAGGCATTATATCAGGAAGAACATAAGCATAATGATTTGAAGTAGGAGTGGTCATCTTTAAAGAGCTCAAAGGGATAGGGATGTGATATTTTGCTACATCAACTCAGAATTCTACCCACAAGGATAATATTTTTTCCCAGAAGTAAGCCAAAATACATTTTTTCTGGCAAAAGAAAGGTAAGGAGGTTGCTACTAAAAGTGCCTCAATACAGGAAATATTAAAGAAAGAATTGAAATCTAAAGGGAACCATACCAGAGGGAAAAATCTGCATCCCAACAAAGCAGTGGAGAGCTGATCATTCTAAGATCCTTTTTCTAGTGTTTTGGATGAAAATGGTTCCCCATAGGCCTACATATTTAAATGCTTGGTCCCAAGTTGGTGCAATTATTTGGGAAAAATTAGGAGGTGTGTCCTTGCTAAGGGAGATATGTCACTAGAGGTGGACTTTGAGACTTCAAAATCCCAGGCTATTTCAGTTTGCTTTCTCTCTGCCTCTCAGTTGTTATTTCACCAAAGCTACTGGCCCATCTCCATGTCCTCCATGTCTGCCTGCCTACCATTATAACATAACACCATACAACTTCTCAGATAAGGATCTGATCCAGCCCAAGTCTGCCTGCCTGGTATTATAAACCCAACCATGATGGTCCTGCATGCTCATCCTCGGAACTAAAATGTTTTCTTTTGTAAGTTTCATTGCTCATGATGCTTTGTCACATCATGATGTGTGTGTGTGTGTGTGTGTGTGTGTGTGTGTGTGTGTGTATGATTTTAAAGAACTCATTAAGATAATAGAACAAGTAGTTATTAAGTTATCAGTAAAACTGAATCACAAAATATTCAATAAGTTCAAGAAAAAAGATAGGAAAAATGGATTAAGAATAGATTAAGAGAGATAAAACAGCACATTAGTAGATACGTTTCTAACTAAACTACATTAATAATCACACTAAATGATTAATTGCCAATGCAAAGATAAAAATGATTGGACAAAATTGGATAGAATGGGATCCAATTATATGTTACTAGCAATAAATACACTTCAAACTTAATAACATAAATTAGGAATCAGAGAGAGCACAGAAAAATTGTCATGCTAATCCACTTTTTAAAATTTTATTAATTATTATTGTATGAATGTATGAATGTATGTATGTATGTCATATGTGTGTAAGTATGGGTACTCATGTTACAGCAGGCACATATTAATTAGAGGCCACTTTTGGGAGCCAGTTCTATCCTTCTAGAGTGGGCTCTTTGGTCAGAAATGTGAAGCAAGTCGTTTTACCTACTGAATTATCTTGCTGGGCAGGAATCTATGTAGAACTCTTTATGATATGGAATTTATTTTGTTGACAAAACACCAACAGACTTAAGAGGATTTTTCAGACCAAACATTTCTGATGTGATGGAACTAGATGATAATCTAGTTGATTAATCTCAAGAGTGTCTTGCGAAGCCTCAAAATAGTTGGAAAATAAGTAATCCACATCAAGATAGCTCCTAGGTTAAAGAGTAAATCACAACAGACATCAAAGAGAATTCTGGACTAAATAAAGAGGAAGACAACGTGAAAAGGTAATGAAAGCGGTACTAAGATCGAAAGTAGCATCCAGAAACTTCTCTGTTAGCCGAGGTCACATGTGTGTGCATGCACACACACACACACACACACACACACGCATGCGCACACACACACATGTACATGCACACACACACATGCACGCACACACACACGTACATGCGCACACACACATACATACACACAAACATACACACACACACATATGCACGCACACACACACGTACATGCGCACACACACATACATACACACAAACATACACACACACATGCACGCGCACACACACACACGCACGCACACACACACGTACATGCACACACACATGCACGCACACACACACGTACATGCGCGCACACACATACATACACACAAACATACACACACACACATGCACGCACACACACACGTACATGCGCACACACACATACATACACACAAACATACACACACACACACACACACACACACACAAGCAGGAATGCATACACACCCATGAAAACAATTACACTATGACTCTAGTTGACTTTACAGTTACCTTTTTCTCCATTAAGTACCTGCAGGCACAGGTACCAACCGGAATTGTAATAGCTGTGTCAATTTATTGATCATCTGCACCTAGTTTTCCTCAGTCTCTTCAATTATTATTATTATTTGTTGGTAATTATTACGCATATGCTCTCACTTGTTCCTAGTATAATTCATTTAAGTATTGTTGCTATGTTCTTTTAATTCTGAAGGGCGTGAGTGGAAGGAGACTGATCTAGGTTGCACTATCACATCCAGTCATTCAAAAATTGTTGATTTTGAGCTCTGTATAAAGCCCTGTTCCACAAGCTGCTCACGGGGAGCCTCAGCATCCTTGGCTGCAAAGCTCTTCTCCTAATTGCTTTGCTGTCATTCCTTTTCCTTTCCTTTCTGAAAGTCCATGCCCGTGCCAGGTCCTCAGTGTAGCATTTGGAACATGGATAGGGTGCAAGAATTGAAAGGGGCACATTCATGACTCAATAAAGTCCCATTTTATATCAGATTATACAATGACCTTTCACATACATGGTAACATTTTTTTTTGGTCAGGACTTCTTTTCCTTCTGTGTCTCTAGATGAACCAACCTGACTGTACTAAGTGATGATTTCCCAGAAGATCCCAATCCCTGTCCCTTTAATAGAGTTTACATAGGTCATTCCTTCTACTTGAAGTACGTTCTTTCATGCTCATTAGGGTAATCCTATTTCTGCTACTGTCTTCCTTAAAACATTACACATCTGCATTTTTGGGATAAGAGTATTGTTCAGCTCTCAAATGTGAGATGAGGAGGTCATGTTGCAACTCCAAGAGCTTGGACGTGTGGACAGAGTCCTCTTCCGATCCTTAGATGAGTATCTTGCCCAGTCCTCCGCTCTTTTGCCTCCCACATCACAGACTCCTTCCATGCACTAAGGCTCTGTGGAGGGCTAAGATTTTTAGAAGTCAAAGGCCACAGGGCACAGTACCTCATACCTGCAACCCCAGTGTTTAGGAGGCTGAGGCAGGAGGATTGCATTGAGTTTGAGGCCAGATAGGAATACAGAATAATTCTTTGTCTAAAACAAATTGAAAATAAATTTCTCACCAGTTGATTTCTTACTAGTTGATTCTCTATTTTTATGTTATTCCATTTTGCTAATGAGTTTTATGCCAATAATTGTTCATTTTTCCACTTTTGAAATGCCTTCTTCTGTGGACTTTGGTGATCATACATTATTTGTTTGACTTAATCCATTAAACAGTAATTTTTAAAGTTTTCTCCTGGTATTATCCCTCTCTCTTCCACAAGGTTGAATGTGGCCAAGCCATGGGCTTGCTCTTAGGCTGTGCTCCTTCCTTTATATCTCACTTTGGTTTTATATTTGCTTAGAGTTCTAAATACCAGCACCACACAGATCCCATCTGCCTACACAGCATCTCTATTTAGATCTTAACAGGTATATGAGACATCATGACTGACACATTCTTCACACATCACGTGGAATGGATTCTCCAAGCCCTGCTCATCTGAGGACGGTTCTAATTCCCCTTTTAGATGCACAGATAAAATATCACTCCAAATCACTCATTTTCCTCACAAGAACTAATTATTAATCATTAGTAACTTCTGCTGGCCCACAACTCCACAAAACTCAAATGTGAACCCCATGTCATTCTTGTCTAAAGGTCAGCACCTTAAACTGGGACCTGGCATTGGTTTACTGTTTTTTCTTTTCATACTTTTGAGGCTCCTCTCATCATAGTTACCAGGAGAAAAGACATAACATGATAAAGTAGACCATACCATTTTCAGCACTAACATCTTTACATTGCAGCTGCAATGAAACCAAGCCTCCTCAGTGTAGTGTTCTGCATGGTCCTACATGACTACATCTATTTATATCTGCAATCTGATCACCATGAGTTCTTTGCCTTTTTGCCCATTTCTTTTAGCCTTCAAAAGCTTTTTCAAATGCATTGTTATTTTGGGACTCTCACTCTTGTCAGGTCTACTTGGAGGGCTATCCTCTGAGGTGCTTGAGAAGGTAACTCCTCACTATGAAGGTCTCAAAAGTGCTGTCCCTGGGGAAGCCCTTTCTTTTCTCCTACAAATAAATGGCTTCCCCATCATCACCCTAAATATCCCTTCTGTCCTAGCACTTCTGAGACAGAATCACTTTGAAATTATGCATCTGTTCACTGTCACTCTCTTCAAAGTGGAAGCTCTCAAGCTCTGGACTGCCTCTGCAGCTTTTGTTGCCTATGAGCTTAGAAAAGTACCTGGTTCACAATAGTCAAATATTTGTTGATGGCCTGCCTGGATTCTCTTTGCTGAAACTGTTTGTCTGGGCAGATTTCAGTGACTTCTAATTGGGTAGCAAAGGTTTGGAAATGTTTTCTCATGCCAGTGCAACATGATTTTTCAAAGCTGACATGAGAAACCAAATTGCAATTAAGGCAAAGAGTCTCACTGGAAGCACCAGATGCAATGATGCAATGCAAAATACACAGGATCTAATTCTAGGCTGGAAGCCCCCCGCCCTCCCCAGGAACCTCAAAAGTCTCCTAGGGTAACTGGAGCATCCTCTAAAGAAGGGAAAGAGTCAAAGGATCTATTCTGAACACATAATTTGAGGTTGCCAATGACTATTTTTTAGTAAATCCTCAACTATTGTAGAAATTGAAACATTTGTAACACTTTTTGTGATAGAATAGTCTTTATAGAAACTACCTTTCAGTTAGTAGTCTAGTTTGAATTTGGACACGTGGAACTAGGAAGATGGCTCAAGATGGCTTGCTTTGTAAGCATGTAGACCAGAGTTTGGATCCTCAGAACTCACATAAAACCAGATGCGCTAGTATATATTTATAATCTTAGCTTTCCTACAGTGAGTTGGTGAGCTAAGACTATAGTGTAAATGCAAATGTCACTTTTATTTCCTCAGATGAAGCGATGAGATGAGAGCCATACTCAAGGTTTCTGAATATATGGCTTGGGATGATCCCAGAGCATTTCCTTCTCTGTACTAATTATCCCTAAGTCTAGGCCAGGACATTTTTGGCCTCCATACAATCTAATCTTTTGCAAGCTTGGACCTTGAAGATTTCAGCTTCCAGTCTTGGTCTGCTAATCTAGACCTAGAATGTTCCAGCTTCTGAGACTTACTGCTTAATAAATTCACTCTTCAATCTTTCTATCTCTTTCTGAATTCTGGTTGGCTGGTTCAACTTAGCTGTTCTGTCTCAAACTTCTCTCCAAGTTGACTGATTTGAATTGGCTACTCTCCATTTTGAACCAGGTTAGTAGCTTGGAAAGACTGCCTTTGAACTCTACAAACTGAAGTGCTCTGAACTCAACTGCTCTAAACTGAACGAAACAACTCAATTAAATTCCCTCTCCATCAGCACTCTTTAAATAGCCTCTCTTTCCTGTCTGTTTTCTTGAGAATTGGGAGTACCCCATCCCTGACTCTGTCTGTCAAATCTTTTTCTGATTCATCACTTTGTTTGCCCCTTGATTAGAAGTCATTGTTTGGGATTAAAGATTAAAGGTACCTACTAAAGGCATGTCTGTATTCCAGCCAGAAGGGTTAAAGATGTATATTCCATGCAGATCAGATCTTGGGATGTGATCGCTTGTCAGAGCAGACATGGTGGACTAAAATCCCTATAGAGACCCGATAGCGCTGGAATCGTGAAGAAGACTATTATAGACTATGCAGCAAAGAGCTAGAAAATGTGGGTTTATTCAGCAGTAAGTCTCAGAGTCTCTAAGACTAGATTATCGGACAGAGACTGGAAGCTGAAGTCTTCAAGGTCTGAGCTTGCAGAAAATTAGGCTGTTTCAAACAAGGAAATGTTTGAATGGAAACAAGGCAAAGAAAGGAATGTCTCCTGAGATTATTCTCTCACTGCCACACATGAAGACATATGTGCATGCACACACATATACAGAAGAATTTTTTAAAGGAATTTGAGTACCCACTGGGTTCTACATCCTATACAAGACTTTGGTAATACAGGGAAAAAAGGGATGAGTTCATATGACCAACCAATCCTTGTCCAACAAAAAATCTACAAGAACAATGAGGTGGTGAGGAAGTTATGTGGGTAGAGAACCTCTAGAGTAGACGGTCACAATGGTAGCAATAGTGGACTGTCAAGAAGAGAAAAATGCTCAGGCAGCAGACAATATAAGGAAGAGCATCATCTATAATGTCCAGGGACAAAATAATGAAGGACAGTTTCAGGGAACAGCAGCAAGTGCTTTCATAACTTTGGTAGATGTTAGGTCCCTGGAGAAGAATGATAGTGATGAGTCAAGTGAAACTAATTGACAAAAGCCTGTGAAGAATACTAAGTGGTATGTATTTAATCTTGAAAAGCAGTAAGCTAAGTCCTAAAGTTCTTGAAGCTATGGAAGAAGGAAGGTGGCAAGCTATGTGTATCCTAAGAGTGTTTTCCTAATTTTAGAGATAGGGCAATGGAGCTTTTATTAAAATGTTTCTGAAGATATGTTCAGAGTCATTCCTAAGATAAAAGAAAATGGTAGACATGGAGGCTGCTTAGATACAGAATTTTGGAAGAAATATTCTATGAGGGACACACACACAGGTGCGCGCACACACACACACACACACAGTGCACACACCTTTATCCAAGAATAACGCTGATAATTTTATTTGAAACAGCCGCAAACTGAAAGCGATCCAAATACCCATTAACACATCAATGAAGTACCACATTCTGAGACAAATGATACTATAGATTTAGAATACCTCATCAAGGGATGTCTGCATAGCTCAGAAAAAGAATAGACAGCCAAAAATGATTAGGCTGAAAAAAGCCAGACACGTGCAGAGGACACACAGTGTTTTCCTATGTTTATAGGTAACATTTAAAAACAAGTGTGGTGAAAGTAAGTATTGTCTATGACTGTTATGCTGTGTGTATTTCCATTTGTGTGTGTGTGTGTGTGTGTGTGTGTGTGTGTGTGTGTGTGTGGGTGTGTGTGATGTACATGTGTTTTAGAAGTGAGGTTTTGATGTGAAACTCAGAATGACCTAGAACTCAATCCGATGTGCTGAAATTCTAGGCTTGCACCACCATGCACAGTTAATCAGACTACCCTTTTTGTCTTGTTGAAGATTGAATCTAGGTCCTTGTAAATGCTAGGTAAGCGTTCGGGCTGCAAGCAACATTCCTGCCCTCTATGACTTTTAACATTATAGAAACCATGTGGAATAGGTAATACTTAGGTTTGTTTTCAGATAAAAAGATGGCATCTTCTATAATACACTGATGACTTGGGTAATGAAAGGAGAGAACAAAGATATATACACTGATTGTTGATGTGTTCCGTTATTGTTAAAGTTTCTTCATGTAGCAGTGGGAAAAGAAAATTCAACTCCTTTTGGAATTTTATTGCCAAAGCTGGACACTGAAGTTGTGCACAAATAATTTAGAGCATTAAATATTAGGAACATAAGAACATAAATAACCGAGGGCCCTTGGGCAGCGGGTTTGCTTCTATTTCAATTTTTCTGCAAAGTTTGGCAAAAATATTTCTAAAACTTTCATCAGACAAGTCCACTGCTGATCAATAGCCTTTAATAGCCATCCATGGAGTACAGCATAAAATCCAAATTCCCTAACAGAGAATTCGAGTCTCTTCATGCCTGGCCCCATGGCTTCTGTTGCCTGAAATTATCCTTCATTTCAGTCTTATGATATCATTAACTTCTCTCAGAATGAAGCATGATGTTTCCTGCAGTCCTGTGACTCTGCAGTTTCTCTCTTCTCAAACATGCCCTTTCCTGTTGGGTCTGCCCAGCCAACTCTTTTTCATTTTGTCAAATGCTGTTCTTTGAGCAACCCCTTCATCTCCATGCTTCCTTCCTCCAGAGAGTTAGTTATTGCTACTTCATATACCACACGCTTCCTAACAGTGTATGCAATTGACTATTGGCACCACATCTCTTTTCCAACACAGAGGAGTCCTTGAGGGCAGGAGCTGGAGCGGCAGGAAGTGCTAACATTACCCTGTCCACTTATATCTCTGCAGGTCACTGTCACCATGGAACAGTGTTGTGTGTCCTGGTTATGTGTGGAATGACAAGAAGAAGGGAAATGTGCACATTATAAATTGGGCAATGGGGAGTGTATCACAGCAAACAGTATTTAAGAACACGAAACTGAATTAAACAGGGTTCATCCTCTTATTTGTTAAGACTGTCTATCATATATAATGAATTGAGGGAGAGACTTTAATATATCTCGGTTAACCAAGCAAAAAATCAACTTGGGAGACAGTACCAATTGTTACCCAGTTTTAGAAATGAGAATATGAGTCAAATGGTTTTGCCAAGATTTCCTATCTTGTGACAGTTTAAGCATTGGAAGCAAGTCACAAGGCAAGGAACATTCTTCAGATAATTCAATCTATTATTTATGAAGCACCTGCTATTTCCCAGAAACTGTGCTGAATTCTGTATATATTATCACAAATTTTCAATAAGCATCATAACTGGGATTATCACCACTTTTATGTAGAGACTCTGTGGCTCAGAGACAAAATAATTCTTGTAATAATGCACAGTAAAAAAAAAGTCTGGGAGTGAGGGGTGGCTCAGTCTGTAAAGTTCCAGCTGCTCATACATGAAGTATCTGAGTTCAAATCCAGGAACCTGTACAAATGAGCCCAGCATGGAGCCGGTGAGATGGTTCAGTGGGTAAAAGCACTGCAACCCTCAAAATCCCTCATGCTGTGCCCCACGTCTGTAAGCCTAGCACGTTGGTCTACAATCCTAAGTAAGGCAAGATGGAAGGTAAGAGGCAAGAGAATTACCTTGAAGGTCATAATCCAACTGGCCTGGAGTACAAAGACTATTAGGAACAACAAGACCCTCCTTCACAAGAAAGAAGGAAAGAACTGACTCATAAAAGTTATGTTCTCTCCCCTCACCCCATATCTCTATGTCTGTGTCTGTGTCTGTGTCTGTGTCTGTCTGTGTCTGTGTCTGTGTCTGTGTCTGTCTGTGTCTGTGTCTGTGTCTGTCTGTGTCTGTGTCTGTGTCTGTCTGTGTGTGTGTCTGTGTCTGTGTCTGTGTGTGTGTCTGTGTCTGTGTGTGTGTCTGTGTCTGTGTCTGTGTCTGTGTGTGTGTCTGTGTGTGTGTGTGTGTGTGTGTGTCTGTGTCTGTGTCTGTCTGTGTCTGTGTCTGTCTGTCTCTGTCTCTGTCTCTGTCTCTGTCTCTGTCTCTGTCTCTGTCTCTGTCTCTGTCTCTCTCTCTCTCATGTATACACTCATCAGGAATAAATATATGGTAAATATTTGTAAATCCAACACTGGGGAGGCGGTAATAGAAGGATGCCTGAGGTTCAATAGTCAGTCAGTCTAGCCTAAATGGTGAGCCCCAGTTTCTATCTTGTCTCATAAAATAAAGAGTGTTGCCTCTGGGTGACAATACCCAGGGTTCTTTTGTGGCCTTGGCATGCATGCACACTCCTCCACACTAGTGCCCTCCTTACATGCATCCAATCAACACCATTGCTTACTAAAGACTTCTATTCTGCCATCACCCAATTCCACTGTAGGAATGCAAGCGTTTGCAGAAGTCCACACATAAAGTCTTCTTAAGTGAAAAGATGTTTACTTAGTTTCTGTAGGATTATAAAATAATGTAGGAATAGCTCATCCTATGGAAGAGGTAAACGAATAAGTCTGAGAAATTTGTCATCAAGTGCTTCTTTCTAGTCCTCTCTAATTCCTGATTTCACACATTCATCAACTACCACAGTCTATGGTCCTTTTATCAACAGCTGGGAACATATCCTGGCCACTGTCAGGACAGTGGGTGCCCAAGATGGTGAAAGCTCAAAACCATCATGGAAGCTTCAGGCAGAACAAGAGCTTCATTCAGCACAAACATGAGAGGGCTCTTCCAATCCCCAAAGTGTCTCACATGGAAAAAGCAAAAGCAAAATCTCATGAGAGAATTATATTTTTCTAAGGCTCTACATGTAAAAAAAACTAAGAAATGAGCTTCTCAGTTGATGTGAGGGAAGGACATGTACCTCAGAAGGAGAGGCTTTCAGAAGAGCAGGAGAGTTACTTCTTTAAGGTGCTGTAGCCACTTGGTGGGGATGTTGTAGAGAAAATTCAAGAATTGTCAAGACCTTTAAAATCTTCGCCGTCTCGGGCTCCTCTCCCCCGAGCATGGCATTGAGTCCAAATGAGCAGTACTGAAACCATATTTACCACGGTCATTATCGTGCCTCCAGTCATCAGGGGAGATGGATGTTGTCTTTGCTGCCTAGATGGGAACATCTAGTCATGAATAGAATCCAATCATACAAGCCACCGAATGGATGAGCCATCAGGGCATAGCAAATCACAGTCCCTTTGGGGAGAAGATGAGTCACGGGCTGCAATCTTAGCTGGTGCTGTTACAGTCCCTTGGGATCTCTGCTACCTAGCATTGAAATAGGCTGAAAATGTTGCCTCCTTGGGGTGATAAAATATTCCTTGGTAAGCATGCAGATCTGTTTTCCCAAAGTGGATAAATTATTTATGCTTTTCTTTTCCTATATTTTTTATCAACTGGATAAGAAGCCTGCCTCTCAAATACCGACTAAAAATCTACTGTGTCCTAGGAGTGCTACACTAAGAGTAAATACAGGCAATGTCCTGTGCCAGGGGTCAAAAGAGGCTCAAAAGTTTGCAGTTGTAGAATCAGGGCTTTTAGGCACAATGCCTTTTGCAAAGAACTTAATACTCTCAGTTCTCAGCAAATTTTGGTTTTCACTGACGACATACTGTCAAGAACACAAATGGCTTTAGGTGTTGACGGGAAAATTGTTGCCAAAAATATAGGGTCCAACAAATAACTCATAAACTCAAATGCCTTTATGCCCAGGCTGAGATTTGAATGCTAAATCTAGGTCAAAAAAAAAAAAAACATCTTTGCCCAGAGATTTCTCAGTCACTGGAAGGCAGAGGTTGTTTTGAAAACACTTGTATTGGAGTATTTCAAAGGGGCATTACAAACTAAATTTACTCTTTGAAAACGTGGGCACTTTGTGCCAGGTGTTCTGCTGGGCAAAGCAATGGGGAGGACCAACAAAAACCAGCTCCTTTCCTTAGCCAACTAGTGTTTGAGTAGTGGATAAGACGGTTACAGTGCAGAGTGCACTGTTCACTCCGTTACATGAGGAGTACTTAGAGTGAGAGGTACTGACGGAAAGGATGGTGCTACAGTTTGGATGTAACATCCTCCGATGGCTTGTGTTTTGAAGGCTTGCTTCCAGCTGATGGTGTTACTTGATACTGTAAAAGCTTTGGCTGTTACAGGCTATTCAAAGGGGATGAGGCACTGGCGTGTGCTTTGCAGGGGATGTTGAAACCCAATCAAGTCATCCCACACTCAACCTTTAGACTGCCATGTAATGAGCTGTCTCCTCTGTCATATATCCATGCATGCAGCACCCCCACTCCCCATGCACTGTGCTGTCACAGGATCAAAGAAATGGGCCAAGTGACTATGGATGGAAGTCTCAGAAACCATGAGTGAAAAATAAATATATCTCTCCTTTACATTGATAATCTCAGGTCATTTAGTACAGTGCTAAAAGTTGCATAGCCTAGTAAGAGCCCCTGAAGGTGAATTCTGTGGGCAAGCAGAGAGATTTTCTCAGAAGAGGTTTTTGTCGGATAGGAGGTTTTCTCAAAAGAATGCCTAATATGTGAACTGGATAAGAAAGTTTATTTTTTCTCATAGAGGTCAAAGGTGACCCCAGGGAGATGGAGGAGGGTATGAAGAGAATGTTTAGGGAAAGATGAATATGATTTCTGGGTAGTGCTGTAGGAGGGATGGGAATGGCCAGCTAAAGAGATGGAAGGAAGTGTTTGCTTCTGCAAATGTAGTCACCACCCATCTGGAAAGAGGTAGAAGAGAGAGGTTTTAGAGAGGAAAGTGATATGATCTGATTCTCTGATTAATAAATGCATGCGTCCATCATATGACGTTAGACTAGAATGGGGAGAGGCTGGTATCTAGAATTTAGGATGCTTATATTACAAGCACGTCTGAAAGAATTTAGCAGTGGCAAACTGATTAGGGGAACAGCGTTCTCAGACAGTGGTAAAAATGCAAACCGCCCATTTTCTGGAAGTTAATTCGATAAATTGTCCTTCTAGGATTTATCTCATAGGTATATGCAATGTTTTTTTCCTGAAAAGCTGTGATCAGGCTAAGTAAATTTATGAGCAAGGGAACTGGCTAAATAAAGGAGCAAGTATTTGTACGAGCTGAGAGGCCGGAATAAAACAAACGAATAAGCAGGAAAGAAAAATAATGCAGACACAGAGTCAGATGGAGTGGTCACAGTGCATTGCGAAGGGAAACAATGAGCTACAGATGAGAGGTAGGCAGTGTGGTGGGCAGGCGGGTGGATTAGTAACTACTCAAATAACTGGGAGAGCTGACCTCAAATAAACAAATAAACCACACAGTTTAAATAAGTACAGACTTCAAGATCTAAGGTTTAAGAAAATAAGAAAATGCCTTGTATTGGAGAGAGACACCCACAAGTGTCTTCTGGTTCTGGAAAACTGTGAAATTTGAAATTTAACCTTGAACAGGTTTATAAAGCTCAGAAAGCAAAACAATGGGGTTCAGGCTCTTAAGCTTAGGGGAGTCATTGTCATGAACTATTTTAATTTCTATTGAGAAGTTAAATTTTTTTTTAAATCCCTGAAGTAAGGGAAAAACCAGAAATAGACTCATCTTCCAAGAAAATGAATTCTAGTTCCGACATTTCTTAATGCCACATTGATTGGTCTCAAGTAAGGATGCATCTTAGTAAATTTTCCAGCATCCAGTGTACACATTTTCTGGAGGAAAAAAAATATGTTATCTTGGGTGTAAATTAAATCCACAATGTTTTATATACGAGGACTAGCATTAAAAAATCATAATCAGGCATAAGAGGAGACAAGAGACATGACTAAAAATCAGTAGAATCAATACACAGAAGCAAGAGGCCTACTGGGGATCCAGATAATGGAGTTACAAGACAGAAGCATTTAAATGAGCTGTGCTGCAGAATCCAAAGGAGTGAAAAGACAATACTGAGAATGTTGGCAGAAAATTAAAAACGCTATAAAATAGCCAAAGGGAAATTCTTCAGCTTTAAAGTAGGGAGAGGGAAGGGAAGAAGGATATGGGTGCATTTAGTTACAAATTAGAACTACCCAGGATCACTGAACTTTGAGATCAAAGAGCAATGTGTATGAACCAAAGGACAGTGAGATACAGATCCCTACACAGGAAAGAGTGTGGTGGATCTTAGTGATTCCTTAGACCACACGTTCATTGTGGTGGAGACTGGATGACATTGACCACACTTTCCAAGTTTTCTCCTAGCTGCAATGCTAGACTGTTTCCCTGCAATGCCAGTGGCCAGGTGATTCAGTTCTGATAAACCATTTGTGAGAACGTAAAATGTGTCGGGTGCATGGTGGGAGAAGGTAAGTCAGTTCAGGCATGCTTTTGAAGGGTATGTCTTATCTTGGCCTTTTCCTATCTGTCTCAAGGCCATCTTTGCTCCACTTGGCCCTCTCTTCCACAGTCCTCTCCTGCACTACAAGCCCCAGGTATGTAGCTATAAATCCATGGATTGAACCCCTCAAAACCACAAGCCAAGATAAATCTCCCCCCCCCTTTGTTTTGGTTGTTTCTCTCAGGTGTTTGTCAAAACAGTAAAAATTCTGGCAAATGCACACAGGGAAAAAAAAGTCTATCCTACTTTCTTGAGTTTGTAAGATCTTGGATTCTTACAACTTCTTCCTGCTCTTACCTCTCTATGAACTCATGCATTCCATTTATTTATTTGTCTGGGAGCACTCCCAGAGCTAGCACTGTAGGTGATGAAAGTATCTTTTATAAAGGATTCCTGTTTTGGAACACGCTTTTGAAAGAGGGAATAGAAAACCTTCTTACCGAGTCTAGACAAATGACCTTGATTATATGTCTCCTGTCTTAAAACTTGGCCAAAATCTGTGAGATGATTATATTATATCAATCTTTACTGTCTCTTTCACTTCAAGAAGGTGAGATTTGATTTTTTACCAATTAGCTGAGACAATAGAATATAACATGAGATGTAAAAAATGTACAAAATAAATGTTCTATTAAATATGACATAAATCTATGTCTATAATCCACATGAGAAATGAGAAGACTGAAGAATAGATTTATATTTATATGATTAAGAGAGCTAGTATTTCATTCACTTATACACTTACAAAATTTAAAGTTCTCTTCAGGGTCATGTTCTTCCCCCCTCCCTCAACCCCTGCCAGCCTTTGCAACTTGAATCCCTCTACCACAGCTCCACCAAGTGGATATTTGACAGCTGCTTGCATTCCTCTAGTGACAGGCAGGTCATTACTCCTCAGGAAAGCCACACTTTTCCCTGGGCATCAGTGGTCTTAAATATGAAAAGCTAGACTTCAAAATGGCATCTAATAAGTTGTCTGCAGGGTTCTTGTGAACATACTCATAAAACCCAGTAGACCCCGTATATCTGTGAAGAGATATGTAGACAGTGTATATTTACATGTAGTATAAAACCTGTGCATAAGGAGTATATGCATGGATACAGACATCTTAATATGTCCACACACACCGTGTACATAGCTTGCTAACCATTTCATTCATAACTGCCAAGATACGAATATTTTCTGCTTACTTTTTCCCATGGCTATAAGATCCTGTCTTACATCCTTAAGAGTCATGGACATGCCTTTGTCCACTAAGTCTTGCAGGAAGACACAGTGGCCTGCTGTACCACTACTTTCAGGCCTGACTGCTTCCTTCTTAGAGTAGAATATTTTCTTTAGAGAGGTTGATTCAGGGAGGAAGAGAAAGTCCACATAGAATTTAGCATTCTGGAACACATGCTTTCATATGTAACAAGTTAGATCCATTTTCATTCTCATTTCTAGGTCACTATCTGTTTAAAGCATCAGTGGAGGTGTTCGGAGGGCAAGGGTTAGATTCTTATTATATGAAAAGGCTGAATAATGAGATGTTTACAGATCGCCCTGGAGATGACAATGTGTCCTCTGACTTAAAGGTTAGCATTAACAAACACCTTTATATTATATAGAGCAGGAATTCTTACCTCAAATTAGAGTTAACAAGCCTTAGATTAGGAAGAAATTAGTACTATGTCCTAAATTTTCACTGAAGCTGTTTAGTCCCAACCTTGTTTGAGCTTTGCCTACTCGGTATCACTTTAACCCCTTTTCTCTATGAAGCTCATGCCTTGTTAGAATGACATTGTATCCAGTATGTGATCTCCTATTGTATTTTTCAGATCGGGATGTGTATGTAGTAACTGATTCTGTTAATTAGAGGTATGCTGGAGTTTCCTATGCGGGTCTTCATTTCAGGAATAAACAGCAACTCTCCCGAAACATTAAAAACTACAGGCATAGCAAACATAACTAAGGTAAATCAGCTCCAATTTTAAGCTAGGTGGTTTTAAGACCTTTCGACAGATCATTGACTCAATCTCATACCCGCTGGTATAAAAGTCATGGAAGCTGATTATAGAAAGGTGAAATGGCTGAGTTTCACAATTAACAAGGAGTAAAGGCAATGTGGAAAGTCGGCCAGCTTCACTCTAAAAGCTTAGTCCAGGAAGGCTAAGAAGTAGGGATGTTTAGCTCTCTCATGGCACTCCAGGTCACCTATGCTGACCCCATGTACCTCCTCTTGATCATCAGGCCCAGCTGCCACACTCCTGTAACCCACTGTGGTAGGTGTTTTCTTGCAGTTGATGGCAGTGCTGGATTCCCTATTTGTGCCCTGATACCTGGGAGAGACCTTTGTGCTGGATTTCCAGTGAGTGTGGTTCAGCTTCATACTCTGTCAGGTAATCACTGTATAACATGGAGAAACTCATTTCTATGTCCTGGCTCAGGTTTCCCAATCTTTGAAAGGAAAGAACTCAATGGAATGTTGTCCCAGGTCTCTTAAAGTCTTATCTGGGGATCCTTTATCCAGCATCCATACACCAGAAGTGGCACTTGCTTCATTCACTTAGTTGGAGACAGCTAACAGCAGAGCTGGCTCTGAAGTGAACCAATACCAGCTGTGTCTTCTACTGCTCTTCTGGTCATTGGTTTGTTAAAGCTACTGTAGAAACCAACACATGTTAAACTGAACATCATCACTGGTCACCTTATTTTCCATTATTAATTTCGTTTCTCTTTCTCCCAAATCATCCACCAGACTCATGTATGCCTATTTTATTCTGTGAAAAGTCCTTGCAAAGCCCTGTTCCCAGCAGTAGCACGAATTAGCCAGAGAGGTTTGACTAAAAGAAGTTTTTTGTCAGGGCAGTGACTTTGCTGTCACCTGCTTCTTCATCATAGATGTCAGAGTTGCTGCAATCACATTGTGAGTTCTGGTCAGAGACGTTGTCTGCATTTTAAAATATCAACAAAGCAACAGAAAAATCCCAAATATATATGCAAATATGTTTGGTTGCTAACAAAGTAGGAAGGATAAATACAGGATAACTATGACAACTCTCTCATGGATTCTCCTTGGGAGGAAACTCCTCAGTGAATATAGATTCAGATTGGCTTTGAGGATTCAAGAAGCAGAGGTTGATTGAGTGTATTGAGCCTGGCTGAAGCTTATATATGCTTGTTGACAGATTCTTTACTTTTGCTGCACATCAGAATCACCCAGGGGGCTTTTAAAATCCCAATACCAAGGCTTCTCCAAGAACATTTGAACTTTTAACCCCCTCCCTCCCTCCCTCTCTTCCTTCCTGCCTTTCTTCCCATCTCTCTGTGTATGTATGTGTGTGTGTATCATTGGTGTTTGTTTAGATTCCATGGTGACATTATATATTCAATAGCTAATCTTTTCTGTCAACTTGATGAGATTTACAATCACCATGGAAACATACCTTTAGGTGTACCTTTGAGAACTATTCTAGATTAGGTTAATTGATGGTGAAGACATGCCTTTAAAATGAGTAGCATTATTCCATTGACTGGATCTCAGGCTGCATAAAAAGAGAACAGTAGCTAAACACCGCCATTTGTCAGTCTACATCATGACTGTGGATGCTATCTGACGAACTGTCCAAAGCACTTGTAGCCGTGACTTCCTGTCATCACTGTCCCCTAGAACTGTTAGGCAAAATAAATTCTTCTCTCCTTAAGCTGCTGTCAGGAACTTTTATGACAGTGAGGAGGAAAGGTAAACAATACACAAAATTAAGAACCATTAACTTCCATCCTCCCTTTGAAGTATAAAGCCAAGACTCTTGAAGAAGGGAGGAAGGGGCAACTGTCCAGACAGTCACACTCACTATCAAGAACAGGCTTGTCGAGTCTTATGGTCTCTGTTTTCCACCAAGCAAGAGCATCTGAGGCTGGGGGATTATAGTCTTGGACAATGTCAATCACAATGCTAATTCAAAGGACAATGTGCAATTATGTGATTCATGGTAGAATCCATGATAGATCCATGATAGAATACTTGGACTCAGTTGTTTTGAGAGTCAGCCTATAACTTCACAGGCCTATTTTGAAGTACGGCAAGGCATTGAATACAGTGGCTGAGTAATGACCCAGAGGTGGCCTGAAATAGACTGAAAACTGGGCGACTAGACAATGGGAGAAGGAAAGAGCAAACTATATTTTCTGAGTGTGTCCCACTCCGTAAGAGGCCAAATGCTGAACACTGTAATAGCTGAGTTTATTTAATCCTCAGACTCAAGCTATTTAACTTAAATGTCACAGGAATAGAAAATAGGCTGTAGAAATTTTCAAATCGTTCTGGAGAGATTGATGAATAGCTGTTGTCACCAGACACTTAATTGCTTCCTGCTGAGAATATCCACATTTCCTGGTCACTCTCCTCTTTAGGACTCTCTCAACCCCCACACAACTCAACAGTCAAGGTATCAGCACAAGACAGTGTGTAGGCCCTGGGCACTGCTCTAAAGCTCAGGGCTGACTCTTGCCTCAGAGGTAAGTGCTCACAAGTCTCGAGAGTAGTCACTTGAGTATGGCCTCTGCTCACATCACCTCCACAAGACACATCAACAGGGCCTTCCCTCCGAAGACAAAAACAAACAAAACAACAAAAAAGCCCAGGTTAGAGGATAGATCAGACTCAACTACAGTCACATAGCAAATAAATGGTAGTCATTCCAGTCACTCTCAGCACCCAAGTCTTCGGGCAGTGGCTGTGTTTGAAGAATGACAACCTGTGGGTATTCTGAAATCAATACTCCATCTTAACTCTTCTTTTCCTCTTTAAAGCTGTAGCTTCGAGGAGTGGTGATGCTATAGTGGCTTTTCCTCCTAAGAACCATGATTTAAGATGTCTGTTTTGTACACACAAACATTGGCTATGAATTTATTTTTGAAATAAAAACTGATTTGAGCACTAAGTGTTTCAGGGCTATCCTGGGAGCATGTCTTAGGACTAGAGTCTAGGGTAAGTCACCGTGACTACATTACCTATACTTTCTAACCAAACTTTTGGTTTGATGGTGAAATCACCTTCATAAGCTCATGTGTTTGAACACTTGGTTCCCAGATGGTGGCACTGTTTGGAAAGGTTGTGGAACTTCGAGGAAGTGGGTTACTGGGTTTTTACAGCCTTGTTCTGCTTTCTGATCCATCTCCTTCCTGACTACAGTTGCAACCTGACAATATGCCTCAGGCTTCTACTGTTGTGTCTTTCCCACCATGTTAGGCAGTATCAATTCATAAACTCTATGCTCGAATAATCCCTTTGGCCCTCAAATTGATTCTTGTTGGATATTTGGTCACAGCAACCAGAAATAAAACCAATATAATCTCTTTCCTTTCCTTCCTTATTTAGGAAGACTCACCTGGAAACTTTGAACTAGTTGCTAACACAGGCTGCCTGTGTGGGTCTTTTGCTGACTGTGTGTGAAACATTTACTACTCCTTTATTGCCACTTCCCCACAGCAGGATAAATCTGGAGATATTTCTTAATATTGCAGAGCTGGGCTAGTTAATTTGCATTGAACTCTTGCTTTCTTATCCTCTTCAGACTTACAAAGAATGTTAATAAATTCTATAAATTGTAGTGTCTCATCAGCAAGAGAGAGGGGGAGAAAGAGAGAGTAGGAGAGAGAATGAGCAAGTGTGTATGGCATTCTCACTAATTGTAGAAACATGTGAATCATTGAGCTCCTTGCCCACTCCTTGCGAGGCACAGCAATAGCCCAAAGGGTTCTGGGTAAAAGTGGCATTCAATGGTGAAGCAAATGTTTTATGAAAGAAGAATAAAAGGAGGGCCTGGATGATATGTCTAATTTAATGATATGTTCTAAGTATAAGAACATAGTAATCCACCTGTATTAAAGTATAATTTTTAAAGTAATATCATTACATTCTAGGGCTTTCATGACTGTATTTTACTTACAAAAAAGTTAACTTTAAAGGAGGGCATGAACAGCGGGAGGTAGCACATGAGAGAATTTAACTCTACTAGGTATATTTTAAAAGAATTATTTTTGTTCCTCATCTAAAATCAATCACAGATGATATGACAGATCTGATTGGATAAGAATTGTGTGCTGACTCCATGAGATGGGCCAGCCAGATTCTACTTCAAGACCTGTTAGGAACTGGGCACTGAAACTGTACCATTAAGTAAGGGAGGGCTTGGACTGTGATGTCATCAGTCAAAGAGCCAATTGGCTGCTTGCTACTGTAGGGACCAGGAGCATCGTTTTAGGGAGATGAAGGAAAATTTTACTAATTAAAAATTTTTCAAACAAATAAAAGATTTAAAACAACATTTGATCATGCTTCTGTTGTTTGTAAGCAAAGTTACTGATGTAAGGAATATTTGCAGATGAAAAGGTATTATATTGACTTAAGATTGAGGTGGTTCAAGGGCTAAAGAAAAACTCATCCCTGCTCCACCCATTCCTTCTTCTGAGACATACATATCTTACATCGCACACAAGTAAATGGATCAATGTATAGACAGGTAGAGAGAATATAGATATAAACAAATATGGAGACATTATCTAAGAAGCAGAAGAGGCTTAGGGGACCTTGACAGTGGAACAAACTGATTGCTTGATGCTCTGCCCTTTCACACAGCACTTTCGCTTTGGGAAAAGATGTTAGTTACAGTCATATTAGTACAATTGATAACAGCCCCGTGCTGTTGGTGGAAATTTGGATAACTGAAAATAGCAATATAACATTCCATTTAGTATTAAACACAGTGTTTGAATGTGATCAGTACACAGAAATTGGAAAATATTCATAGGCAGGAACCAGAGGGAAACAGGCTGCATAACCGTGGACAGGCTCAACATAAAGATACAAATAAGCAAATGAGAGCAGATGCCTTGGCGCTTCCTAGACAACGTTTCAAAGTTCTTGGTGTTGAGGAATAGAAGTGATTCCAAACCTATGTGTACTATGTAGGTCCAATCATTTGTGTTCTACTGAATGAACAATGGTTTATGCAGCTTTTAAGGAAACTATATGTAGTTCATCTTAAATGTGATAATTTATTGACTTTTTGATCAATAATTTATTGATCTTTTGTTACATACTTGATATTTTGCTAGGCATTTCACATATCTCTATTTCCTTGTGAGGGCTATTCTTGGTTATCAATTTGACTACACCTGGAAAGAACTACAATTCAGAACTGGAGTGCACACCTGTGAGGGGTTTATAATAATAATAATAATAATAATAATAATAATAATAATAATAATAACTATTATTATCTTCTTAGTTTTAAGTGGGTGAATCTATTTCTAGGACAGACTTTTGAGTTAGGAAGATACATGCCTTTGATCACATCTTTTGTGGGAAGGTACATGCCTTTAATCTGGGTCTTAAAACAGGAAGGCACACCTTTAATCTGGACCTTTTGCTGAAGGTCTATTTAAGGTCATAGAAAAACGCCTTTTCCTGTTTGCCCTTGCCTTGATAGGACATCCTTTTCTTAACTGGCATTAGAGCCTACTTCTTTGGGATTATAGCATGTAATGAAGATCAGTTGAGTCAGCCTTGTGGACTGAGAAGCTAATGGATTCTTGGAGTTCCGATTAATAACCAGCCATTGTTGAATTATCTGGACTGAAACCTGTAACTCTTTCTAATAAATCCCCTTTATATATTCATTCTCTTACTCTAGAGAACCCAGATTAATATATCTCCAGCTCAAATAAACTGCAATCCCTCAACAGGCTTCTTCCCCATATCCATACTCTTTACAGTGCAAGTCCCTGATGGTATATGATTGCTAAGCTGGAGGCTGGCCAAGGAATCTGGGTGTGTAGGTGTGGACTGTGGGAGACCTTGGATATGTAAGTACAGAAGTTCTTATGCATTTGACCTGGGGTCCTTTTTAGGATGGGTAGGATGAAACAAAGGGTGGGATGTGGGCTGTTTCTCCTACACAGCCATGCTTCTGCACTGACCTTTGTAGAACCCAACATGTATAACGTAGAACCATGCCATCTGTGTTTTAATCAAAATACATCTGTTTAAGGATGAAGAATAGAATATATTTTATTTAATGCTTAATGGCTTTTCTATTCTTGAGATGTCTAGCCATAAGATATACAGTCCTCCATTAATTCTCTCTTCTTGTTCTGTAGACTCAGCAGTCTTGGCGCCTTATATGTACCAACCTCAGTAACCACTCTGCACTAGTGAGCATTTATTTTTAAGGCTTATTCCTATTTAAAAATGCTTTCTGTTGCATTCCACACAATGTGGTGCAGGGGTGTTTGGAGATGGTCAACAATTAGAATCTACAATTAGCCATGCAACAGAAGAGATCTGAATCTTTGAACAGGAAAGGTTGGGATAACAGCTGTACAGAAGCTGGTCAGGGGGACAGGGCTACAGTTTTCATAGCAACTATACTAGTTGCTAGCAATTAGTTGGGAGAAAGGGGAAGAGGGTAGTGCTGAGGAGAACAGCTACTTTTGCAGCTGTGCATAAGAAGAGTGAGGCTGAATGAGCTTCTTCATGGAGTGCATTGTTTCAGCACGAGAAGGGTCAGCCATTTGAGACTTTCATAGGAAGAGCGGTCAGCTCGTTGTACCCCTGGCTGCTGAGCAACTGTCAGAAGTCCAATCCTGACAGCATTGCTGCTGTGGAAACCCAGTCTGTGCAGTAAGTAAACAGGTGTCAACGTGTGCAAGAAAAGACAGTGGTGTGTTGAAGTCATGTCCCTAACTTGTTGTTTTTTGGCAAGTGATGCCACCTCTCTGCTGCCTCGCAGACATCACTAAGGCAGTTTGCACCACAAACAACATGCTAAAGCCTATGGGTGAGCCTTCGATTCATGTCAGCATCTGTTCCTACTCCTCTTGTGAATGACTTCTTTCTGACGAGGAGACGATAACCACCCTCCTGCTCACTTCAAGGGTAGTCGTAAGGACAAGGAAGTTAATGGATGTGAACACAGTTTGAAATCTGTCCAAATGTGAGGGCATGGTAATATTACATAGTCCAAAGGTGGAATGATCCAAAGGACTCTCAGAGCCATGTGTGACCTCTGAGCTGTTAGGTTTCCCATCCCAGTGACCTGTCTAAAACTTCCAACAATTGCCAATTCTTAGCTATGCTATGTTTTCTTCTCTTCCTTAAGCACTGCCACCAACAACAGAACCAACATGTCTTTCCCTGCTTCGGACCTTAGTGGCTTTTCTGCAGTTCTGCTCAGGCAGTTTGGTGTCACTACGAAGTAAAGCAAGTTAGCAATGAGTGCGGCACAGTGACATTGTGGCAAACGACCCGATGACTAAGGGAGTGACTGAGTGAGTCATACACAGGAAGTGTGGGCATGCTGGACAAAGAGATGACTCACATCTGATGCACGGGGTTTGCTTGTGCAGTTTAGCATGGTCATCAGTTTAAAGTGTAGGGTTTGTTTACTTTGGAAGTTTTCCATCTAATATTTTTGGATGGTAGTTAGTCATGGTTAAGTAAAACTCAAAAACTGGAGATGCGGTAAGAAGAGGTCACTTTTGGCTAGTGTACAGATTCATGCTGCCAACCCACTCGGTCTCTGTGTAGAATTGCTATGTAACCAACAGAACATTCTTTACGGCATCAGCATTGTCCAGTGTGGTCCACTGTGCAGTACACTAAAGCCCAGTCATGTCAGTTCATCCTCAAGGAAGTGATACACACGTATACTATTTTTGAGATCATAATTAGACTATTGCCCCTTCCCTTCCAGACCTCCATAACCTCCAAACTCTTTCTTATGTCTTTCTTTGCTCTCTTTCGAATTCATGAAAATTCTTTTGTTTATTGTTTCTACGTGCTTAGATATTTGCATCTACATATATAGTCCTAAATTCATGACTATAACCTCTTCTGTCTGTACAATATTATGTATATGTATGTTTTCAGGGCTGGTCATTTGGTATTGGATATCTGATTGTCATGCTCTTTCCTGTGGAAGACTTTTACTCACATCCTCAGCATTTCTTAGTTGCTTGAAGTTCTTTCAGACCTTGGGGTCTTTGCTTCATCCCCTTTGGTGTGTCTATTGCTGTTTTCACTGCCCAGCTCATGTTTGTGACTGGCAGTATGACACAATAAACCATCAACAGTGTCAAGGATCATAACAGGAATCATGACTCATGTGAGGATTTTTACTTCATAGCCACACAGAGTTGACCCCATATTTTTGGACGCATGGACTATTTTACAACAGAGGCTCAGAAAAACTATGATGAAACTCAAAGGATGGGTTAGCAATACAAGAAACAAGAAAGCCCAGTGTTGAGTTACTACACAGGCCAGGACTTTCTTACCGTTCATGTCCATGGTCTTATAAAAGGATATAAAGTCTTACATTGAGCCTGAGCATTAATTTTCCCATTTTGAGTAACTGAATCTAAGTAACTTCCTTAAGAACACACAGCAGTAGCTGATTTTTTATCTAGGACACCTAACTCTTCATAAAAGCTACTGGATAAGAGCAGGCATTTTTCTCCCCATTATTCTTGGCTATTGATCCCTGTTGGTTTCCTTCATCGATCTTATCATAATTTATCTTATTGTGATATAAAAATATGAATTTTATTTGTTTTCTTGATTGCCTTCCCTTATTCATATAAGCTCCCCGAGGCAAAGGCCATATTTTTTTCATCCATCCACACCTTTTTCTCTGTGTATAAATGCTCAATAAATACTTGTTGAATGAAATTGTGTGTTGCAGCTTTGCCTGTCATAATCACTGCTCAATTTTACACTGTCTGCTCTATGCTGTAACTTCCTGGTTCACACATTTCTTCATTGAGGTTATGAAGTTGTGAAATCTACAACTGTCTTTTTTATCCAGGCATTTCCAACTTGACACACAGTAGATTTTCATGAGTGCTACCTGCCTAAAGTGAATGTACTTTATACCTTGCACAGCAGAAGCTGGGGTCCCACTGCTGAGACATGAGGTAAATGATACATAATGATTGAGGCAGGTGATGCTGTTTGGAATGTGACAATGAGCTAGGTTTGAGGCCCCACAAAGAAGGGGGAGGCAGGTATCAGCACCTCCATTAATGTTGTGAGGCACCTGGCAGATGGAGATGTATAGCCAAGACAAACACTGTAGGAATTGGGACTGCTTGAAAGAAGCAAGTGTTAGCCTAGAAATTCCCTATGGGACACAGGATGCAGGCTACAAGAACAAGTCCCTGCCTCTTTACTGAGTGAGAAAATGATGAATGCCTTAAAAGATTTAAGATGAATGTACTTCATGGTATTTTCTCACAAATGCCACTACTGAAACACACCTTTACCTCTCCCAGCCAAGATCCTTGTCACCTGTTCACATATGTCCTAATGGCATAAAGCTCCCTTGCCCTTTTATGGACACTGTCAATATATGGGGGTTCATCTTCTCAAAGTACTGCATGCCTTAAGGTTTCATGACTTTATATTTTATGACTTTATATTTTCATGACTTTAAATGGTTAATTATTTAACTGTTGGTTTGTGTCTCTGAATACTTTGAAGGACTACTAACTCTATTACACAATGCCCTAGCTAATCCACAAAAATGGAATATGCTGGTATAGTCATTACTAACCATTGCTGTTTGTTTATGCTCATTGTTGTCCATTATAAATTATTTGTTTAGTATAAAAGCAGCACAATTGAGGGCATGCCCTTGTTGGGTACAGGGATATTTTGTTGGGGAGTTTCTCATGAAATTATTTTTGAGCCAAGCACTGACCTGGACATTCTAATGAAAAGCTAGTAATGAGAATAAAGCCAGTCACCTAAGGAAGTCCTTGGTTTAGAAATGGCATCGTGTCCATGCTAATGGCTTTGTTTCTGCACCTCTGTATCTCTGAAACCTTTTATCTAAGTTGTCATGGTAAGTTATTAATAATAAGAGGTTATAAATGAAAGCAAATTATAATACACTTGCAGCTGTATGTGCAAGCTACATTAGGAAAGTTCTTGGCTTTGTGTTTAAGGAGCTGGCCCTCTAAGCATGGGTTTTGTTGAGAATTGCTAGGGGATTTTAAGTATGCAAATTCCTGAGCTTAATTTTAGAAGTTGACAAACCTCTGGTGCGTTTTTGACTGCTGATCATCCGACGCTTATGCAGCAGAGAATGTTGTTCTCACCACAAAGAAAAATCTCTGGAGGAGCTACTGGAAGGATTGGAAATCGGCTGGTTGATATTCCCACATGAGACAGCTTGGGTTCCCCAGGGCAGAGGTCTCCAACATCGATGATCAGTGCTGTCACATAAGAGCAAGGTTTTTTACAGACGACATTCCTGTTCTACACTCCAGGAAGTTGGTGGGGGGAATTCTTATTGGCTCTGTCTGGGACTTCTGCGTGTACCACTGAACACTCAGCTCAGCATGACGACAGGCTTCGCACCTCAGACCCTCTCTAACATTTCTTGTTCTGGAGACATGTGTAGAAGATCTGAGTTACACAGATCACAGGCAGCAATCGCTACCCTTCCATGTCACAGGCTTCACGAACAC
This sequence comes from Rattus norvegicus, assembly GCF_021556685.1. NCBI lineage: Eukaryota > Metazoa > Chordata > Mammalia > Rodentia > Muridae > Rattus > Rattus norvegicus. The sequence continues at coordinate 162,791,669 of NC_141534.1, read as the reverse complement.
TTCAAGAACATCCTGACCCTGATCCCATTGTAGAGCTGGCAGCTCAGGCTCCTTCCTTTCTTTCCCAGGATTTATTCAGTTTCCTAATACCACACCTACCATGAGATACAACTCTTAATTTTCCTGAGATTGAAAACAATCACTTCCTGGTTATAAACGGGGGATTGTCACATGTTTGCTTGCTATCTCCTGCCTGCTCTTCTGTTCCATCTATGACCTTCTTTGCCTCTTCCTAACTCTGTTTCTTTCTGTTCAATCTTGTGTATACATAATTTCCTCAATCATTCCTTTCAGTAGCATTTAGCATTCATCTACCCAACTGTTTCCATGAGGGCAGGTCTGTGGTCACCCAGAATGCCCTGCACAGCTGCCACTAATTGTACACATAACTGTTCATTCCACATTTATAGAAATCACGCTTCACTTTCAAGTGATTGTTTTGTTTTCTTGCATGGGCACATGTGTGTTTTTGCCAGGGAGGGGGGTCAAATTAATCATGCATCTTCCCTTTCAGTAATTATTCATAAAGCTGGAATAATTTGCATCTTAAATAGTTCTCCAGGAATTCAAAGAAAGATGGTACTGCAGCCACAATAATAAACTCAATAATAATTAGAATTATTCCCAGGCTGTTGAGTAATGTAAACACATTAAGGCATTTTGGGTTGCGTTTATTATCTGCTAATAAAAGGAACGCATAGCTAAAAGGCAGTCCTGGGTAGCAGCTAGCACACAAGTCATCCTATGTTCTCCTTGGCTATTTGGCTATACACAGGTCATTCTATCTGTACAACAGATGATTCTTGAAATTTGTCCCCACAGCATTTCCAACCTATATACTCAAGAACCATAAACAGAACAGACAAAATAAACAAAAACTAATTGGAGTTTAAAAGCCCATTCCTGCCTGTTGTGTCTTGAAATGAATGCCCTCCAGAGGCTCATTTCCTGGGGTGTTGGCTGCAGGTGATGGGCTTTGGGGAAGTGATTGGATCCTGAGGGCTGTGATCTCACCAGCAGATTGATCCCTTGATAGATTCATACTTTGAAGGTGTTCTGCTTGAAGGAAGTAGGTAATTCATGGAGTACAGTATCTTTCCCTAGCTCCCTTCCTATATTCTCATTCATCCTCTTTCTCCCCCTCCCTCAGCGTCTCCTTCCCTCTGGAAATGAAAACAATTATTTTGTCCCATGCCCCATGTCCATGATTGTCCGCCCAAGCATGGGGAACTGTGCAGTCATGGGTGGAAGCTTCAGAAGGATGAGTTAACATAAGTCTTCCCTTCTTTAAGCTGTCTTCTTTACGAATTTTGTCACAGCAATGAGAAAACACTGTAGAAACAGATGCTACAACTAATGTGACTCCTAACAAATTTCTGAACAGTACTGAAGTGAAGAAAGCAAATGATTGGAAGACACAGAGAAGGAAGTAAAGATGGCAATGAAATGAGTAAATGAATGAATGAATGAATGAATGACTCAAGAAATAGAAACAGACTCATCTAGGTCATTTTTCTTGATAGTAGGTGATAGAATATATAGTCTCTACATTGAAAATTTTGCCCTTAACTTCAGCACTGAATCAATGCATGGAGCAGAAGAGAGGAGATCATCATGGGAAGAGGTGACAGGTAGTGGTTTCCCTGTTGTAGACCAGGGCAAAGAGGCTGGAGGGCTGGACTGGATTTTGAAGAAGTCCCGAGAGCTATCAGATGTGTGGTTTGCATACTTCCCTAAGATATTCTTCCCAGGCAGCTTGGTGAGCTTGAAGAAACACCTTTGACTCTTCCTTTTTCATGACATCATATCCTAGCTTGCTCCCTCGCTCCTGCATTTACGCGTCTCACTGGCGTTGCGGTTTCCATTGCCTCTTCATCTTTGTCACCTTGTTCTTGGCTGGACTTCTTTTTCACGGCACACACACACACACACACACATGCACACACACGCACACACACACACGTATATGGCATATGATATATATATATGTGTGCATGCATGATTCAGGTTTTCTGCTGATGTTTCTTAATCCAGGCATTGTAAAGGATGTTTTGAAGGATTTAAAATGTTCATTATTTTATTATTAATTTCAATGAAAAATACCACAAAGTTCCTTTAGGACACATGAGTGGACAAACATTTCATTTTTGTCCTCATACTTAGATAAAGAGTACAGGACAAGAAGTTTCCCACCCCAGGCTTCAGGACTGGCTCTAGACGGAAAGGTAACAGAAGAGAATAGGAAGGCTCAAGGTCACTAGGGCCACCTTATGAAATGAAGCCCTAAAGCCTTTCAATTTAGAAAAATCAACAGGAGGACCCAAACTTCCTTCAATCCTGACATGAGTGGAAACTCCCACCGAAATTTGTCTTTGTTCCCCACTAATCTTCAGAGCACCTTGTACTATGCATGTTTTTTTTTCTTCTCTCAAAAACTCATTTGCACATGTCAGCACTAATTTTCAAATGTGCCTGGAAGCAGTGAAAAATGAAACTTCAGACTGGTAGCAGCTTTCAAATAGCATTCACCCACAGCTGCCTCTTAACTTTTACTTGTTATTAAAGGAGGGGGGATAGAATTGGTGTTTTTTTATTGCTCTAATTAAGTCTTTAAAAGTTGCAACCATGCAGAAAAGAGGGAACATGGAGGAAGATGGGATGAGAAAGACAAAGCAAAGCACCAGCCCGATGAGATGATTCACAATAGCAGACTGTTTCCTCAGACCCCCAGTCTCTGCTCAGAGCTCCACAGAGAGGTGGCTGTGACTGGACAGGAGAGCTGGCTTTTGATCAGTAGAGCAGAGACCACCAGGTGGAGATTAGTCCATACAGGAAGGGCAAGAAGAAACAAGAAGCTCTCTACAGTGGGCCAGCCTTGTCCCGGTCTCCTAGGAGTTTGCCCTATTGAATTCTCCTGCTGCCTTACTAGAGCCTATCTAGGGTGAACAGTGAAGAAATAAACAGAACTGTGAAAATAAATGGGTTGCATTCTTACTATACTCTGGGATGTGTCAAGTGCTCTATATAGTAAATCTCATATTCTGATTCATTCACTATTTGTTTGTTTGTTTTTATTTGTTTATTTACTTACTTCTGAATATGCCTGTATTCTTCTATAAGTTATGTGAAGTACCTATGTGTAAAAGCCTATGGAGGTATAGAATGGGAGAGGGAAGGGTTGGGAGATGTTGGCATGGAAACCAGGAAAGGGAATAACATTTGAAATGTAAATAAGAAATATCCAATTTAATAAAGATAAAAAAAAATCTATGGAGGTCAGGAGAGTTCTGATCCACCGTGTGGGTGCTGGAAACTAAAATCAAATGTCTTCTGCATAAGCCGTAAGTGATTTACCTGCTGAGCTAGTTTCTCCGACATCACATATATGTATGTATGTATGTATGTATGTATGTATGTATGTATGTATGTATGTATTTATTATTAAAAGCCCTGTTACATATATATGAGATCTGCAAGGACTAGGTTGAACCAAACAGTTTAGCTCCAGAGCAGTGATCCTCAACCTTTCCTAATGCTGTGACCCTTAATACAGTTCTTCTTGTTGTGGTGACATCAATTCATAAAATTATTTCCTTGCTTCTTTATAACTGTAATTTTGCTACTGTTATGGGTTGTAATGTAAATATCTGATATGTATGACATTTGGCATGTGACCCACCACATGAGTGGTCTTGATCCTTAGAGGTTGGCTGTAAGCTGCCAATATGTCTCTTGTCAGGAAAGACTTCTGAACCAAAAAAATAATGCCAGTATTTGTAGAAATCCACCGAGGCTGCACTTACCCCAGGAAACCCCTTGAGAACTACCAGGATGGCCCTTTATTCCAATGATAAGATGATCAAAAACTTCTTTTTTTCTTTTTTTCTTTTTTTTTCTTTTTTGCAGAGCTGGGGACCGAACCCAGGGCCTTGTGCTTGCTAGGCAAGTGCTCTACCACTGAGCTAAATCCCCAAGCCCGATCAAAAACTTCTAAGCAATGGAATGCAAGGCAAATTTTTATTTGCTAAGAGATGGCAATGAGAATGAGGCAAGCAGAAGGCCAGTGAGGGTCTTCTGGCACTGACCAAGTGCTATAAATGGGGGCAAATAGAATGAGAAATGTGGCAGAAGAATGGAGGGGACAGGTGATACAGTAAATGCTAGGGCCCAGAGCTGGGTGAATGGATGGGTGTGTTGCACAGAGTGGTCTGGGGAGGAAGAACCTAGGGCAGATACTGACAATGTGATCAAAATCTGAAGAGGAGAAAAGAGCTAATAGTTTCTACTTCTATAGCATGGATTTTTGTGGATGTAGCACTGGCAATCATGCCTAAGGGCCCAGTGACAACGCAATATTTTCTTCCATTTCTTTTCCTTAGAAAACCAGACTCATAGGATATTCTCTCACAGTCTACTCCAGAGATTGTTGTTCACATGAAATCTTCCCTTCTCTTTTCTGAGAATGTTGACTTTGAAAGATGATAGATGGGAATGTGACAAACAGAGGCCAGGGAGACCAGTGAGGGTCTGCTGGGGTAGTTGGAATCATTAAGAGATTACTATACTGGGATAGGCAGGCCTGAGGAAAACAAATGCTTAAAATAATGTTGTAATTACCATCTTATTTAATGAAGACTAAATACTTTCTCCCATGACCACAAGCAAAAGAAAAATATCTCCTCTCAGCATCTCCATTTACCATTAAACACTCAAACTTGTGTAGTAAGGTTAAGAGATATAAAACTATTACTGTTATAGTTGAAGAAGGCATGCTTATATATCTATCATATTTATTGAGGTCTGCAAAAATATATTTGACTAAATGAATTTAGTAAAAGTTGAAGGATATACTATCAGTTGTATTTAAAGATTAGCAACTTAATACAATTTATAAATTATATGTATTTATAGAAACCAGTTATATTTATATATTAACAATTAACAATGTGAGTCACAAATTTAAATGTATAACTTGTGGTAACATCAAAGTATTAGGCTTAAGGATAAATGGGGAGAAATTTACCAAAACTATAAAGAATAAAAGGGTACAGTTAAATAAATAGAAAGGTATACCATGTTTATAGATAGGTGAATCAATTGCCACTATGTAAATATTATCTAATTGATGTACATATCACAAACAGATATAAATATCAGCAGTAAATTTTTGTAGAAATTGATGCAATCATTTTAATTTCATATTGGAATGTGATACCTGTAGTAACCAGAATACCACTGAAAGGTAATAGAAGATAATATGCAGTAGTTTTAGGACTAATTTCTAAGTTATGGGTGACAGAAGAGCAAATACATCTTGACATTGCTTTGTGTTAGCATGAACATAGTGGAACAAAAGAGTTAGGATTCATTTTGTGCACATCTGGCAAACTGATTCCACATGAAGGTACAAGTGGAACGGTACAAACCAGAGATGCTCTTCAAGAAGCAGTGCTGGGTTAGTCTCATTTCTGACATCAGATCAAAATAACTCAACATGGGTTCCAGATGTAAATTTGAGATATCCAACAACTCCACAGAGAAACATGTAGGAGTGAATGGTTCTGATCAGGCAGAGAGAGCTCTTTGGTGGACAAAACTACCATTTACAAACATTGGCACCTAAAAACCGCTCTTCAATGAATTCCTAAAATAACAAAAGGAAAAAGCAAAACTGGACAAATATGTGTCAGTGCATATTTGGCAAATGGTATAACCAGAGTGAATATTTTTAAAACCCTTAAAACTCAGGAAAGAATAAGTCAGTCAAGTATATGAACTGAATGATCTGAACATAATATTTGCCACGTGAAATACATGGATGTCAAGTAGGTAGAGAAAATGTTCAACACCCTTTGTTGTCAGGAAAATGCAAATCAAAACAACCCTGAGATTCCTCCTCTCACCAGTGAGAATGGCTAAGATCAAAAACGGAGGTGACAGCAGATGCTGGTAAGGATGCGAAGAAAGAGGAACACTCCTCCATTGTTGGCGAGACTGCAGGCTGGTACAACCACTCTGGAAATCAGTCTGGTGGTTCCTCAGAAAATTGGGAATAGTTTTACCTGAGGACCCAGCTATATAATTCCTGGGAATGTACTCAAAAGCTGCTCCAACATATTACAAGGACACAGGCTCCACTATGCTTCAGCCTTATTTATAATATTTGGAAGCTGAAAACAACCTAGATGTCCTTCAGAAGAGGAAGGGATACAGAAAATGTAGTACCTTTACACAATGGAGTCCTACTCAACTATTAAAAAAAAACACAAGACTTCATGAAATTCACAGGCAAATGGATAGAACTTGAAAATATCATCCTGAGTGAGGTAGCCCAGTCACAAAAAAACCCCACACATGATGTGTACTCACTGGTAAGTGGATATTAGCCAAAAAACAAAAAACGAAAAACAAAAACAAAACAACAACAAAAAAACACTCTGAATACCTATGATACAAGTCACAGACCATATGAAAGCCAAGGAAGAAAGACCACACCAAAGTGTGGATGCTATACAGTCCTACTCAGAAGAGGAAGTCAATAATCTCGGGAAGTAGAGGGAGGGAGGGAGGGAGGGAGGGAGAGAGAAAGGGGGGGGGGAGAAAAAGGAGGCCGGTTCAGATATGGGAGGAGATGGGGGAGAAGTACAGCAGATCAGGATTTTGAAAGGAGGTGTATAGCAGTTGGGGAGGGGGAACTGGGGTAGCTACTAGAAAGTCCCAGATGCTAGGGACCTAAGAGGTTCCCAGGATCTAACAGGAAGGACATTAGTCAAAATACCCAACAAAGGGAAGATAGAACCTGTAGAGACCATATCCAATGGAGACACACGGCCCCTTTTGAGGGATGGGGCCACCCATTCACCTCAAAAATATCAATCCAGAATTCCTCTTGTCAAAAGGAAGTGCAGGTACAAAGAGTGGAGCAAAGACTGGAAGAAAGGCCATCCAGAGACTGCCCCACCTAGGGACCCATCCCATCTGCAGACACCAAACCCGGACACTATTGCTGATGCCAAGAAGTGCTTGCTGACAGGAGCCTGGTATAGCTGTATCCTGAGAGGCTCTGCCAGAGCTTGATCAATACAAATGTGGATGCATGCAGCCAAACATCAGACTGAGCGTGAGAACTCCAGTGGAGAAGCTAGGGCAAGGACTGAAGGAGTTGAAGGGGTTTGCAACCCCATAGGAAGAAAAACAGTATCAATCAACCAGATTCCCCAAAGCTCCCAGGGACTAAACCACCAACCAAAGAGTACACATGGGGGAACCCATAGCTTCTGCTGAATATGTAGCAGAGGATTGCCTTATCAGGCATCATTTAGGAGGGTTGCCCCTTGGTCCTCTGGAGGCTTTATGATCCAGGGTAGGGGAATGCTAGGGCACTGAGGCAGGAGTGGGTAGACAAGTGGAGGAACACTCTCACAGAGGCAGGGGGAGGGGCCAGGGATAGGGGATTTGTGGAGGGGAAACTGGGAATAGGGATAACATTTGAAATGTCAATAAGTAAAATAACCAATAAAAATGAAAAAATAATATTGTGGTATATCAATATAATGAACTACTACTCACAGGTAAGAGAAAAAAATTAAAGTTAAAACATCCTGGTTTTGGTTTTAACTTTTAATTTTTAAGTTAGGATATGATGTAGCAGATTTACTTAGGTATTTGGCACAGATTTTGTTTGTGCATTATTCTTGTCTATCTTTCTGGTACCCCATGTCCCAGTCTTACTCCCTGCTGTACTTCTCTGCCTTCAGTAATCCCCTCTCTACTATTTCTCTCTCTCTCTCTCTCTCTCTCTCTCTCTCTCTCTCTCTCTCTCTCTCTCTCTCACACACACACACACACACACACACACACACACACACACATCAATATAGAAAAATTTCAAAATAACTAAATGGAGTGAATGACATAAAAGAACAAATGGAGGGTTTTCATTTATTAATCCATGGGGACTGCACATCCCTGATCCCTTACAGCACAGGCAGGACAAGCAGAGGCACATGGAAGTCACTGAATGGAGCCATAAGGATTCAGGGAGTGTATGTGTTATTTTCATTGTGGCTATGGCTTCCTGAGTACATTTTAAATGTTAAAGTAGATCAGATTGTAAATTTAAAACACGTAGTTTGTTGCATTTGATTATATTTCAATAAAACTGCTTTAAACAGTACTGATCTATCGAGGAATGGTGGCACATGTCTACTCATGTCTCAGTGTTCTGGGGAGGTGGAAGAATGAGGCTCAGGAACTCACAACTGGCCTTGGCTACATTGGAAGTTAGAAATGAACCCAGGCTATATGACTCTGCCTCAAAAATAACAAACTCCAACTAATATCTCAAACTGCCACTTTGTTCACCATCTGGTTCTATCTTGAACTTCTAGAGTCTCTGTGTCTCCAGTTGTGCTCTTGACATCAGGACTCTGAGTTAATTCCAGAAGGGGCCTTCTGTCCTTTGCTAAAATGAAAGATAGGGTCTCTAGTGTCTTACTTCTGTCACCCTAAGAATTCAATAAAGAGCCAATGAATGCGGCCCAATGTTTTGGGCTTTTCCCAGGTGTATGGCTGGGTACCTGAGATGCCCCTCAATTAAGGTGGTAATTGAATTGTTCTTCAGTATTCTTTTGTGTGGGAGGCTCCTAGGAGTGCATCCTCCTACCTTAATTGTCAAGTTTTCTCCATAGAAGATATTCTTGCCCAACTCCTATCATTCAAGGGAAGCACTATTCTTTGTCTTTGAAATTATTCTTGAGAATAGCATTTGCTATATATGTCTATTGTAGCCCTTTAATGCATTTTTTTTCTTTCAAATTTATATTTATATATTTGTGATAGTAACTCTGTATCTAGGTCCTTTGGAGAACTCCTGTAATTTTTCCACATGCTAGCTCATTTGGTTCCTGAGGTAAGAGAGTAGATAGACAAAGAATCTAAGAATTAGACTGCTGTTTTCCATAGAAATATTATATTACTTTTTTTGAGGATGCAAATTTAAACCCATGCCCTGCTGACTATGAATCCAATGATCTAAACTACTTTTCTGCATCTGAATTGTAAAGGTTGCTGTTTCCCACAAAATTATATTAATGTAAAGACAAAATAGACTAGGAAATAAATTGACACTCCAGTCCCCAGCAAAAGTACTTGCATGTTTCTCAGAGCT